>NC_046657.1:152179220-152207975 GCF_010883055.1 Belonocnema kinseyi
AAACTATACATTATTTTAGTATGAATATAAAAAAATTTCTTTTTACAGCTCCGAAAAACTTTTCTCGGGAAAAAACTATGATTTGATAAGAGGACAGATCTGTACCGAAAAGCGTCATCTCAATAACATCATTGAATAAACACGCTACCACTGATATTAGCCACGCATAAAATAGTTAATTTGTTTAAACAGTCTAAATTGAAATAATTTTCGACTTAATTATTTTATGATACATTTTTCTAAGTAGGCCACCTAGCATTTGGAATTCTTTTTCAAGCCTTAGAGTTGATCTTTTCAGAGTTTTTATGATAAAAGATATTCACAAAATATAATACAAAAATCGATTTGATTCATGAAAATCTTATTTGTTTATAAGAAATTAAAAAAATTTTCTATTCGTAAAAAATTTTATTCCCACGTTGTTCTACATTACCTTTGGAGAGAAACGCAGGAAGAAATGTGATGTAATTGTTCTCATAGACACTGATAAAACATTTTTTAAAGCTTAGGTTTCAAACTTTGTTGTTGTGAATGTTAATAAAAATGAAATATCAATGTTTATGATAAGAAAAAAATCATGTTTATTCCAGCGCTTCTCTCCAAATTTATTGCAGAACAACGTGAGATAACAAATTTTTTATAAGTAGAAAAAATCTGAAAATTTTTACAAGCAAATGAGATTTTTATTAACAAATTAATTTTTGTGAATTCAAAAGCATATTTCTATAATAGAAATTCATAAATAACATTTTTGAAGCGACAGTTGTTAATATCGCTCAAGTCGTCAGCTTGAAACAAAAATTTTAAATTCTAAGTAGCCGACTTAGAAAAACTCAACCTCCACTAAAAATCAAAGGTCCAATAAAAAAAAACTTGTAAACAGAAAATTTAAAAATTCCGGATTTCGACTGATCTCGACCAATATTAAAACACTATGTATGTCGTTTTTTTGGCTCCGAAAACTTAATTTAGGTGTGGTTGTGTAATAAATAAGATTTAGTAGAAGTAATTGTTCAAATGATTTACTATTATTTTTAATGATATTATCCTAGAATAATGCAAAAAGCTGCAGATTTTCTTAAACTTTCTACTTTCGCCCATGTTTTAATTAGAATTATATAAGAAATAATTCAAGTTAACACAAATAATTGTTTAGACAACTTTTTAATTAATTTTATTCATATTCTCTTTGCATAATGTAAGAAAGTTGATTGTTTTCTTGAAGGTTCAACCTTATGTCCGTTTAATCACTCATCACTTAGATTGAGTCAAAACTTAATGCAATCTAACATACCTAAATGTTTAAGAAAATTATTTTTGCTTATCAGTATATCCATGTACCGTAAATCTCGATAGTTAAGGAGTTTTAAAATTGTTGTCAACCTTGCAGCTAAAGTGAAATGATAATTAATTTAAGTTAACGAAAATAATTGTTTAAATAATCTAAGAAAATAATATTATCTTTGAATAGTTTTAGACATCTGCGGTTTCTTTTTAAATGTTTTACTTTTCGGCCACTTTTTAATTAAAGTAGGGTTTAATTTAAATATTTTAAATTATGGAACATAATTGTTTTAAAAATTTAGTAATTTTTTTAATAATACACTCCAAATCCAAAGATACGAGATGCCCGGGAAACGGAAACCCAGCGATAAGAGCGTAAAGGGGCTCCCACTACTGCGAAGTTTAGATTTCGGGGATAATATGTGAGAACACATACAGGCCTACTACCCGTGTGCGCCCATTGAGTGCAAGTCAGTGCACAGTCTCGCGCGCCCTACAATCAAATAGACTTTGAACAGAGGGGACAAAATTCCGTTTTCTCCATTGGAGTAGGGACGCTCGTATCTTTGGAACTCGTTTTCTTTGGAGTTTGTGTGTTTATCACTATCTTCTCCTACGGTAATGCTCGAAAGTTAAGGCCTTTTTTTTAACTTTCCACTTATTTAAGCTTTACACTCAAAATAAAATTCAAATTATTTGAAGTTAACAAACAAATTTGTTTTTAGATTTAGTATTATTTTGAATCATATAATTTTCAAATAATGTTAGAAAGTTGCGGTTTATCTAAAATATTGAACTATTAATCCTGTTATAAGTTACAGCGATGTTAAAAAATATTAAAATTGACGAAAATAATTTTTGTTCGTGGTCTGAAATAAGAGGGAGAGTAGCTGAAGGAAGGAGTGGAAAAAGTACTAAGAAGAATTGATAATAATCTAGAGATAGAGGTACTGCAAAGTGTAGGAAGGGAAGATCGAAGAAGGGAGCGGGAGCAGAATGAGACTGGTTAAAGTAAAGAAATAGAAACAAAAGGGAAAGTGGTAAGAAAGAAGAGTGTCTGTTGTTAAAACTTGGAAAGAGTAGAGCATGATTTGCCATGCGTAGAAAGAAAGATGTAGTGTAAGTTAAGGGAAATGACGAAAGAGAAAAGAAAAAACAAGGTGTATGGTGAGATTGGGACGAGGACAGGGAAAGGCTTTTAAAAAATGATATGTCGAGAAACTATAAGAGAAAAGGGAGGAAATATAGAGATAAGAAATAGTAACAAACAAATAGAGATTAGAAAAAAAGTAGGGAAGATTAGAGGATCTGCTAGTGGAATGTGGCAGACTTGGAAAAAAGAATAGGGAGTTTATGAGAAATTTGACACAATGAGATGTAGTAGTAATCATGGAGACGTGGCAAGATTTAAAGGGAGGAGAAAGGTTTAGTGGAAGATTATCAAGAGGTTACAAATGGCAGGTTCAAAATGCAAGAAGAAAGAATACAAAAGGCTGAATAATGGGAGGGGTGGAGATGGCAATAAGGAACGAATGTATAGCAGAGAAGAATAAAAAAGGGATGAAAGAAGAAAGAGAGCATTAATAGTACAAGAAATAAAAATAAGTGGATAGAGATGGAAGATAGAGGGGCTCATGTGAAGGGTGTTATGCTGGTGTAATTACAGAATAAGAGAGAACTGAAGGAAGAGATTAAACAAAAAATTAGTTTTTTAATGGTATAACATTTTATTGTGAAAACAGTAGATAGAGATGAAAGGGAATAGGGTGGATAGCGAAGAACAAAGTAAAAAGAAAAGATACTGAATGGGAAGGCAAATAAATTTTTAAATAGCCTAGATTAAATGGGACATTTTATACTAAGCGTAAATAAAGAGAGGGGTGAGAAAGCGAATACACGTTGTGGTGGAAAAACGGGAACATCAATTGATTATGTACTAGTGGACAACGGGGTAAGAGAGGAGGCCAGGAAACGAGAAGTAGGGAATTGTATACATTCAGATCACTTTCACATAATAGTGACAATAAAGGAAGAAAATAGTTTTAACAAGCAGGCTGAAAAGAAAGCAAAAGTAGGAAGAGCAGGAAGAGGGGATTGGTTTAATGAAGGTAAAAAACAATTTAAGAAAAAGTTCAAGAATATAAAAATGGGAGAAGTAAATCTATAGAAGGAGATGGAAGTAATACGAGAAACAAAAAGGCGTTGGAGTGTAAGAACGAAAAAGGAATTAGTGAAGGAGGGGATGGAATGGATGGGATGATGAATGTAAACAGAAGAATAAGGTGAGAAGGGAATTAGGAAAATGCGGTAAAGGCACAAGCGGCGAAGAGAGAAGCTAGGAGGAAGAGGAGTATCCTGATTTGTGTATTAGAAAAAAATATGAGGAAAATAAAAGATTTGGAGAAAAGGCGGAGATGGCTAGAATAGAAGAAGAAGTACGGAAGGTGATAAATAGAGACAGAGGGTGAAGAAGAAGATGGAAGAGAGTAAACCAGGATATTTAAATGGTAAAATGGAAAAAATATTTTATGAAATTACTATGAGGAGTAGAGAGATAAGTTAGGAAAGGAGCAAAAGGCGGTAGGAAAAAAATGCGGATGAAGTCATTACAAGGGCGTCAGTAGCCTATAGTCTATAGTTACCTATAGTAATATGTAACAACTAATTATCGCAATGAGCGCAAAAGACTCGCGAAACCCAATTTATCATTTATGGGGTCATTTGGAACCCTATAAAACATACCTTCATTCAAAACATAAGCGTTCCTTAATAAAATTTACAAAGACGTGCTTCTTTTCTTGTGGAGAATACGTGCTAAACCTTATATGGCTCGCATAACCTGTAAAATATTTTTTCAAGGATTTATTTTTTTGTGGATTTAAACAATTTTATCTGCAAAATTCATAAAAATTCAACAACAACCATTTTAAACAAGGTTAGTATATTACTCTACATCATTTTTAGGCCAAGCGTCTACATATTACAAAGAGGTACATCATCGCGAAAACATTTTTGTGATTCTAAATTGAGGAGAAATTATAATAAAACATTGAAATTTTTTTCATTTCATAATTTAACATACAAATTACCTTGAAATTGTGCGCACAAAATATTGATCAGTTCTATTTTTTTAAAGTACTGCTTTAGACTAAAAAACTGGTTTTGACCTTTAAAATCAATTGCGTTTAAAATAAATAGGTTTGTAAATTGAATTAGTCATCATTGTTGGGAAAGAAAAAAACGAATCATTCTTGATTGCTATACTATCATAAAATATACTACGTAGTAGCTTAGAAACCTGAGAGAAAATGCGCATTGCAACATATTATACCTTGTTTCTTCACGAAAAATATTTAATCCTATGACACTTAAGCTACAAATGACTCAGAACACCTAGGAATTAATATGATTTCTGAATTGGATTTAATTAATTATAATTGTTTTAAGTGAAAATCTACTAATTCTCAACAAATAAAATATTATTTTGCAAATATAACCACCATAAGTTTATTTTATAGGGTCTCAAAAACCCCATGAGTAAAGAAATGGTTTTTGCGAGAATTTGGCGCTAATTATGATTTTTTTGCGGCTTTTTGTATCCATGTTATTTCTAATATATAAAATACTACTTCTTACTGATATCTAGATGTTTAATTGTTTAAATGATTTATTATTGTTTTTAGCAAATTTTCTCTTAGAATAAGGATAGATAGTTGCGGTTTTTTTCAATTGCATCTTTTTTTTTAATTTTCAATTCGAGTGAAGTAATAGTTAATTACTGTTGAAAAAAACAATTATTTAAACAATCTGTTATCATAGTAATGACATTCTATTTGAATAATATAAAAAATTGTGGTTTTTCTGAAATTTTTCACTTTTCCCACTTTTTGCTTGGTGAGATAATAATTAATGCAAGTTAAAAAAGATAGTTGTTTAAAGAATCGACTTTGTTAAAATTGATAAAATTATCATTAATGAAATTTCTAAAATTTTCAACATTTTTTAAATTGTTCAAATTTCTAAAATATTATATAAATTCAAATGATCAAATTTTCTAAATTTTCTGAAATGTTCAAAATAGTAACACAATTTTGAACATTTCTAAACTGTGAAAAATTTATAAAATCATAAAGTTTTTTTGAAATTCAAAATTTATAAAATTATGAAAATTTCCAAAACGTAAAAAAAACAGCTTTGAGAGTTAAAAGAAAGTTTCTTTAAATAAAAAAATGTATAGGATCAAAATTTCTAACGTTTTAACACTTTTTTTAAATTCACATATATGTACCTTTCTAAAAAAATTATAATTTATAAAATAATAAAGACTTTTCAAACATTTAAAATTTATAAAATTTCAAAAATATATAAATAGCTGAAAGCTTGAAAATTTAAACTGAAATTTTTTTTAATTTGAAAAATGTTGAAGTATCAAAATTACTAACGTTTTAACATTTTTTCAATTTAAATTTTCTAAATAGATTTTGAAACATTTTAAACCTTTCTAGAATTTTCTAAATTAATTCTAAAATATGAAGTCGCATTACTTCTGAAAAGTAGAACTTTAGACCCTCCTCGTACGAGTATAAATGAAAAAGAGTAAAAATCATGCGCCTTTTAAAAATTAGATTTTTTGAAAAATTGGCATGTCAGCATGTCTAGCAAATTGATAAATTTGAAACATTTTGAAATTTAAAGAATTTTGATCATTTAAAAAAATTTGGAACGTTTCAGAAGCATTAATAATGTTCAAAAATTCAATAATTCTAGACATTGTAAAACTTTCACTCATTTTAAGCATTTTAAAAACTTCTAACATTTTAGAAATTTTAGAAATTCTTAAAATCTACGAAAGTTTTAATAATCCACACATTTTCAAAATGTTTGGACCAAATGTTTATAATTTTAGTTAAAATATGCAATTTCTAACACTATTCAAAAATAATATTACAAATATTAATAATAAATTGTTTACAAATAATTCTTATTAATTATTATATTCACTAATTTCATTATTTTTTAAATTCTTGTTACCTTACTTTTCTTGAAAATTGAATACAAAGTGGATATTTAAAAAAAATCGTAACTTTCTATATCTTTTCCGATAAAAAATGTTCAAAGAAATTAATCAATAATTTAAACAATACACGTAAAACTCTAGTATTAGTATAAAGTAATACTCTATGTATGAGAAATAATTTTAATGAAAAAAAGAGAAAAACAACTTATAATTTGCGCCAAAAACTCGCAAAACCCAGTTTCTTACTTATGGTGTTTTTTTAGGCCCTACAAAACAGTTAAACCATAATTATTAATTGACAATATTATTATATTAATAATATTATTGATAATAGTATTGGTAATATTATTATATTATAATTATTAACATTATCAGTTACTAAATTCTTGCTACGTGAATTAGTAACATTTCACTAAGAATCGGTTACAATCAATTAATTCCAATTTCGATATCGTGTTAAGTCTCACGGGGGGAATGCCTTAGAGTTGAAATTTAAATCAAGGTCACCTGAGTATTAATCGAAAGATTATCGAATTTTATTCAAAACATTTCACTGTTTTTTGTGATTGGAGCACAGTTTTGAAAATATTAGTTTTTGAAAATCGCGTCCACCTTCACTGATTCTCTAGTATACAATTCGTAAAAAGTGTTTAAAAGATTTGGAAGCAAAATTTTACAGTTTTCCGACAAGTTTTAGTCTTTTTATTTATTTAAGTTAATTTAAAGCTTGAGAGATACTTAGGAGCTTTGAATTTATTTAAAAACACTTAAAAATTGTAAAGATTTGTTAGGAATTTCGAAAGGTTTCATGAAAATGCAAAAAAAAAAAATGTTCAAGTTCAAAAGATTTCAAAAATTGTGAAAGAAGAATCTGAAAGATTTTAAGCAAATTTTTCTTATTCTTCATGATTAAAAAATATAGAATAATTTTCAAAGCTTAGAAGTTTAGGAGACTTGACGAGGTTAAACAAAAGAATTTTCTTGATATTCGTGTGAAAATTTTAAAACCTTTTTTTTTATTTCAAGAATGAAATTTAAGATAAAATTAAACAAGGTTTTTGAACAAAGCAAACGACTTTAAAGCCAAATGTTTCAATTGGGTAAGATTAAAAAATACAAAATTATAAAGAAATTGAATAATTTCAAGGAAGCAATTTTCTACATTTTGAATGGATTAAAATTTTTTTTATAAAAATGCAATTAATTTGAAAATATTCTGAGAGACTTAAGCTGTTTTAAATAGATGAGAAACCTTTAAAAACTTGAAAAAATTTCCGTAAATTTAGCAGAAATTTCTTGACTTTTTCTAAACGTCCTATACATATTTTAATAAGACTCGATTTTTTTTATATTCTGTAAATTCCTTTAAAATGAAAAAATATCTTTAAAGCCTTCTAGAATATTTTCTGACACATTTGAAATATTCAGAAATCTTTTTTTTTTGTATTTCCTCAAGAATTGTATAAAACTTATATTTACATAAATTAAAAAATTAACTGATAATTCTTATCTCCTTGCTCTTAATTCGTAGAGCTTAATTTCAACTCGAATTAAAGTTTTCAAAATTTTTTAACGAATAAATAGTTTTTTCAACGTTTTTTACTTTATATTATTATCAATAATATATTGAATTCTTTTATGGTATTGACAAACAAGTTTTAAACTCGTTACATAAGTAACTTGAATATTTGTTTGAATTTAAAGTATTTAAAAAAAGCATTTAGTGTAACATCAGTATATTGTTTTATTTATTTCTGGACAATGCTTCATCTTATTAACGTTTTTCTATTGAGAAAACGTCTATTATGTTTTCAAATATAATATAAAAATTCTTGCTCAGCAATATAGATGGGGGGGGGGCAAATACCATTTACAGTCTTTTTAATTGGAGGGGGGTGATACAATAATGTTACGTGATATTTGAATGTTTATTTAATTATATAACTTTTAAATTTAGGTTATTATAAATTGTAAATTACGCCAAATTTAGGCGCAATTACAACTTAGGAAATTACCGAAACACTGGTAGTCACTTTAACCTGCTCTAAATTTATTTTTTTAATGGCCCTGAAAATGCATGCTGCCTTATCACGAGCCTCGAGATTGTTTACAGTAACACTTTCCATTGTACTAATTTAAAGTGGTTATAACTGCTCAAAACAATGAGCATCAACCATATAAATAATTATGTTTTCATTTTATTTTTATAATTTAAATTTTGTAATTCAATGTTTACAATTTAATTTTTATAATTTATTTTTATCAGTCAATTTCTATAATTTAAGTGACTACGTTACTAATTCGAACATGGGGAGGGTTAAACTTAATAAGTTTAAAAACAACTTTTATATTTTAAGCTTCTCCCTATCACCGCCATTTCTCTCTTTTATACATTTTTATTCTTTTTTCTCTCTCTTAAAAAAACGTACCTTTTTTAATTTCTTTTTTTAAATGTGAACTGAATTAGTAAAAACCGAACAGAAAATCCAACTATTTTTGGTTGAAAAGCTCAATATTATTTTTTTTTTTCAATTAAGACCGTAGAAATTCTATTTTTGAATAGATAATTCTATTTTTCAATAAGTAATTGTTGTCTTTTTGGTCGAAAATTAATTTTCGATTAAAAAGTCCTGTTTTAGGGTTGAACGTTTCACCATTTTGTAGAGAATTCGTTCTTTTTGGCTTTAAAATAAAAAACTTTGGTTGAAAAACAAAAATATATTTTTTTTGGTATTTTTTGAAAGTTATGTTTTATGGTAGAAAATAAAAAGTTTTTCTGGAAAATTTATATTTTTTGTTTAAAAATGTATCTCTTTTGTTACAAGTTAAACCACTTGGTTGATAGTAAACACGTTTTTTAAATTTTTTAAATAAAAAGTTTCTAAGCTTTAGTTGAATTTTTTAAATTTAATTAGATGGATATGCAAAATATTAACCAGAACATTGTTTAGAATCCATATTTTGTCATAATTTTCTACTTGAGTGAAGATGTTACTTTTTTTTTCTTTAAAAATCATTTATTTTGTTTAAAATCCAACTATTTTCTAAAAAAATCAAATGTTTGATCAAAAATCAACTAATTGGTTTGAAAGTGGAAATACTTAATTAAACTTTTTTTTTTAATTTAATTTTTTTAGTTAAATATTGCACTGTTTTTTTAACATTCCATACACCTATTCTATTTGCGGTTACAAATTGATATTTTATTTAAAAATGAAAATTCCCGAGTGGAAAAATTTAATTGCTATGCTTGCAAATTTCAAAATTTGTTTGAAAATGAACTTTTTTTTATGACAATACACAATTTTTTGTTAAAAAAATTGAAATACTTAGTAAAAATTTCAACGATTTTTATAAAAATTAAACTATATCGTAGAAAATTTACTTTTTTGTTAAAAAATTATATTTTTCGGTTGAAGTTTCAACTGTTTTGTAGATAATTATTTTAGAATTGATATTATTCCTTATTCTGGCTTCAAAATAAAACAATATTGTTTAATTGATATTTTTTGGTAAGCAATAAATTTTCTTTGTGAAAAATTTATCTTTCTGACTCAAGATTGAAATTTGTTGCTCTAAAATCGTATTTTTGTTTGTTTGTTAAGACCTAGTTTTTGCAAATAAAATATAACTATCACATTTTTGGCAGAAAATTCATATTTTAAATTAAAAATTTATATTTTCAGGTTTCGAATTCAATTATATTGTAGAAAAGTCATATTTTAAGATTTAGTGAAAAATGAACATTGCTGCCGAAAAATTCTATTTTCGGTTTCGAGTTTTCACTGTTTCGTAAATAATTCGTATTTTTAGCTGCAAATTTTAACAGTTTATTTAAAAAATCATTTTTCATAGTTTTATTAATCACTTTTCAGTTTAAAATGTATCTTTTATTAGTTGCAAAATCAACTATTCAGCAGAAAAGTCACACATTCAGTTGAAAATTGGTCTTGTTGGTTAAAAAATTAATTGTTTTAACCAAAAAACTGGCAATTGTGTTTTTCGTGCCAAAATAATTTCTTATTTAGAAATACAACTAATTGGTTAAAAACTAATATTCCTGGTGGAAAATTAAGTTAATTGATTAAGAACTTTTCAGATTGAAAATGTAACTCTGTGATAAAATTTTCGTTTTTTTTAATAAACTGTTTTGGTTTAGCTTAACTATTTTTCTTCAAAAATGTAATCAATGAAAAAATAGTTATTAATTTCAAAAAAACATTCATTACATAATTAATTTATTTAATTTCAAAAATAACTTTCAGATTGATTTGGAAACTTCTAGATTTAGCACGGTCATGAACCACTTTTTTCAGCGGGGAAAATAATCATATCGGTAACACATCGATAGAAAGAATCTAGAAATAAAAAGCGCCTTGGCTTGACTACGGTCAAAAAATGATTTTTCTCAAAAGTTAAAGAGCTTTTCAATGTTTGCATAATCTAAAAAATCTATTTTTTGTTTACAAGAATACCAATTTTGACAAATTTGCCAATTTCTAACCAAATACTGAGTCAAATTTGTTAGTTTTCCTAAAAAACGATGCAATTATTCATTTTCAATTAATTAAGTAGGAATAAAAATTTAAAACATAACCCTGAAAAATGAAATTTGCTTTTTAAATTTTTCGAGGGCATAGGGCAGTTTGAGGATGAACTTGAAAACGTATAGTTTCAAGGATAGAATTTGATTCGAATAAAATTTTTTGAACTCAAACAATGATATGCTTAAATGACGTCAATTTAGTTCAAATGAAAAAAAAATATTTTTTTTTAAAGAATAATTTTTTTACATTAATAGCGAAATTCTCTTAATTCATTTGGAGAAAAATAAATAACTGATGTTGAAAATTCCTATTTAAATAAGTTACTATATTTATCAATTTAAAAGTAGAAAACTACTAATAACTTACTGGAAATACAAGCTTATTCAGGGCTGTGTATATATTTAAAAAAACTTACAGAAATAGGAATGGTCCAAAAATCAAGATTTTAAAACAACAACGCAATTGTGTAACATTTTAACCTTCATGAAATAAAACGAGAATATTGTAAAAATTGGGAAGAGAGTGAGTGACGCCAACCATTACAAAATATTTACATATCATCAAAACAGAATTAAAAAACAAAAAAAACAAGAATTATTTACGAACTTTACTCACGTAGATGATAATCTCAGCGAATTACTTCAAAACTATAAAAGACTCACAGCATACTTGCCACACATTGAGTCGTTCCCTACATGATTAGCAACCCAAATCTCAGAATCGTTTGTTTTCTATTGCTTTCTCCACACTGATAAAATGGTGGTCGTACTTCTGTTTACCTGGATAGTTTTCTTTGATTTTGCAAGTAAGTTTGCTGACACATAATAATGATATTAATAGCAAATAAGAGATAAAGTTGAGGAAAGGTGGTACCTCCGGTTTCTATATACCTGCTACACTTATGTGTGTATTCTGAAGCGGTGATTACGAAAATGGCCATGAAAATACACGCAAGTGTCACCTGTTAGGCCAAACAGTGATAAAAATGTTGCAATCTCATGTTTTTTCGTTTATAATGACAAAGACTAAAAATTTACCAAAAGGCTTCAAACAAAAGATTCAGATCCTCGAAAAATACACATTTCCTGTTCAGTGCATTTTTACACTTGGAATCATCGTTTTCGAGAAAGTGGACCATAAAGATTATGAGTGACCAGTCGCAGGAGTGCTTTGTCGACCCTATCCGACGAGATGTTCGAAAGGATTAGTGGTGGGTCCATTAGTGTATTCCCGTCCCTGCAAGACACCGGAAAGAGAAGTGGAATCATAATAATTCCGGTGACCAGTCACGGTGGTGCATTCCCGTCCCGGCAAGACATTGAACAGCGGCATCGGTGGGATAAAAGTGATTTCGGTGACCAATCCCAGTGGTACATTCCCGTACCGTCAAGACATTAAAAAGGGTGAACGCTGGGATAAAAATAATTTCGGTGATCAGTCACAGTAGATCATTCCCTTATTAGCAAGAAATTGGAAAGGGTTAGCGGTGGGACCAAATAATGTCAGTAATCAGTCGCAGTGGAGCATTCCCGTCCCCGCAAGACATGAGACAGAACGGCGGAATCATAATAATTCCAGTGACCAGTCACAGTGGTGCATTCTTGTCCCAGGAAGACATTGGAAAGCGGTGGCAGTGGGATCAAAATAATTTCGGAGAACAATAACAGTGGTGCATTCCCGTCCCGGCAAGACATTGTAAAGGGTTAGCGGTGGGACCAAATTAATGTCGGTGACCAGTCGCAATAGAGCATTCCCATCTCAGCAGGACATTGAAAAGGGTTAGCGGTGGGGCCGAATAATTTCAGTTATCAGTCGCAGTAGAGCATTCCTGTCCCAGCAAGACACTGGGAAGGCTTAGGCGGTGTGCCTAAACAAACTCAGTGTAAAGTCACAGTAGTCCCTTTCCGTCCTCGTAAGACATTGGAAAGGCTTAGCATAATTGGAAGAAGATGCAACAATGCAAAAAACCAACTATGCAGATGGGTAATTTATGAATCAGTATACTAACAAAATAGAGCATCTTCTAATTAAGTTCTTACCTGATCAATATTAATTAACATCAGCTAATCACATAACACGGTTGGAGAACAATTTAACAATGGAATAAACCAACTATACAGATGGGTTCTTTATAGACCAGTATAACAACACAGCTTCTAATTAAATTCTTGCCTGGTAAAGATCAATTAACATCAGCTGACCTACCTTGTGTCTGTGGCCAATCACAGAATGCCTTCACGTTCTCTGCGAGATATTGGAAAGGGTTAATCACGTGACTCACATTATTTCGGTGACTAATTAAAAGCATGTATTTCGGCCTCCTTTCAGACAATGGATAAAAGTAGCAGTGTGATCTAGATTATTTCTGTAAACAATCAGAGGTGCCACATATCCCATTTTAAGCAATTCTACACTTTTTCCCAAGATTTTCCTTCTTAAAAAAATACTTGATCAAAAACTTTATTAAACATGAAAGATTTATTTTTAATAGATCTCTAACCTTTGGGTTAAACTTTTTGTAACTTTTGTAGTATATACTGAAATCAGCGAAGAATTTATGACATTTTTATCGTTTTAACCAGTCAAGACCTTAAAAGCGTACTAATACTATTAAATAATAAATCAAGAAGATTTTAAGACAATATTTTTTTTTTTTTGAAAATACTGGTGTAATGAAGAATTAAAAAAAAAATTTCAAACAAATTATTTAGTAGATTTATATAATTATTTATCTTCTTCAAGTGGGTATATATAAATTAATTTTAATCAAGAGCAATTTTATTCAACCAATTTTTTTGTTTGAAAATCATATTATGGATATTTTTAATTTAATCATTACATTTTTTCATGTATTGTTAAGAATATAATTATTCTAAATAATCAAATATTGGTGGACATCCCCAATCTAATTTAGATTTTTAAAAATAAAAATAAAAAATTCATTATTTATTTCAAATTAATCCAGATTACGTAAGGTAACTCTAAACTGAACTTGAAATACAACAACGATATAAATTATAAAGTACAAGGATAAATCATCAACCAAAATAGTCAAATACGCAGAAAACTTCCTTTAGTCAATAAGCAGCGATTTTTCAACAAAATAGTCGAATTTGCGACTAAAAAGATGTATTTTTAACTAAAAAAAAAGAATCTACGCACCTAAAACGAAAAAAAATTTATTTTCCATGAAAAATGTAATGAATGTACAAAAAAACAGTTGAATTTACAAACAAAACAGTTGCATTTTGAAGCAAAAAATGGAATAGTTATATCTTTAATTAAAAAAATTAATATTGCAAAAAAAGTACAAATTTTTGATAAAGTAGTCCAATTTTCATTCAAAAAATAAATTGACCACAAAAAATTAAATATTGGAATTTTCAGGGAAAAAATAAGTTTTCAATTGCAAAAGGGACCAAATTTCAACAACATAGTTCACTATTCATATGAAAATAATTTTTTTAATAAAGAATATTGATTTTCTATAACAAATTAAATTTTAAAAAAATATTATTTTATCCAAACGGTTTAATTTTGAAGAAAAAATATGAAATTTCAAGCAAGAATTGGAATTTTTTAAAGAAAAAAAATTGAGAAGAGTATATAAATTTTCAACTAAGAGAGACAATTTTTCACTAAAAATGACGTAAATAAATTTTTAGTTAAAAAGCTCAACCTTAATCGAACCAACTAATTTTCATGTAAATAGTTAAATTTTCAACCAAACTATTTTCAACTACTATCGAGAATCTTCAACTAAAAAACCACATCTAAAAAAGTTGTTCAACTTTCAACCAAATAGTTGACTTTTCAAATGGAAAGGACACATTTGCAATAAAAAATCAGATTACTTCAATGACTTTTGAATAACCATTTTAAAAGTTTCAAAAGTTAATCCAAATTATCTGGATTACAAGTGTAATTATGGATTACTTTGGATTAAAAGTTTATCATTTAGAATTGTAACTGGATTATTCCATATCGTTATAATTGTATAATTTCATTAATTTTGATTAAATGTTGTTTAATTCAAATTAATTGGATTACCTCAGATTACAAGTAGATTACGTCGGATCACACCGAGTTACTAGTTCCCATATTCAAGTGTTCTACTGGATTACATCAGAATTGTTTCCCGTTCGAATTACTATTTTTTCAGAATTACCTATTATAATTTGTTTCTTAGGCTGGTCCATTTAGGTTCCTTAGTGTTGCCGTTAAAAACCTATTTTAATATTTCTTAAACTTTAAAACAATGTTAAAGAAGATTACTTCACTAATTATTGATCTGTGAACATTTTTTTCTCTAAGTTGGGCTTAGAACCACTGTACGAATTTAATCAACAGAATCTATAAACCGTGACTGCATTTGACTTTAATAGAAGTACTTCTGTCTACCAAGAAATTTCGTCAGGGGAGAGGAAAACTGCTAAAAACCACCTCCCGAGTTCACCCTGTTTTTCTATGGCTTCCATGGCTCTAAATTGTTAGAACCATTTTTTTAAATTGTTTAAACAAATAATGATATTTTAAGATTATTTGGTTCTTTTTACGATTGGAAACAGAGTTGCCGAGAATGTTTTCTGGAAAAAATAAGGCATCATTTATTTTAAAAATGCAATCATTCTTCAAAAATTGGTGAGAAGCGACGATTAGAAAAAATTCAATTGCAAACAAAATGGTTAGAATTAATTGTTTTTTTGTGTTAATTTCAAAATTTTTCAAAAGAAATAATGTTTTTCATTTAAAATGACATCAGTTATAATATTTTGATGTTTGAAATTATAAAAAAAAAAACAATTTTTTCAGATATCTGACTTTTGGCACAACAATTACCTTAAGAATAGAACTGGTTTCAGATTCTTAAAAAAATTTTAATTGATTTATCTTATTAATATAGGGAATTCAGGTGTGTCTGCATTTACCGCAAGTTTCTGAAATCACCCCATTTGACGGTACTTAGTATCAGATATATTTCGAATATGTAGAAAAACTTAATGATTTTTTTCTTCACCAAATTAGATACGATGGTGAGAATACCAAGTCCACGAAGAGCAATTGCACCAGAACTACCAGTCCTACCTGCTCGCTTCCCTCCAAATACACGCGTTTACATACAAACGAGGGATGGGGAAATACTTGTTGGACCACTTGAATATATGCATGGCCGGCCAGTTCCTCTCTGGGTTTTTGATCCACTTGCAGAAGATCATGAAGGAAAAAGCGTTTATTTAAAAATGCCTCATGGCGAGGGTTTAGTTTCAGAAGTTAAACGTCATCGTCGTGGTATTCATATGGATGATATAATGTATGCCGAACACCATCTTTTCATAGTATGCGGAATTGGAAATATTTTAGAAGCAGTCCTTCATCGATACAATCAAGCCCAAGAACCGTTAACTAGCAGCTCGCACATTATTGTACGAATGGAAAATGAATTCGGTCTTCGTTATATAGGAGAACTAAGAAATTTCCGCGGTCGTCGCCCTAGTTTCATTTAGCGAAAAATCTCAATATTATTGAAAACCAGATATTAAAAATTCGAATTTATTTAGGATCTTGTAGCTCCGGGAATCAAGACACGACAAGACAATATAAGACAAGACAAGATAATACAAGACAAGGCAAGGAGAACAAGACAATGCAGTACAGGCCAGGACAGGACAAGACGAGACGAGACAATGCGAGACGAGATAAACGAGGCGAGAGAAGACAAGACGAGGCGAGAAAAGACAAGACAAGAAAAAATGAGACAAGTCGAGACGAGACGAGGCGAGACGAAGTAATGAATAAATAAGTAGCGGCCAGTAGGGCGTAGTGGTAATTTTTTTGAAGTAATATCGAAAAAGTCTTATTGATTATTTATTTGCAGTATTTTAAGCATTTTAGAATATAAAAAATGATAGGGAAAGTATTGTATAAAATTTTAAATAGTTATAAATAAAGAAATGTTGAACAGATTCGAAAAATTAAAAATAATGGATTCATTATAAGGAAAAAATTTTTAAAAAGTTGTAGAATTTTTCTAAAAATAGTCGCTCAGAGGTTAAGGTTCGCTGATTACGAATCGGGATCCAGATTTGCAAAATTCAAAATGGCGAATTCAATATGGTGGAAGAGTTTTAAAAAGTGATAGATTTTCATGAAACTGACTTTCTATGGATTTTTGGGGTTTCTGACAACAAGTCTGAAATCAGCTGTCAAAAGCTTAAAATGCTGGATCTAATATGGCAGACTAATTTTTGAAAAATGTTGGATTTTCATCAAACTTGTTACTCGGGTGTTTTTGTAGTCGCTGATTATAAATCTGAAGTCGGTTTTTAGACATTCATAATGAAGGATCCAATATGGCGGAAAAATTTTGACAACATGAATTGATTTTTATAATATTTCCTATCTAAGGGTTTTAAGGGTCGCTGCTCACAAATCAGATTCATATTGGATTGGCCATTTTGACATTTACAAATCGGGCTCTGGACTCGTTATCAGCGACTCCAAAAACCCTTGAGTAACATGTATCATAAAAATCAAAAAAAAAATTTTAAATGTATCCACCATGTTGAATCCGCCATTTTTAATTGTTGAAATCTGTTAAAATCTAAATAACTACTTGATAGGCCACGAAAGCTATCTTTCTTTTCCATAGTAAATTGAGAAGTTTGAGATCAATAATTAAATTTTTATATTTTGGCCATACAAACAGCGATGGTCTGAATTTTCGTAAATTTTGGAAACTTTAAAATATGCATGGTAATTAATGGTTATTTATAAATTTAGGATAAATTCTCAAAATTTTTCAACTCGCCTATGTTCAAATTACAATAAAATTTAGATTTAAAAAATTCTACTGTATAGCTTTAAATCATTCCTTTGGTACAAAAAACTTTTTTGTAAAGCCCTTTTTATTTCAAAAAATGTGATATGTGCTAAGAAGGAGGGGAATTTTTTCGAATCATTTATTTATTTATCCAATCATGGAAAGAAAAATGTTAATCTTAAAATAATTTAATATTTCTGAATAAAACCATTGTTTTCTTAAAATTGACCCAGCTCTACTTTATTTCACTCTGTTCTAACTTTCTATAATTTTCCAATTTAAGAAAACTTTTAGTTTAAATCAAATTAATTATTAATTTTAATGAAATAACGTATTTTTAAAATTATTTCACTATTATTTATAGCATTTATTTAGAATCATTCCAGGCTGTTGCAGTACAATCTAAAATTCCCAACTTTTTTTAAATTTAGATTTTACTTAATATTGCGTTTTATCAAGACTTTTTGAAACTTTCTTTTCACTAATCCTGAATTGGTGAACTACGAATAAGCATTTATCTCTTATATAGCTTTGAATTGTTTGAATAAATTTAATTTTTTTAAAGATTTGCACGTTTAAATATTATAATTTGGCAAAAATTTCAAAATGACTAAATGTTCCTCTTGCTTTGCTTTTAGGTAAACCATATACTTGAACCAATACGTATTATTCAAAAAATTGTTAAATTAATAGAATAATTTATTTCATTCCTATCATTTTAGCAAAAGGAAATGATAAAACAAATCAAAATTTTTTAAACAATTGAAAGTTAGTTAATAGATGTATAAGTATTTTGAAATTACCGGTTCTTATTTATTTGTAAAAAAAACCTTTGACGATCATAGAAACATTTCAGCTTTAGCACTCGTCTTTAAGGCCTGAAAAGAAAGAACGAGTTCGTAAACCAACTACTTTAGATGAAAATTCAAAAAGTGAGCGTTTTTTCAAAATATTTCAGACCTATTTTTTCTAAGATTTGAAAATTCTATGTACGGCTATTTACAGTACTTCGAAACTCGAACAACTTATCCCGATTACTTTTTTTCGATAAAAAGAAAATTATCAGAGTTATAGAATTTTTAAAATCCAAATACCAAACTAAAATGAACATTTTAAGCCAAACAGCGCAAGACAAAAAAGTGAAAAGACCAAAAGCGTTGATGTTTAAAGCCCTACAAAAATATGATAACAACTTTTTAAATTGTTTCAACAAGTTAAAAATTTTAATTTTGGTCGTACGAAAAATAATAAAAATCAAAATAAACATTTTTTGGTCAAACTATGGAAGATACAAAAAAAAAACTAAAATCGCGCACCCTAAAAATATCTACAAATTTGTCAAATCACTTTTTAAAAGGACACGTAGTTTTTGTTTTTAGTCGTAAAAAACAACATTAAAAATAGAAAAATTACAGTTTTGGACAAAGGACACAAGCTATGAAAAAATAAAGTAAACAAAAGCTGCTCTCCCAAATAATAGCAAAAACTCATTTCAATTTACCATGAATAATTTTTAATAGTACACGTAGTTTTCTTTAACCGTAAATAATAAGATTAAAAATTAAAAAAATAAATTTTTGGAAAAATGTCACAAGAGAGGAAATGAATTAAAAGACAAAATGTTCTTTCACCAAAAATATCTACAGGTTTGTTATAAACTCTGGCTATAAATATGTATTAAAAATAACATAATCAACTTCTGGAAAAAGGAGACAAGACACAATAAAATTGTATTGAGCAACATTTTTTGCCTAAATTATATCTACATTGAATATAAAAAATTTAATTTATGGAAAAGCGAAACAAGATACATTAAATTTTTAATGATCATTTTTATTCTTTTAAATTTGAATTTTTTCAATAATAACAATAAGACAAGGATAATACTTTTGTTCCAATACTAATGCATATTATGAATGGAAATAGTATAAATTTATTCAAATAATATACATTTTTTAGGGTAGCTCAGAATGAAATTTATAACAAAATAAGAAACAAATATTAAAGTAATCATTAAAAATTTGATTTGTACTTTGTTTTGCTATATCTGGATAAGCAGCCCCAGACCGGGGGTACAGAAATAAATTTAATATACATTTGAAATAATAGAGTTGAACATAATGTAGATAATTTCGCATTTTCAAAGTATTCAAGTGCGAAGCATAAGATACGTGATTAAAATGTGTTCGTTAAAGGCGAAGGAGCTTTAACCAAAGAGAATAGACAATCACTGAATAACAGTTGTCAATGCTTTGAACTTCCATTTAAAAGGATTTCGCACAAATGTGAATCTAAATGTGATCGCAAAGCGCGTGAGAAACACATTATCGAGCGCGAAGCGCGTGAACCACCAGTCAAGCGCAGCTCAGCGGGCACATTTTTTTATTTTATTTTTTATTCAAAGAAATTCAGGCCCTGATTGCATAAATCCTTCCCCATCACCCCTAAAAAATCAAAATAAATTAAACTCAACAAATCAATAAATACTCACCCTTTCAGTGTATCATCGAAATTCTGCAGAGAACCTTGTCCTATTTCTCAATCTTAAATAAGTAACCCGTTTTTGGATATTTCGCTAAATGAACCATCGAATGACAAAGCGCAGAATCTTTCGCGAACATTCCGAAAGCTTTATGAATAGGGTACGCCCTAATGCGGTACAATTTATCATGGTTTATGCAACGCGTTAATGGAACCACGGATTAAGAGGTCTATAAATTAACTCTTGCCCGGACTGCTCGACTTGATAGTCCCTCACGGCAATTTCTCAAGAACAAAGAATTATTTGAATAAGAGGAGATTTCATCTTTAGAGGGGAGATTTTATTACCTTATAAATTGAAGATTCTTTGATTTAGCAGCCTGGAAAGAACAAGCTGTTCATTTGTCATGGAAAATTTAGTGTATACGCTCAATTTCCTAAATTGTGGCATTATCCCGAGGCGAAATAACTTCCAACTCGAAGTAACTCCTGAGTAAGCTTTGGGAGGATTAAAGAAAGTTCTAAATGAGCAGAGATTTCAATGCAATTGAGACTTTAATTTGGTGGTCATTTGTTTCTTTATGACCAGCATGAAAATTAGTATGATTTGTTGCATGGAGGTCCAAAAAATATTCGTTATTCTTTTGTAGATTAAATTTATCCATCTCCGTATTGAGATGCCACGTTTCATCTTTCTCATTCTCAAAAATCACCTTTTTCGTTTTCCCTTCAAAAATACTACCTTTTCTCTCGCCAGACTAGACACCACAATTTCTCCTTCACACCAAATCACACTTTTTCCTTGCCCTCCTAAATGCGACATTTATCCCTGCCATTCCCAGATCCTACTCTTTACTTTAAAAAGCCCGCAAAATTCACTCTGTTTTATTCCGTTCGACAGATATTACATCCCTGCCCCTGAGAATATAAACTCTCCCCCTACTAAATATAAACTTTATACTGATCCTACTCTAAATAAAACGCTTTTTCTCCACCCATCCCCAGATACCACTTTTTCTCTTTTCCTTTTATAGATACGACATTCTCCTTTTCAACTCCAACCAGATAACCTTTTACCACCTTCTCTAAAGAACCCAACTTTTCCTCCACCTACCCAGACACGACATATATTCAGCCCCTCCCCAGGTACTACGGTTCGCCCTCCTCTAATCAACATGCGCGTTTTTTTTCTTTTTGTCCCAGATACCACTTTTTTCTTTTCACCCACCCTTAGATGCCACCATTGTCGTCCCCTTTGTCAGATACTACACTTTTTTTTCAACCCCGTCCTAGATACCACCTTCATCCCTAGTTCTTTGAAGATTTTTTTCTCTTGCCCCCCGCAGAATACGCTCTTCTATTTCGTTCCACAAATACCACATCCCTGCCTCCTAAAGATATAAACTCTCTCCCAACTAGATACTACCTTTATGCCCATCCTACACTAAATAAAACTCTTATTCTCTACTCACCTCAGATACCACTTTTTCTCCTTCCCTTTGATAGATACCACATTTTTCTGTTCAACTTCATCCAGATACCACCTTCTACCCCCTTCTCTAAAGAACCCAACTCCCACCCCTCCCCTACCCAGATACCACAATTATTCAACCCCTCCCGAAGTACCACGTTTCTCCCTCCTCTCATCAACATGCACTTTTTTTCGGAGTCCACTTTTTTCTTCCTCCCCAATTTAGATACCATCATGGTCCTCCCCTTTTGCTGATACTACAATTCTTCTTCCAACCCCGCCTCAGATACTACCTTTATTTCTATTTCTTAAAAGATAAGACATTTTTTGTTTTCCTCTCAGATTCCACCACCCTCCCCAGATTCCGTACTTTACCTTAGCCTTTCGCAGATACCACGTTTTCTTTCTCCACCTTTAGATATCACCTTTTCCATGCCCCTCACAGATCAACCTTTTTCTATTGCCATCCTTAATGCCACACTTGTCCCTAACATTCCTAGATCCAACTTTTTGCCTCCACAAACCCTGGGACACCACCAATTTTCAGCCCGTATCCCAGATACCACATCTTTGCCTCCTAAACATATATAAATACTAGAGTAGATACGACTCTTTTCCCCCACCCACCCTTAGATACCACTTTTTCCCCTTCATTTTCATAGATACCACATTTTTATGTTCAACGCATCCCTCCTTTCATCAACATGCGAGTTCTTTTCCTGCTTACCACTTTTTTCGTCCCCCCACTTTAGATACCACTATTTTCGTCCCCTTTCTGAGATACTACATTTCTTCTTCCAATCCCGCACCAGATACCACCTTTGACCCTATTTCTTTGAAGATAAGACATTTTAAATTTTTTTCTCAGATACCATCACTCTCCCCAGATACTATATTTTACCTTACCCTTTCGCAGATACCACGTTTTCTTCCTCCAGCCTCAGATAACACCTTTTTTCTGCCCCTCCCAGGTACCAAATTTTTTCGTTTTTATTTTTTCATGGAAACCATACTTTCCTCTCCCGCGTTTTTCTGCTAACACTTCTGCAGACTATGCCCTTTGCCCTCCATGTAACCTCAGTCGCCTCCTCAACATGTAATACCTTTTTTCTTACCCCTCACCAGATTCCACCTTTTATCACCCCTACTCCCGATACCTTCCCTTCAGATACCATATTATTCCTCTCCCCCACAGATAATATCTTTATTTCACAAAAAAATTAATTTTGTTTTTCTTTTTTAATTTTCACTCACCAAACTGTAGATACCACCCTTTTCCTGCATCAGGATTCGAAATTCTATAATTTTTTCTTTAAATCCCTACCCAGATACCTTATTTTTTCTTCTCTCAAAATACTAATTTTTAATCTCTAAATACTAAATATCACATTCTTTCAACAACCTTACAGATGTCATCTTCTCTCTATTCCCACTTTTTTTCTTTTTTCCCCTTTGACTAGATACCTTTTCTCTCTCTCTCTCTCTCTCTCTCTTTCTGTTTAATTAGAATCTAATATAAAATAATTTAAATTTATAAGCTTACAAGTGAAAATGTATTGAATTTTTAATAGGATGGTTAAATTTTCAAAAATAAAAAATAAGGTTTCTACCAAAAGAGATGAATTTTGAAATCAAAACCGAATTTTCGAAAACAACAAAATTACATTTTGAACTAACGGTTTTAGTAAGTGTCACAAATTTGAACTTGTTAGTTTAACGTTTTCAGGTAAACCGAACTTTAAAAAAAACATTTGAAAAAGGAAATCAACTGATAAAAATTCTTAACAAAAAAAGATAAATTTTCTACTATATAATATTAGTTTTCTAATGAAATAACAAGTTTTAAACTAAATAGTCGAATAATATTCAGTTTTGAACAGAAATAATTAATTCGGAATGAAAAATGTAATAGATAATATTTTCATGAAAAAATTTTTATTTTTAATCAAACAGAAAACAAGATCAATTTCTAACTAAGAGAGATCACTTTTCTACTATGAAGAAAAAGTTTTTTATCGAAAAAGATTAATTTATCACAAAACTTTTCAATTTTTCACCTTAAAAGTGGAATATAATAGAGAAGTTAAATTTTAAAATAGATTACTACATTTTTAATAAAATAGCTAAATTTTTAGACAGGAAGCGCAATTTTTACCTTAAAGTTATGAACGATTAACTGAAAACATTGACTTAAAAAAATACGAATTTTCAACTAGTTGAATTCAACTAAAATAGACCAATTTTTAGTAAACTAGTTGAAACCTCAACCAACAAGATTATTTTCAACCAAAGAGATGAGTTTTTAACCAATACGATTAAATGTTCACAAAAACAGACCAAATTTTAATAAAAGACAAGAATTTTTAACCGTACAGTTGTATTTTTTACAACTTGCTATTAATTTAAAAAAAAAAATACGAATTTTTCGTAACTATTCAGTAGCAATTCCTCAACCAAGAAAAGAATAGTTAGATTTTTAGTAAAAAGATTAATGTTTAAACAAAATGAAATAGTGAATCTTTAACGAAAGAATTGATTATTTGTGAAGTATTTCAAGTTTCAAACAAGAATTTGAATTTTCAACCGATGAATATTAATTCTCAATTAAAAAATGTAAAAATTAAAATTTTAATCAAGAGATATTTTAATTTAAGCAAAAAGCAGTTGAATTTAACAAAAAAAATCAAGTTTTCACAAAATAATACAAATGAGATCAGTTTCTAAAAAAATGAATCTTTACATTTTTAACAGAACATTTGAATTTTTAACGGAATAAGGTAAACAGATTATTACTAGGACAAGGTAAAAAGTATATTCAATACTGGGACCATAATAAATATCATTGATAATCTTTTATATTCTAACATTAGTCATAAAAGTAAAAATTTCTAGAATTTATAAACTGCTTAGGTAAGTAATAAAATAGTTATACTAAATATAATTTTTTTATAAAAATAAGTAAGTATGTATTAAAATTTATAAATATAGATTAATATTAAGTATTAATAATAGTAATAACATTAATATTATAAATTTACTTGAAAATTCAACAGATTGGTTGGCATTTTTTTTCTTTCTTGACTTGAAAATCTTTTTTGGTCAATATTTCAACTAATTTTTATAAAAATTAATCTTTTTGGTCTAAAAATTTATTTATTAATGTTAATTAATCCGTTTATGTTAAGGCTTCAACTGTTTTATTTAAATTTCGCTGTTTTTTAAATTAACTGAACTGCTTTCAATTTCTGATTAAAATTTTTCTTTGTTTATATGTCAACTACGAGGGTAGTTCAATAAGTCCTTAGAATGACCAACAGATGGCGCGCGAATCGCTCCAAATCATCTGTTTTCAGTCAGCACCACTCTCGACTAGATATATGGTGCAGTCACAGTTCACATCTTCTGAGTTTATGTGTTTTTATAACCAATTGAAAAAAAAAATTGTTTGTTAAGAAAAATGAAAAAAAACGAGTTCAGAGCGGTAATCAAACATTTTCATTTAAAGGGTTTAACTCCATATGAGATAAAAAATGAATTGGACTCAGTTCATGGCACATCTGCCCCTGCCTTAGCAACGGTTTATAACTGGTTAAATGAATTTAAGCGTGGTCGTACATCAAGAAGTGACGAACCACGTTCAGGAAGGCCCGTAGAAGCAAGTACTCCCGAAATCATCAATAAAATCCACGATATGGTGTTGAAGGATAGAAGATTAAAAGTGCGTGAGTTAGCTGAGGCCACAAGGATATTATAGGTGGTAAAAAATTAGTGAATTTGGTTAAAAAAGAACTTTTTCGTTGAAAATTCATATTTTTCGGCTTAAGAATTGTATTATTTTGTAATAAAATTTAAGAATTTGTTTAAAATATTTGTTTTGAATGAAACATTTTTCTTGGTTGAAAATTTATCTTTTTTGGTAGAAGTTTTATCTTGTTCCCTTACAAGTCAAACTATGCAGGGAAAAATTAATTTTTTTTAATGAATTCGAATATTTTTAATTTATAATTCAAACTTTTTTTTTTGTTGAAATATAAAAAATTCTATTTTTTAATGAGAATTCATTTTTTTGTAGAAAATATTTCTTTTTTATTTTAAAATTCAGCAGTTTGTTAGAAAATTGAAGTAATAAATTGAGATTTAACTTTTTTTTTGAAAATGTATATTTTCGGGTTTAAAATTTTAATCTCTGCAATCAGAAATATAACAAGAAAAATTATAACAACTTAAGTTATTGGGATATCAATGTATAAGTTATACGTTTTTATTGATACTTTATTTAACAAATGAAAAATAAAAATTTATGTTATGAAAAATTGATAACATGGAAATATCAATTTTATTTTAAAACAAAGAAAAATAAATGTCTTATGATTCTTTTTAAATTTAAGCTATAATTGTAAGTAAATTATATCATTTTATTTTAATAAACCCCATTGCATTTTTCTTGTCCCAGTATTGCCTTCTTGTGTCCTACTTAAGGATAAACCTTAAAATTATTGTCCCACTAATGGGCGATCTGACTATATTAAAATATATGCCATTATATTAATTAACTATAAAATTAATAATGTATTTTTTATAATTAATAAAATAATCTGTTAGTCACTTATTATAACGTTTTTTATACCATAAATTACAAATCACCATTTAAAAATTGTGTTTATGTCGGTTAGATTTTCTTAACTGTCTCAGTAATCGTGAGTTTACCTTAGTATAATTTTTATACAAACGGGATTAACACCGAGCAAAACAGCTAAATTTTCAAAAACAAGAATATAAATCTTCCACCAACGAAATAGATAAATAAATTGTTAAATTAATTAATTTTCAACGAAATAACTTAATTTTTGTACACGAAGATCAGTGTTTAACGGCGAAGATTTATTTTCCATAACAAAGATAATTTTTTAATGAAAACAAAATAATTATATTTTTGGGTTCAAACAAAATAAATCATTTCAGCAAGAAGGAAAAGAAATTTCGACAAAATAGTGAAATTTTTATCCAAATTGATGAATCTTTAACTAACAAAGAAGATCAACTTTTTACCCAAAATTTAATATTATGATTTTGAATTTAAAAAAAATTTAGAGTGAAATAAAACGATTGTTAATGAAGTAGTTACATGTGTAAAACCAAATATTTTAAATTTACACCAGCAAAAACAATTTTCGACTAATTTTCTACCCAAATTTAGGATTTTTTAAGAAAAGTACTTGAAAATAAATGAGAAATTGATTGGCTAAACTAACAGTTGGCCAATTGAAAATTTAATTTTTAAAAAACTCTAACCGAACAGGTTTTTTTTAATTTCACGTCCCACTAACTTCTATCATAATTATTATTATTAATTTCAGCAAATATATTATAATTACAGAACATTCATATTTAATCAATAATTAGAAAGACCATATTTTTATTATTGAAAAAATCTCTAGATGAAATTTAGTACACAACTATTGTTCACAGAATCTTATAATAAATAAAAGAAATAGACCCGCATCTCATTTTATCTATTCCCGATTTATTAATTCCTAGAACTGCTGCCTCATACAGTTTCTTGGTGCGCGGAGCCAAAGAAGTTGGCGACTCTTACCTGAAAACGCACGGGTAGCGTAACATGAAGGCGCAGTACGCGAGTACTTTTATGCGAAATTACGCAATATTATGCATTTCAATTGACCGCCGAGAGTCCCATGCTCGCTCGAGCCAGGTGAGCTTACGGTGCGTTTCTCTCTTTCGAATTAATGGAGTATTCAAACGTGAAGCTCTTGCAAAACCTAACTTGACTATACATTATTTACAAAAAATTTTCACCAAATATTTTCTCTATCTACTATATTCTCATCTAATGAGAAGGTATTGGTTTTATTTAAAATTTCACTTTGTCGGTTTTCATAAAATCTTTACGTTTTGAGACCCAATGAGTCAGAAAAAACAATTTTTACGAAGGTGTTTGTCTGCCTGTAGTTTGTATTCTGTAGGCACGATAACTTTCAAAAAATTGATTAGATTGGATTCTGCTTTGGCACACTTTTTTAAGGCCTAAAAAGAAAGAGCAAGTTTGTGAGCCAGCTATTTTGGATCAAAATTCAAAAAATGAGCACGTTTTAAAAATTTTGAAGACCACATTTTTTCAAGATTTCAAAATTCTATGCACGGTTATTCATAGCACTCAGAATCCCAAATAATTTATCCTAATAACTTTTTTCTATAAAACTAAAATCATTATAGTTAAAGCATTTTAAAAATCCAAACAAACAAACTAAAAGGAACATTTGAAGCCCCACAAGACCGTCATAACAACTTTTTTGATTTGGTCGAAAAGTTGAAAATTCAAAATTTGATCGTACCTCAACGTTTTGAAACCACATTTTTTCAAGATTGGAAATTCTATAAACGTTTATTCATAGTACTCAGAAACCCAAACAATTTATCCTAATGACTTTTTTCTATAAAAAGAAAATTATCAGAGTCAGAGCATTTTCAAAACCCAAAAAAAAACTAACTAAAATGAACATTTCAAGCCAAACAACGTATGCCATGAAAAAAAGTCAGAAAAAGAAAAACTTTTATTTTTGAAAGCCCTAAAAGGTGGTCATAAATATTTTTTTTATTTGGTCGAAAAGTTGAAAATTCTAAATTTATCGTACCTCAACTTTTTGAAACCAAATTTTTCAGGATTTCAATATTCTATGAATGGTTATTCATAATTCTCAAAAACCTAAACAATTTATCCTAATGTCTTTTTTCTGTGAAAAGTAAATTATCAGAGTTAAAGCATTTTCAAAACCCAAAAAGAAACAACTAAAATGAACATTTTAAACCAAAAAACGCATGATTTGTTAACAATCACTCTTCGATTGGACGCGTAGTTTGTGTTTTTAGTCGTAAGAAAGAATATTAGAAATTATAAAAGAAAAATAAATTCAATTTTTGGACTAACGACATGGGCCACAAAAAAACTTGTTTATCCAAAAAAAGGCTACAAATGTTTATTATTACTGTTTTATAGGATGAGCAGTTTTTGTTTAATCGTAAATTGTGGGTCCGGATGCAATAAGGGCACATAAAATTTTTTCGTGCGAAAACGAAGTCCCCTGGAGGCTTTAGAAAAAATTTTCGAATTTTAATT
>NC_046657.1:152208075-152220733 GCF_010883055.1 Belonocnema kinseyi
AAATTTTACATCCATATATATCTTTTGAAAATTAAAATTCGAAAATTTTTTCTAAAGCCTCCAGGGGACTTCGTTTTCGCACGAAAAAATTTTATGTGCCCATATTGCATCCGGACCCACAATTAATCAAATTAAAAAGATTAATTTTTTAGAGGACACTTAGTTTGTTCTTTAATCGTAAGACATAACCTTTAAAATAGAAAAATTTAAATATTTCAATACATTTTTTAAAATAAATATTTGTTGTAAAACGACACAAGGTATGCACTAAAATTAAATACAAAAGCTGTTCACCCAAGAAGATCTATAAATTTGTTATTAATCATTTTTAAATAGGACGAGTAGATTTTCTTTTAATCGTAAAAAATAAGATTGAAAATAAAAAACTGAAATTTTTAGAATGAATTTTTGGAAAAAGGACACGACAGACGAAACAAATTTTAAAAAAAGTTTCTTTTCGCCAAATTATCTAGAAGTTTGATCTAGAAGAACATTGAGTGGTTAATTTTTTTAACTAAACACTTTTCAAACTAGAAGTTGAATTAATTTTATTTTAAAAAGTTCAAAAATCTTACAAAACTTTGACATTTTTTGTCAAAATCTTGAAAAATGTACGTGTTCTTATAAATTTTATCAAAATTTAAATTGTTTAATTATTTGTGAAATATTTTCAAGACTTCTAAATATCTTTTTAAATGATGAAAGTCCTGAAAAATTAAAAAAGAATTGCTTAAAACATTCCAGTCTTTTTCGACAATTTTTTGAATCTTTGTAAATCTTGTTAAATATACTCTTAAAATAATGTTTCTAAATATAAAAATCCTTTCGAAATTACGCAGAAATCTCCAAAAAATATTTTTACTCTTTTTAAGCCTTTCGCAGTTTCTGACAAAGTTTGAATTTTTTTTCGAAATTTGCAAAAATGTGAAACAAATTTCACACTGTATCGTGGCTATTTGCATCGAAATTACTGTAAGAGTAGCCGGACTTGATCAGTACACATATTGTAATTAAATTATTTAAAATCATTTTCATTTTGAATCTTTAAAAATTTCTAAATATCTTTTAAAATAACATATATTTTTCTATAAAAACATAACTCTTCAATTTTTATTTACAAAAATACCATAATTTCACTCAAAACTTCAACATTAAATTTTTTTTTAATATAACTTTGAAATAACAAATGCTCTTTGATATTTTATCGATTCAAGGTTTTCCACTTCAAATCATTCCCTTTCTCATTCTTCAGTTTTGAATATCTGGTTTCAAATTACTTGTTTTAAATTAACAGTCAAATATTGCGAAATATTAATTCATTATTCCTTTCTTAAGTTATTTTTTTTTTATTTGAATGTACTAAAAATGGAATACTTTGGAGTAAAAGGATATTTTATATTTAATAAAAACATTTCATAATGAATACCTTATTACGAACTTATTATTAATATAAAATATTTTCAAACAATTTTCAACTTTTTAATGCTCAGAAGTGCAGTGCAGTTAAAGAAATTAATTCATTAATATTCAGTTAATAAAATGAAAACGTTTTTGTTGATAATTTTTAATTTTAAGTGCTTTTAGTTTTTTAATTTTTTAGTCGTTAAGACTGCATTTACCAAATTGCTGAATGATATCACAATTTGAACATTGGACTTCAACTAATTATTTAAAAAATTAATAAATCGAACTTAGGCGCATTTCTTGTTTTAAAATTTTTTACAACGTACGGGCAAAAAATAAATTTACTGCCTGATTAATTGATCAGTCTTTATTTTTGTCGTCGGGTGACTGTATTATTGATCGGATCTGAAACAGTCGATACAGCCCGAGCGCGAATCGCCTAGCCGCTATCGAATTGAGGCGTTCATAATTTTTGAATATTAATTCGATTTAACCGATAAGCGCTACGCACAAGAAAAAACTTTATAACAATTTTTTTAAACAAATTTTTAAATTACTACTGTTTTATCAGTCGAAGGACATTTAGAACTACAGTCCCTAAAAATTTTATCAAAAAGCCTAAAAACTGACTGAGCACGAGTTGATATAAAAAACGAATTAAAATTGATTTTTTACACAGAAAAAAAACAACAGGTTTTTGACTTTCATTACAAAACTAAAAAAGCTACAACTTTTTGCTTTAAGGAAAAAATATGCGCAATGAAATGCTACATTGAGATATAGTCTTTAAAAATCAAAATTCGAAATTTTTTTTGAAAGCCTCCAGGGGTCTTCCCACTCTCGGCCAAGTAAGTTTATGAGCCCTTATTCGATCCGACAGCTTAATTAACAGAATCTACTCATACAACATGGTTTAAAACAGTTCAAATGATTTGGACCAGTGCACTTATAATGCATTCGTTTATTAAATTAGTTCAAAAATCATAAAATTTTTAACTGACTATGAATGTTACTAAAATTAACATGAGGTTCTCAAATAAATTTATCAATTTATCAATTAGTGATGGATGTGGCTAAAATTATCATAAAGTTCCTGATTAAAAGGACTGGCATTGAAAACAAAACGAATTTTTCCGTTGATAAGTGCTCTAATAATGCATTTGTTTATTAAATTTGTTTGATAAAATCATAAAGTTTATACAAAAATTATAAATTTTCTGAAATTTTCATGAGGTTCCTAATTTAATAAAATGAACGTAGAAAAAAACGAAGTTTTTTAATGAAAAATGCCTGAATAATGCATTTATTTATTAAATTTGATTATAATATTACCAAGAATAGCCTTAAGATCAATTTTTCTCATTAAAATATAGGTTCCATCCAAATTTCTTGCAGTATAACTTAAAAAGTCGTTAAATTATTGAACATTGTAGAAAACACATTTTCAAAAAATTATTTGTTTATAAAATTTGGGTTTGTTCATTGTATCATTGTGGAATATCTTTATATAATGTAAATATATGGAACGTTAACGATTACAACAATTTTGCTATTTTAGACGATCACCGGGAACGTCACATAGAAAAAATTGTCATTTTTTTCATCATGTTTATTTATTTATAAAAAAAATGAAAAACTCAATTAAACAATCAGGCTCGACAACACTCTTTGAAATTTTATCAGCTAAAAAAACATCCGAATTGGACCACAGGTTCAGTTGAAATCATATTTTGAACCAAAAAATGTACGGTGGGGAAATCGGAAGCTCTGTTTCGAGTAAAAATGCTTGGACTTGTGTTCGACTTGGTGATGTCTTGAGTCCGTCTCTAAGGCATCGATGTCTGGCTGCGTCTCAAAACTGAGTCGAGAAATAAGCCTTCGCCTTACTCTTATGGTCACGGCAGATAAGACGGCGTTTGCGTGTCTCAATTAGAGCCTTGTCTGGGCTAAGACGACATTTACTTGTCTCAAGACGAGCCTTGTTTTGCTCAGATGGTCGGCATAACCTTTTCTCAATGCAAACATTTTTCTACTTAGAAATGAGATTACAGTCAATAAATAAAAAATTTCGTATAAAAATTCTACTCAAGACATAAATATATGTCTTCCAGATTTATAAACTTGTTTCCCAGACATAAATTGGAGTGTGGCTTCATCTCAAAACTGAGACATGCTCAAGTCGAACTTTTCGACTTCAGCATATCTTGATTAGGAATAATTCAACTTGAATCCAAGTCGAAGAATTTTCACTCAGGGTGTTTCGATTCCCACGCTTGACACCTGCACCCAGAATTCACTTATTTCAGGGATTCACGGGATCTGAGGAATTCCAAGAATTCCGGCAATGAACGGAATTCAAGGAATTCATGAGATTTATGGAATTCAGGGAGTTTAAGGAATTTAAGAAATTCATGAAATTAATGGAATTCGTAGAATTAATGGAATTCACCAAATTCAACAAATACACAAAATTCGAGAAATTCATTGAATTCACTGAACTCACGCATTGAATTGAATTGACGGAATTCAGCCAAATCAAGAAATCCACGATATTCAACGAATTTATGGAATTAATGGAATTAACTGAATTAATAGAATTCACATAATTTATGCAATTCTTAGAATTCAAGCACTTCACGGCATTGAAAAAATTATTAAAAATCAAGGCATTTGTGAAATTCATGGAAATCACGGGATTCCGTGAATTTCTTAAATTCTTTGAACTCCATGAAATCCTTGAATTCTGTGAATTTAATGGCTTCCGTAAACTTCTTCAATTTTAAAAATTCTTTTGATTCCATAAATTCCTTAAATTCATGGAATATCGTGAATCCCATAAAAGTACTGTATTCCATTAATTCTGTGCATTCAATGACTCCCGCGGATACCATAAATTATTTGAATCTCTTTAACTCCATCAATTCCAAGAATATCATCCAATCCAAGATTCCGTAAATACCCTGATTTTCGAGAATTCCATGAATTCCGCGAAACCAATCACTTCCATGAATTCCGCAGATTCTATGAATTTCGTGAATTCCGTGAATTCTGAGTGTTACGTGAATTCTACGATATCCTTCAATGCCATAAATTTCGTGACTGCAGCAATTCCGTTAATTCCTTGAATTCCGTTTATTCGTTGAATTCTATAAATTCTGCGAATTTCATGAATTCTGCAAATTTCATGAATACCATAATTTCGTAAATTTCTTTAATTTCATAAATTCCGTAAATTCGTTACATTTCATCAATGCCTTGAATTTCGTAAATTCCATGAATTCCGTAAATCCTTTGATTAAATAAATTCTGTGAATTCCAAAAATTTCATGAATTCCATGAATATCATGAATTCCGCCAATTTAATAAATTCAGAGAATCCCGTGAATATCATGAATTCTGCAAATTTCATAAATTTCGTGAATTCCGCGAATTTCAGGAATTTTTCGAATTTCGTGAATTCCAATAATTCATTAATTGATTAAATTATATGAATTCCTTGAATTTAATGAATTCCTTTAATTACTTGAATCTGATAAATTACTTTAATTAGATGATCTGCTTGAATTCGAATAATTCCTTTAATTCGACGAATTTCGGTACTCGCGTAAATTGCATGAATTCTATAAATTTAATGAATTTCGTGAATTCCATGAATTCCATGAATTCCTTGTATTCCTCGAATTCCTTAAATTCTTTGAATTCCCTGAATTCCCTGGATCCCTTTAATTCCCTAAAAACTTTGAATTCCTTGAATTCTGTGCATTCATTGGATTCAGTAAATTAAATGAATTTCGTAGATTATTTTAAATCCATAAATTCCTTAAATTCATAGAATATTGTTAATCCCATAAATGTAGTGTATTCTATTTCTCATTTCATCAATACTTTGAATTTCGTAAATTTCACGAATTCCGTAAATTCCTTGAATTACATAAATTCTATGAATTTCAAAATTTTCAGGAATTCCTGAAATTTCATGAATTTCTTGAATTGAATAAATTGCGCAAATTTATTGAATTTAAAAAATTCTGTTAAATTTATGATTTTTGCGAATTTCTTGAATTCCAGAAATTCTATGAATTCTTTAAATTCCATGAATTTCTTGAATTCGATAAATTCGTAGAATTCAATGATTATGTTGAATTCTATTAATTCCTTTAATTTGGCGAATTCCACGAATTCCGTTACGTGCATGAATTTCATGGATTCTGAAATTTCATGAACTCCTTAAATTCCATGAATGCCACGATTTTCGAGAATTTCATTAATCCAAACTTCCAGGCAAAATTCAGAAATTCAAAATAACGCATCGAATATGGCGGAAGAAAATACAAAAAACGGCTTTATTTAAATAAATCTTGGTACTTGCGAATTTTTGGGGCTGCTGAACTCCATCTCCAATTGAAGTCAAAATTCGAACATTTTAAATGGCGGATCTAATATAAAAAAGGCTTGATTTGGATAAATCTTGGCACTTATTTTCCAATTTTTAAATATAAAGATTTATCCAAATCGAGCCGTTTTTTGTATTTCCGTCCGCCATTTTAGATTTTTGCATTTGGACTTCATATTCGGATTCAGCGACCCCCAAAAAGCTTAGTGGCCAAGATTTATCCGAATTAAGCCGTTTTTGTATTTTGATCCGCCATATTGGATCCACCACTATGAATTTTCGCATTTGTACGTCAAATTCGGATTCAGCGACCCCAAAACCCCGTACGTGCCGAGATTTATCCAAACCGAGTAATTTTTTTGTATTTTGGCCCGCCATATTAGAACCGCCATTATGAATTTTCGAATTTTGACTTCAAATTCGTATTCAGCGACCCCAAAAACTTTCGATAAAGACTTGAATGCAAAATCAGAACAAGTTAAATAGAAAAAAGAGGATTCACGCATTTTGAGCTAATGCAAACAAAGGGGTTAAATTCTATTAATTCCTTGAATTTGATGAGTTCCTTGAATTTGATAAATTCTTAGAATTTGATAGTCATCTTGAATTCTAGAATTCTGCGAATTCCGTTACTTATGTGAATTTCATTAATTCTGTAAATTCCATGAATTCCGCAAATTTCAATTATTCCGTGAATTCCGTGAATTTTTTGAGTTCAATAAATACCGTGAATTTTTTATTCTCAATCTCTGTCTTACAAACGCATTCGTACATTTATTGGAATGGAGGATAGTGACCTCACGATTTACAACACTTACAACACATGTGTTGCAATTTCTGCATTCCAATACCATGTTCGCAATTTTATTTTACTCTTGTAATTTTTAACAGTACAGCAAAGCAAAGATCTTTTTTCAGCAAAGAATTAAATTTGTTAACTTCCTACATTGTCGTATTAATTATAATGTTTATTGAATATGGCGACGCGACCCCTGGCAGTACACAATAGACATGGACTTCAGTCACAATCAGGTACACATGCGTGATTATGGTCGAATATGTCACCATATTGTACTACATGTCGATTGACCTATTGTATTAACCCTGTACCAACTGGCTGAATTACTATGCTGTTTTGATCCGTGCTGTATTGTCAGATCCTATCGTCCTGGACCGAGAATTGTGGTGGTAATCGATTAGATTTATGCATGCGTGTGCGTTCAGATATTATCGTAATGTATTTTGCGCTTTTTGCATTGACATCTGACAGTATGCAACCTACTATGGCTTTATTCAAACCTCAATTTTGATGCGTATTATCGATTCCATATAATGTGGCCCGTATCCTCATATCGTGATTAGAGATACTGTGATTAGCAAATTACTCGCGTAATGTACGAAGTGGATTGGGTGTTCCCGACAACCAACCGTACATGATTTTATCCTATACAAGCTTAATCCTATGATATGGGTTTATAATCGTGAAATTCCATATACAGTGGAAAATTATTTGATACTGGATTAATTCTGCTGTAGCATCATCCAAAATAGTGTGGGCAAAACAGGCATTTGTAGTACAAATAAAGAAGAGTTGGAGTGGGGCTTTTGGATACAAAAATTTTGAAAAAATAAAATGCTTCTTGTACACTCAGAGACTTTTTATTTAAATAAATGATGAAAACGTTTGAAACTTTAGTATATACTTATTAGTGAACGAGCGATTTCTAGAAGACATTAACATAACAAATTTGAAGGACCAAAATCAATATTTTCAAATTTTTGTAAAAATATATGCATAATAAATAGCTTTGATAAGACTCAATTCAATCCTTTTTTCGACCCTCAATGTAAAAATACCTGTGCTTATTTTTTTGTAAAGAAACAAGAATATTTAATTTTGGAGTCAAACATCATAGCTTGTATCGTTGTGCTCAAATAAAAATTTTTTATTTTCAATTTTAATTTTCAAAAATAAAACAAAAACTACTTATCCTACAAAAAAGTAATTCCTAAAAAATTTGCCCTGCCTTTTAATTATTATTTATTCCTTATTTCAATAAAAACTTTATTTATCGTGCTTTAATTATCACTCGATCAACGACTGTCCATTTTATTAAAATTCTTTATAATTCAATAGTTTCTAGTATTTATATTTTTCAATTAAAGTATGAACAAAGTGTTTCAAATGAAAATTTCAATGATAAATACGAAATAACAGTGGATGCAGTGACTCATTTCACAAATATTTACTAACAAGAACCAGAAGTGGCTTAACAGTGTTTTTTCACGTATTGAAGAGTCTGTTATTTATGTGTTTTTTGTAGTTTGTTGAAAACAATTTGATTTTGTATTTATTTTTGAAAGTTTTGTTTGCAACAACTTTTACCTTCTTTAATTTAAAAACGAAAATACTAGAAACTAGTGAAGAATAAAGAATTTTAATAAAATGCAAAATTGCCCAAACAAGTAATAATGAAAATACGATAACCGGAGTTTTTATTCAAAATAAGGTATAAATAATCATCAAATGGCATGATTATATTAAATTTTTTCGAAAGGAGGATAAAGAAGTATTTTAATCAATAAAAAAATAAATAAAAAAAGTATGGATAGCGGGAATCGAACGCGCAACCTTGTGGCTATCAGTCAAGCGCTGTACGAGGGATCTACCGACGGTTCAAGGTAAGTTTGAATCGACTCGATGACCATGCGGTTCTAATTTTTAAAATGCATTTTTCTCGAAAATGGGTTAAAATTGCATCTTCTTAATTTTTCTCAGAAAACTTCCGGTATGTAACTTTCATTTCGAGAGTATTAATTTAAAAAGAAAATATAAAAACAGATCTAAAGGTCCCCTAGTGAGTATATCTGAAAATCACTTATATACTCAATGTAAATTATGACAGGGCTTGTGAGAAAACTGTGACTTTACTGAGGAGGGCCTATGCGACTCCGATTGAAAAAAATATGAATTAACGCGCTCGCAAACTTCAAATCAAGATTTAAGTTCTGAAAAATTATGTACAAATTTAACAAATGTTACATTTAAGCTTGTTTTAAATATTTATTTCAATTCTCAACTTTAAAAATTATGATATTTTTAGTTTAAAATTCGCAGTTTTAAAATCTTGTATTAAAAAATTATATATTTTTAAGCATAGTTTTTTTAGCATGAATTTTTAGTTCAAAGAATTTTAAAATACAGTTCTCAATACTTTAACAATTAAAAATTAAAAGGGCTTGGAATTAAAAATTTCGGATAAAAAGCGTTTTTAGTTGATCGACTGTAATTATAAATAAATATTTTTTAATCGAATTATAGATTTAGCATTAAAAAGTTAACAATGATTAATTTACTAAAAGGGCTCTGAACCCGTTCCAAAATGAAGGCGTCCAAGTCCATTTCAAATTCTATTCAAACAAATTTTAATTTAACTAAATGTATTAATAGTATATAATAAATGAATTAAAATATGTTTTTTTTCAATGCTAGTCCTTTTAATAGAAAACTTCATGATAATTTCAGAAAAATTCACTTTTTATATCAATTCTTTTAATTAAAAACTGCATGTTAATTTTTGCAACATTCATAATTAGTTTATAAATTTAATAATTTCTTTAACAAATTCAATAAACAAATTCATTATTTGGGCATTTGTATACGGAAAAACTTATCTTTTTTAATATCAGTCCTTTTAATTGGAGACTTTATGATAATTTCAGCAACATTCATAATTAGTTGATTAATTTTATGTTTTGGTTAAACAAATTTAATTTAAAAATACATTATTCGGGCATTTACCGACGTAAGAATTCGTTTTTTTTTCAAATTCAGTCCTTTTAATTACAGAAATTATTAATTATTAATTTTTATTATTTATTTTCTTCTTCTACATTTGCCTCTGATTTACAATTACAAAAATAACTTTTTTTCTGAAATGAAAAGGAATGACTTTGAATAAAAAACGAATTGTTACGTCGACAAATACCTGAATAATGCATTTTTAAATAAAATTTGTTCAACAAAAGCATAAAATTAATTAACTAATTATGAATATTACTAAAATTATCGTAAAATTCCCAATTAAACGGACTGACATTAAAAAAAATGAGTTTTTCCGTCGAAAATTGCCCAGAAAATGCATTTGTTTATTTGTTTTTTTCGTGACTTTCATTATTTTCGACAAATTTTTATTTTTTTATTTTCAGTGCAATTGTTACGAATAAAACAAAAATCACGCGTCCTATCAAAACGTTTATTCTTAACGAAATTGTAGATCTTTTTTGGTATAATAGTTTTTGTATATCCACCTTTGATCCTATCCTACATAGTTTGAAATTTATAATTTCGGTTGATTTAGAAAAATTTGAAAATGCTTAACTCTGATAATTTTCTTTTTATCGAAAAAAGTCATTAGGATAAATTGTTTGTCCAATATAACAATATAAACATTTCAGTGGGCACAAAATTTTGGAACTTCTTTACGACATCGTAACGACATCTTTAAGGCATCTTTACGACATCCTATGTCTATGTCGTTTCGGTGTCTTTGCGATATTGTAAAGACATCGTCAGATCATAAGACTTATTTACGATATCGTCCCAGTGGGCACAAAATTTGGCGACCTATTTACGATATCGTTACGACAACTATACGACAACTTTACGACATCCTATGTGAATGTCGTTTCGGTGGCTTTGTGATATCGTGAAGACATCGTCAGATCATACGCCTCATTTACGATATCGTAAAGATACCTTAATGACGTGGACATAGGACATCGTAAAGTTATCGTAACAATGTCCTAACGTTGACGTAAATACGTCGCAAAATTTTGTGCCCAATGGGGTGAATACACCTTAACGACATGGACATAGGATGTCGTAAAGTTGTCGTAAGTATGTCGTCAGTATGTCGTAACGACGTCGTAAAAACGTCGCCAAATTTTGTCTTCACTGGGATCCTTCCATAGAATTTTCCAATTAATTTTGGTTTAAATAAAAAATGGCTGATTAACCATTTCGTCCTTTCTTTTAGGACAGACAGACGCCATCTTAAAAACCTGATTTCGGATTTAGGTGTCACGAAACGTGGAGAACAGTTGAAAAACTGTGTTGTCAAATTGCGGACAATTGTAATACTTTCTGAATCATAAATGATGAGAATGTAAAAATTTACATAGAAAAAAAAACAATATTTCTGACCACAAATGCCTGAATAATACATTTGTTTATTCAATTTGTTTATAATACTATATAGAATAGTCGTGATTACAACATTTTTTTATTATTGGCGAGCACCGGGAACTATTTAAATTTGGATTATTATTTCTTAATCCATCAAACAATTTTTTTTCCTTTTTTTGAAAATGTTCAGAATGTTGAAAAGCTTATAACTTTTTGAGGTTTAATCGAATTTTAAAATGGCATTGTGGTCCCAGTGGGCACAACATTTGGCACAACATCCCTTTGATTAAAAGTTTTCCTATTTGTATGAAAATTCGTTTTTTTAAATTAAGTTTTGATTTAATTTTATTTAATTTTTTTTGTTCGAAATAAATATTTTTTAGATGCAAATTCTTCCTTTTTAGAAGGAAAATAATCTTATCGATTGGAAAGTGTATATTTTTTTTCTTAAAACTGCAATTGTATAGTTGGAACTAAACTTTTTGGTTGAAAATTTATATTTTTAGATTGATAGTTTAACAATTTGGATAAACTTTTTTTTCGTAACTAAAAAACCGCTATTTGTTGCAAACTCTTTTTCTTGACTGGAAAATTCATCATTTTAGTACAAAAAGTCATCTCTTTTGATAACATTTATATTATTTTGTTAAGAAATTCATGTGTTTGATTTCAAAATTCTTCATTTCTAGTCAAAATTATATAATTTTTCGTTGAAATTTCAACTATTATATTTTTACAGAATTCATTTGTGTAGGAATAAAATTCACTTGTTTCGTTAAACTATCAACAATTTTTTTTAATATTCAATTAATGCCGTGCGATATAATTAATTTTTCTGAATATAATGTTTTTATTCTTATTCAGCATCCATCTGCCTTAGAGTTAATATTTATTCTCATTTTTAGGCTGAAAGTTGCAAATTTTCGTATTTCGTACGTTTTTTCCGAAGAGGAAAAACAGGAGAAGTGAGGGGAAGTAAGTAGAGGAAGAATAGTGGAAGTGTCGGGAATAAAAGGGAAATGAGGAGAGGGAAAGGAGGGAAAATAAATGATAAGAGTGTAGGAGAAGGAAGCGGAAATAAGTGGAGGGAAAGTTGAGGATATGAGGGGAAATGAATAAAGGGAAAGTAGAGAAAGTGCAGGGAAATTATTAGAGGTAAAGTATCAGAAGTAATAAGAAATCGGGGAGCAAATAGAAAAAGTGAGAGGCAATGAGGATAAGATTTTGTAAAGTGGGGGAATTTACGCGAGGGGAAGTAAGCTGAATAAAAGGAAAGAGGGGTAAAAAAGTGGTTTCTAATAGGGGAAGCGAGCGGAGATAATTTGAGAGAAATTAGGGGAAGTGATATAAAAGAAGACATGATTAGGAATTAGTGTGATTGGGGAAAGGGAAGTGATGGAAGAGAAAAAAATTATGCGAACTGCTAGAAATATATTTTCCCTACTTTTTTTTCCCCATCACTTCCCTTTTCCTAATCACTCTAATTCCTAATCTCATCTCCTTTCTATATTTATCCTCACTTTTACTTTCTCTCCAATAATCTTCCCTCACTTCCCCCAGCAAAAATAAATTTATTCATTCTTCTTTCCTTTTACTACTTCCCCTACTACCTACTTCCCCTCGCGTAAATTCCCCCTACTTTACACAATCTTCTTATCCTCATTGCCTCTCAC
>NC_046657.1:152220833-152235077 GCF_010883055.1 Belonocnema kinseyi
CCCCCCTCATTTCCTATCACTTATGCTACTTTTCATCCCATAATTTCCCCACACTTCCTCCACTTTTCCTTTACTCATTTCCCCTCTTGTCCTCAACGTCCTCACCACTTATTTCCCATTCCCTGACCTTCACTCTTACCTGTTTCACCCCTCCTTTCCCGCTCCTCATTTCACCTTATTTCCTGACACTTGACCTACGTTTCCTCTACTACTTCTCCTTCCCTCTCCACACTTCCTCTCTTTGAAAATAATACGATGGACGAACATTTGGGGAAAACAGTAATATTTTCGCCTGAGGCTAAAAAACTTAAAATAATTTTGAAAAATTAAAATATTATAAGAAATAAATTTCCATTAACCAGAGCCATATATTATCGTATACCCTTTTTAAAAACACACCCTAAAATATGATTTACAATTAATGATAAGTTTAATGATCTTTACAATGCTCAGTAAGTAATTAAATGTGTATCATAATTAAATTAGTTTTTTGGAAAGGCTCAATATGAGGCTTAATATGAATAAAAAATTGTATTAAAAAAAAATTATTATACGTAATTATTATTATTATTATTATTATTATTATTGAATTCATATTGTTTAAAAAAATTATTGACGCGATTGCACTACAGTAATTGAATATTTAGAAAAATACCTGACTTTTAACAAAATAAATGAATTGTGTCAATCAAAAACAATAAAAAAATTTACCCTAAAGAGAGCACTTTAAAACTAAACATTCGAATTGACAAACAATAAGATTGATTTCTTAAACAAGAAGACAATTTTTCTATGAAATACTTAAGTTTTAGAATAAATAGTTAAACTTTAAACTAGAAAGACAAATTTTGAGCCTAAAATTTGTTATTTACATTTTTCGCAGAAGACCATTTTTATCCAATTTTAACGTTTTTTTTATGAAAGCTAATAAAATTTCGTGTCGAACTGTCATGGCCAATTTTAAAATTTTTGTTTGTTTATTTAATTATTTTGTTAAAAATTCGTCTTTTTTGTCGAAAACAATTGTTTTTATGTAAAATTAACACTTCTGTGGTTGAAAATTCAACTGCTGGTTTTAAAGATACACCATTTATTTAATCAATTATTTTTGGGTAGAAAATTCATCCTTTTGGTTTTAAAATTGAACTTTTCTGTAGAAAATACATTTTCATTAGTTTCAAATTGATTTGTTTAACTGAAAATTAGTTTCCTGTTATAATTATTTTTTCATCTGAAACTGTAACTTTTTAATTTTTTTTTATATCTTTCTCAGTGAACAATTCTTGTTTTTTAGTCAAATTTAACGCTTTTTGATTTAAAATAACACATAATTTTTGGCTGGAACATCAAATATTTAGTTCAAAGTTGAATTATTTTTAAAAAAATTTTGTTGATGATTCATCTTTTTGGTTGAAGCTTTATTTATTTTGTTGATTTTTTGTAGCTAATTCTTTTTTTGTATGTAAAGTTAATCTTTTTGTAGCTGTAAATTCTACTATTGGATTTAACATTTAAATAATTCGTTAAAATTTGAAGTAATTTTCCATTTCTTTTTTTTTTTGCTTTAGATTTATCTTTTTGTTTGAAAAATTCAACTATTTTGTGCGAAATTTGGTGTTGATGTATTTTTAGGGAAATTTTTTTGTAGAAAATTAGCCTTCTTGTTTAAACATTCATTTTTTGGCTGTAACATTAAACTATTTTCTAATAAGTTTGTCTACTTTTCGAAAATTCATTTACTTTTGCAAAGGTTGAACTTTTTAGTTAAAAATTCTACCTTTGCTTAAAGACTTCTTTCGATTGAAAATATAACTATTTTGTTAATAAAAGTTCATTTTTGGTGGTTGAAAATAAATGTTTGAAACCGTAAGTGTAACTAATTATTTGTTTCGAATATTCATTTTTTTCATTAAAATTTAACTATTTGCATAAAAGTTTATGTGTTTCGTTGGAAGTTTGCATTCTTATTTATAAATAAATTAATATTCTAAGTTAAAAATTTGCCTGTTAGATGAAATTCTTACTGTTTGGTTGAATTCAAGGGTTTTTCATTTAAAATAAAAATCTTTTTTTATTGATACTTCACTACTTGTTTAAAAGTTTAGCTACTTTGTTGAAAGTGTATCATTTTGAAAAATTAATTTTCTTGAAAATATTTTTTTTTTTTTTTTGATGAATGAAACTGCTTTCGTTTAAAACGGAAAGGGGGTGACAGAGTTGACGTGAAATGCTTAATTAAAAAATAACTTTGAGGTTTTAGCGGCATGGTAAGAGTGCATATTTTTTAATTAAAAAGGAGGAGCGTTCGCGTCCTGGCACAAAAGAACTTTTTTTAAAATTTTGTCTATAAGATTTCGTTTCACTCAACTGCATTTCTGAGTTTCACCTAATGCCTCTTTGTTTTAGCATCACACCAAATTTGCTGAATCTTTCTTCAATCAATTTTCTCCGTGTAGTTGTTAGAGTCTTCCTCGTTCAGTACGATTCGCAGTCGCGTTTTCGTCGCCTTGAACAAACAAAGCATGCTAACGAAATTCTATTAGCACGGAAAATTAGACACGCGGTTTACCCAATTAAATTATCCTGCAACGCGAAATTGTAATTGACGTTCGTCGGGAAATTAGTGGAACTTGGTCGGATTATTTACTCGCCCAAAGTAGATGCAAATAATATTTGTCTACTAATGACCTGCGCTCTATCAAACTCAATCTCACTAAAAGTGTCTTCAATGTTTATTTAATTAAAAATATTATAGAAAATCATCATCGACTACTTTTCTACCCCACACATCCCGTCACTGTCCCTTGCTTAATTTCATCCACATACCCGAATTTCCCTTACATTATTTCTCCTCACTTACTCTATAATGCCCTCCCCTATACTTCATATACTTCTGTCCTCTAAATCATCGTCCATTATTTCTTCACTTTCTCTTATTCCCTATAATTATCCCTAGTTCCGCTCCCCTTACTTTCCTTCACTTTCGCTCTTTTAAATAGTCTACTTCTCCGCACCATATATGAACTCACTTTCCTGGCAGCCCACTTTCTCTAACTTATCATACCTTACCTATTTTCCTACTCTGCATTCCCCCATTCACTATTTCCTCTCACTTCCTCAGCCACCTCATTCTCCAACACTTTTCTTACACCCGCTTCTTTACATAGCCGAAAATCCTTTACCTAATTCCTCCTCGCTTTCTATACACACCACGTGCCCTAATTCCTCGTCTATTATTTTACCAACTTTTCTTACAACACTTTACCAATTGTTTCCTTACATTCCCTACTTACCCTCACCTCACTTTCCCTTACTTATCATATCTCTCCTCCGCTCATTCTCCCTAGATTTCTTGTACCCTAATTTTCTTTCACTTTCCCTTATTTTTTGTGGCCCATACTTCCACTCCTCCTCCTCCAATTTTTTTCTCATTTTCTCAATTTTTTCTACTTTTCCTTCACTCACTTTGCCTCACTTTCCCTATATTTATTTCTCTAATTCTTCCTTACTTTCTCTGCCCCCTCATTTCTTATCATTTTCGCTTACTGCCGTGCCTCCTCATAGCCAAACTCTCCTTATCACATTTCTTCTCGCTTCCTCTACACTAACTTCCCTTAATTCCTCGTCCATCCTTTACCCACTTTTCGTACATCTCTTTACTCCATTTTTTCTTACTTTCTATACTTACCCTCTTCACATTTCTGCACACTTATCATACTTCAACTCCCCTCATGCACTATCGCTTACTCAACTTTCTCTGCCATTATATCTTATTACTTCTACTTTCCTCAATTAGCTATCATTTTCCCTACTTGCACTGCTGTCACTTCCCCCCACTTTGGCTCAAATCACTTACTACTACTTTCCTTACACACCACTGCCTTACTTTCTCATCCATAATGTCATCCACTTTTTCTACTCCATCTCCTCAATTTACCCCGACATCCGCAGCTTATATTACCATTACTTCCTCTCACTTGTTGTACTTAACTAGAACTTATTCCCTACAAATTCCTCTACTTATGCTGGCCTTATATCCTGTCACTTCCTCTACTTCCTTGCCCATAATGTACCCTTATTTTATCCAGTTGAACTCCCCTCAGTACCCTTCCCTACATTCCTTCCGTCCCGAATTCCCTTCACTTCCCCTCATTTTCCTCCACCACATACTTCGTCTACTTGCCGTTCTCTATTTCCTCTCACTTGCTCTACTTTTCCTAATTTCACTTTACTTATTTTAACCCACTCACCCTACTTTACATAATTTCTGCTTACTTCCTCTACATACTCATTTTCTCTACCCCCTTACTACCCTTACCTCCTCACTTCTCCTAACTCTTTACTTCCTCTACCCTATCAGTTTCTCGACCCCCTCAGTTCCCATTACTTTCCCATACTCCAGCTTCTACACATAGTCGAATTTACGTTACCTTATTTTTTCTCACTTCACCTACACTCCTCTTCTAATTCATCGTATATTATTTCGCCCACTTTTTCTACATTTGTTCACTCATTTTTTTCCTTACCCCCTTCCGTATTTACTCGCATTTTGTCTACTTTGTCTGATTTCCCTTCACTTATTTTTCCCCACTTCCCCTATATTTCTTCCTCTAATTTCTTCTAACTTCCTCTGACCCCTCATTTTCCATCACTTTTCCTTACTTTCGCTCCTCCAAAGAGTAGAAATTCCCTAACCTTATTTCTCCTTTCTTAATCTACAGTCATCTATCTAAGTTACTCGTCTATTATTATCTCCATCTTTTCCTACATCTCCTTTCCACAGTTTTCGTCCCTTTCTCTACTTAACCTTCAGTGACCACTTTTTATTTACTATCTATTCCCCACTTCCTTTTGCCTTATATTTTCTCACTTCCTGTACTTGCTCTCCCAGAATTTCTCCTCACTTCTTAACTTCAACTACTTTCAATTTCCCTCCCCATATTTCTCCTGCCCTGAGTTTCCTTCACTCCCCTAGGGGCAGTGAAGGAAGGTAAGAAGAGCACGTGTGGTGAAAGAAAGGAGCGAAGGTGAATAGATTGGGGGGGGGGGCGAAAAATAAGGCTAAGTCTGCGGAGGAAAATTAGAGTAAGTTTGGAAAGCGGTAGTTGGAAAGTGCGGGAAAGAACGTTAATTGTGGGGAAGTAGGGATTGGAGAAGAGGGCAAGTATCGTATGTCAAGAAATACGAATCCATCATTAATTTGTCATGTCAAATCCACTTAATTATTTTATGGTGCCATAGAAAATTCGCCATATAAATTCAATACCGATTTTTTGGATAATTCTTTTAGTTATTCATTTCTTCTCACATTTTTCGATAGATTCTCATGAATGAGTCAATTAAAAGACTTAATGTATTTCTAAGCTAATTTTTTATTTTTTCACTTGAACATTTTTGTTTCCGAAAAAATTCGAAAATTTAAAGGCATTTCCTTAATTCTTATGGACTGCCTATAAAATCTTACTTTCTTGTTAGCTTCGTAATAAGTTAAAATGCTTAGTCTGAATTTTCTTTTTTACAATTTATCTAGCTTATTGATCAAACAATTTTGATTTATTTTAACAATTTATTGTCTCATATCATTACTTATTTTATTAGAGAATTATTATCGTGAAAATAAATCGTGCAGAAAATGCGAGACCGTTAAGAACACAGTTTAAATTTTCTCTCTTAGAAATAGGTTTCTAGAAAAAAAAACCAAGCATTAACTGAAAATATCAAAGCTAATATTTCCCTCTTTGGGCGCAAAGTAAAATTCTTCCGATACTAAATTTCTACATTGTCCGCAATCCTCGCGAAACCAATATTTTTAAATTTAAATTTTATTTTGAAATTCACTACTTTATGAATAAACACGAGAGTTCCAAAAAAGAATAAACTCGACACGTATTGCTGGTGACATTGTTGGAAAGCTGATAAAAAATTCAAGCTTTAATTAAGAATACGAAAGAAAAACGGAGGGTAAATACCGCCTGGAATTAAATTCCGAGCACTCGAGACCCGGCGGGGCATTACTAATAAAATGCACCTCGTATTCATATGTCAAACCTGAACCCGTCGCGTAGAGTGCGCGCTGAAGCACAGAGTTAACAAAAAAAAGTAACGATTCAAATGAAATGAGCTGAGTACCCAAGCAATACCGTTTATTGTAACGATTATACAAACGTTACACAAGCCGGTAAAAAAAATTCTTTTCTGCAGCAGATGTTACCAGAGTAATACCTGTACAGGAACCTCGGAGGGTCATGGACAGGTTCCCAGATGTGATTCTGCACAAGGAACCAGCACTGATAATCTTGATAGTTCCTGCTGAAAAATTTTTCTAAGGACACCTGTACATGATCCTGCAATGGAACCTGTACCGAGAAAGGAGCCTATACATGATGAAGTATAGGTTCATGTACAGGTTTCCTTTTCTATAAGTTGCTATAAAGCTGGTTTTCTTTGATTCCCTTTGAGATTGAACGGAATATCAAGAGAATCAAGACAATAACAAACCCTCGCGGATTAGTTCCTGTACAGGTTCATGTACAGGGCCCTGAACAAGTTTTTATGCATGAGCCAGCCTCGCAAATCTGTATGTGATTAAACATGTACAGGATCACTGAAGGTTTAACCTGCATGCAGGCTTCTTTTCAGGATAATGTACATTTTATTCACCAGATTCCTATACAGGAACCGTCAATATTACCTGTTCAGGCTCATGTCCAGAAACATGTGCAGGAACCTCAAGGTTTCCTGCACGGAAATTGTACGCTTGGGTTTAAAAAGTATCTGAATTCCTTGTGTACCAGGAGTATGAGTTATTTTTGGTCAATTGGGATGATATTCTCTTCAAAGTACTCCCCTTTGGAAGCCACAATATTATTTCAGTGATTTGCTTATTTTTTTGTGCACTCCTTGAACCCAGCTTTCGGAATAGCAAACAGCTGCTTTGCAGAATTTCTACCATAATTTTGTGAAGAGCCAAAAATTATAGAATGCCAAGTTAGGATTGTATAGAGCCTGCCAAAGTTCTATAAGCCGAATTTCACCAGAAATTGCTGTATGAGCTGCGACGGATGACCAAATGCGTTATCGATATGAAGGGCCTAGTGGCTACTTGCCACAAATTGGGTCGTTTCCATTTTCATTAATTAAACATTCCACAAAATAATTAAACTTTTAATTATATAGCTGAAGATTTAAACAAACAAAAAATCGAATTTTGAAACAAAATGATAAATTGCGCACGAAAAAAGATCAAGTTCCAATAAAATTCATGAAATAAAAAAAAAATGGTTTAATTTTCATTGAAAAACTAGCTGCATTCATAAGCAGAAAAAATAGAACTTCAACCAATGACTGAAATGAATTTTCAATAAAATAATTGAATTTTCAGCAAAATAGTGGACTTCTAACCAAATACTTAAGTCTTCTAACAGCAAAGATGGATTTTCTACTAATTAGTCAAATTTAAGAAAAAATGAAAATTTAATAAAAAACCCAATAATACTTTAAACAAAAAGAAAAAAAAAGAATTTTCAATCAAATATAAAACTTTCAATAAAATAGTTGTGTTTTTAACCAAAAAGATGAATGTTTAACCAAGATAATGAATTTAGCATAAAAGAAAATACACTTTTAATAAAACACGTGAATTTTCAAATAAATAGTTTAATTTTCAACAGAAAAGGATCAGCTTTCAACAAAATATGAAAAAGTTAAATTTTGAGTTAAAAAATTATTTTTAACAGAAGAAGGGAATTTTTAACAAAATAATCCAATTTTCTACCATAAAGAGAAACTTGAACTCCAATGATGCATTTTTCCACCAAAACAAACAAATTTCAACAAAAAAAGTTTGTTCAGTCAAGAAAGGAAAACAGGTTAATGAAAATTCTTAAGCTGGTCAAAAGAAATTAGAAAAAAACGAGCTTTCAACAAAATAATGAAACTTAAAAAAATATTAATATTTTGAACGAAAAAGTAATTTAAAAAAAATAATAAGATACATTTTTAACTAAAGAAGATCAATTTTCAACCTCATAAATTACCTTTAAAACAAATAGTTGAATTTTCAACTAAAAAGTTAAATTGTAATCTAAATTAAACAAAAAAATTAATTTTAAACAAAATGGTAATTCTTTATCCAAGTAGTTAAATTTTCAATTAAGAAATATGAATTTTAAATCAAAATAGATAAACTTTTACCCGCAGAGATAATTTTTTAATAGAATTATGACTTCCATTCCGAGAGTTAATTTTGCAATTAAAAAATAGTATTTTTTGTAATAAAAAATAAACTAAATTTTAACCGAACAAAGGAATTTGTAACTGAAATGATAAATCTTTCATTCAGAGAGATAATTTTTCTGTTAAATCAATATTTTTTTATTTAAAAAAAAATTATTTTTAAACCACACATCGTAATGTTTAACCAAAATTAAAAATATTCATAAAAAATAATTATTTTCAAACAAAAAAGTTGAAATATTGTCCAGTAAATCAATTTAAAAAAGATGAATTTTAATTTAATAATGTGATAGTAGATATTTCAACCAAAAAAGATTTTAATACTAAATAAAAAAAAAGGATTGCATTCAACCAATTAATATTATTTTTGTGCAGATACTTAAATTTTATGAAACAACAAATTTGAATTCCAAAAAGTCGAATTTTCTTTTCAAATAGACGAATTTAAAAAAATCACTTGTATATTTTGCAAATAGTTAAACTATTAACTGAAAACGATTATTTTTCACCAAAAATCTAAAAGAGTAATTTTCAGTAAAATGAATTAATTTTCAATAGATAAAGAAATTTTCACTAAGATTTATAGGTTAAATTTTCGACTACAATAAAAAATTCCACTAATAAACGGACGAAGTTTCAATAAATTAATTATATTCTTAACCAAGGAGATGACCCTTCAACTAAAGAATTACTTTATAACAATGTAGTTTAATCTTTAACCGATTGAATAAATTTTGAATTAAGCAGATCAATTATTAACCAAAAAGAATGAATTTTTAAGTAATAAATATAAAAGCGGATATTTCTAAAAACAAAAAATATCTTTATTTCAAATCAAAAACAATTAAATTAAATAAAAAATACGAATTATAAATAAAATATGTAAAAACTCAATCAATATTGACTGTTAATATTCGATTGACAGTCAATAGACTGTCAATCGAATATTTTTTATTGCTAATATAATTGTCAGGAGGAAGCAATTAAAAAAATGGAAATATAAATATACAATGAATACATTTTTAAATAAAACGGCGCAGATAAATAATCATTTAATGAGTTTGAAAATCAGTTATATTTTTCATACTTGATCTCTTTCCCCTATTCCCGTCTTTTCACCCTTTTTCAAAAATTTTTATTTTGCCCTATTTTCAAGAAATTTTCGCTTTTTCTCATTTTGCTTGCTTAAATTCAAACTGAGCTAATGGAAAATGAGAAAACCTTACTATCCATGGTTAAAAGTTAATTTTTTGTTTGTTCAAAATCCACTATTATATTTTTAGTTCGGTATTCATATCGTTTGCATTCAAAATTAACTCGTTGGTTGAAATTATATCTTTCTCAGATAAAAAATCAAGCATTTGATAAGTGATATGACGCAGGTCAAAACTTACTTTTTTTTCTTTCTCACTATCTTCCTAATTTTTCTTTTCAGGGTACCGAAATTGCAATAACAATAATAATGTAAAGAATAAGACGATAATTAAAGAAATCTGTATTATCACCTAGGATAGTATTTGATCTGGTATTACCATCCCCGATGATAATACAGATTTCCTGATTCTTATCACCGATATTACGGAAAAAATTGCTGTTTGGCACCCTACCGGCAATCAGTAGACCTGGGTTCGATTCCCAGCGGGGAAAAGGAGAGGGATATTTTTTCACAGATAAAATCCTACGCTACATTAATTTCACTTTCACCCTAAAAGAAAACTGATTTTGACGTTAATAGATCATTTCCAATCCCTTCCCTTCCAACTTCAAAAACTTTGAACACGTCATTGCGTATATTTATACAAGACTCGGGTTAATAATGAGACATCAAATCTAAGCTAGAGGGTGGAAATGGATGCCGAATTTCCGATGTCTGTGTCGTATATTAGAAAATAGCCTGGGAAAAGGTATTTCCCTAGTCGAATTGGCCTTTGGACAAATGGGGGCCGCCGTCTTATCGGGACTTGCGTGTCAGTGGCCTTCCGTAAGCTATCCGCAAACTGACCTCGCCGCCCTCTACGTTTACACCCTAACCAGAGCCAAGCGCCACCCCTCGATATTTCGTTCTGCTTCCTGTAAACATTCGTCACTCGTGCAGACGACCTGTGAATTGAATTTCATCGAGGGTTCATTCTCAATCTTCGAATCCTGTATCCCCGAATCAAAAAACTCGCTAAGAATTATGACCTTTTCTTATCACTTTTGCTCCAGTCGTTTCTAAAGAAATATGTACTCACAGAATGGTAGGGCGAAAAGGCTGAAATCAATCAAATCGCTTGGGCCCAGAGAGAAAAATTTGTAGGGTGCTACCCTGAAAATTGAAAAAAAAACTAAATGTAGGCGCCATTACCTTTACCCCGAACATGCTGAACCGTTTAACCAACAGCGTGGTCCGGCCATTCCGCGTTTGAGCGGCTTAAGAAAATGTAGCACCCGCATTTTGGAGAGAATTTTGGAGAGACTGATCTCCGGAAGCTTGGGGTAACCAGTGCCTCGAATCTGGAGCATACGCCACACCAAACCAAATTGCAGCAACTCTTTCACCACTAGCGCATCCTTTTTAACCAATTTCTCTCCGTGTATTAAGACTTTAGTTGAATCTTTTAAACCTCCCCCTCTGGTATTTTCCGTCCTTCCGCTTCACCCTTCGCTCTTCTATTCGCCAACTTCTTCCTCTTCTACTTCCTGATCAACTGGCTTCTCCAGATGACAACCTTTTTTATCTATTTTCTTACCATATCCCTTAATACCTCTGCCTTATTTATCCTAATTCCTAATCAATTGTTCTGGTCATCTTCATTTCGCATTACTTCCCACAATTTAGTTATTCTAATTTTTCATCTTTTTCTCACTTACCCACTTCTCCTCGCCTCATATTTGTTACTTCTCCTAATCCCATAATTTCTTAACACTTGCATTACTTGCCCAAACCCTATTACCCCGAACTTACCTAACCTCAAAATTTTCTATTGCTTTCTCATTTGCATCCTTTTCCCGCTAAGTATACCCCCACCATTGCTACCCCTTGATTGCCTTTATCCAGCATATCTCGTGTTAGATTAGAGGCGAGCATACCTGATATCTTGAAATTAGTATCGCGGTCCACCAAAAGTGGAAAATTTAAGAAAGAGCTGAGACCTTCTAGCATTTATTTGAGAGAATATTCTTACAGGTCAAGATAAATTGTTTAAATCATTATTTTTTCCCTCGATGTAACTGAAAAAGTGAGAGTTCAAAATCGCTGAAAACCCTGCGACTTTCTGCATCTATTCTAAAAGAAAACTGCTAAAATTTATAAAAATTTTTTTTAATTTATGAAAAAATATTTTTTCTAAGTTAAAAATTTATTTCTTTCGAAAAAATGTATCTTCTTTGCAGAAAATTTGTTATCTGTTAGTTGAAATTTAATCTTCATGTATACAAATTTAATTTTTTTTCTTGAATACATTAGGCATTTAATTACTTATGATTAATACAATGAATTTGAAAGAATTTGGTGAAGTGCCTATAAATTCAAGGTGAACTTGAAAAACTTGAGAACCAATTAAATAAAAACTTTTAAAAATTAGAAAAAATTAAATTAATTTAAAAAGACTACAGGACTACAGGATAAATAAAATAAGAAGAAATTGCCCTCTATTGAATTGAATAAAATTGAGTGAATTTTACAGAATTTAAAAGAATTTAGAGTAACTCAATAAGATTTCAGGACCAATGGCAAATAAATTGTAAAACATATTTTTAAATCTCTTCACATCTTTCAAAAACTACGAAATATTTATAAATAAATAAACAAATAACATCAATTTTTTGAAATAAATTAAAGTATTGAAAGTCAATTTTTCAAATCTCTCAAAAATACTTGGGATTCCTAAAATACCCTTAAATATTTCATACTCTCTGAAATCATTTCAAAGTATTGAAATAAGTACAAAAAATTCTGGGAATCATTAAAAATTTCCTAAAATATTAATTATTTTTTTTGTATGCGTGTTCATTTCTAGGAGCATAATTAATGCAAGTTAACAAATATAATTATTTGAACAATATATTATGGTTTATAGCTATGCATCATCTCTTTTGACTTTTACTACTTAGAGTAATGCTATATATGAAGTTGAGGGTTCTTTTGAAATTTTTTTTGGACTTTTTAGTTCAGAGCAAATTATAAATAATAATGTTTGTTAATATATAAAAAATTTTCTTCAAATTGTTCATTAGTAATTTGCTCATAGCTAAAAGAAAAATCAAAGAAGATAATAATAATTTGTTTGAACCATTAGTTTAGTTAAATATTATTAATTTTCTCCGTGCTCTGAATTCTAATCGAAAAGTTGACAAAAAGTAAAAATTGGCAGAAAAATCTGCAACCTTCTAAGATTATTTCAGGATAATTTTTTATAAATGGTAATAAATTGTTTTAGATTTATTTATTTTGAAATAAATTATTTATTGCGTTTATCTAAATCAAAAGTTTAAAGTAAGTTGAAAAAATGAAAAAAACGCTTGAATTTTTAAATCTATTCTGGCAGAAAATTGCTAAGAAAATAATAAGTTGTTTGAATAATTAGTTGAGTTGAATTTTATTATTTATTACTACACTCTAATTGAAAACTAGAGAAAATTTTGAAAATTCAAGAAATAACGCAACTTTCTAGCACTATTTTAAGAGAATGTTATTGGAAACAATAATTACATGTTTTGAAAAATCATTTTTCAAAACTTTAAATCACTAATAACTCATTCTAAATGAAAAGTTAACAAAAAGGAGAAATTTTCATTTCATTCATTAAATTTTTCATTTAAATAATTTTTTTTCTAAAGTTATTAGTCCCACGATCTAACTGAAATTAATTTTTAAAAGCTTAAAAGAAAATTGTACTATGTTGTTGAAAATTTTTTGCTTTATTCTCAAAAATTGATTTTTATATTAAAATTTTAACTATTACATTTATGTTTGAAATTTGTTTTTAGATTAAAATTCAACTAATTGGTCAAAAATGTGTGTATTAAAAAGTCTTGGTTTTTGAAAGATTTTGTAGAGTTTTGTAGATTTAGTAGATTTTAGTTGGTTAACATTTTATATAAATATTTACATTCAACTATTTGGTTGAAAATTTACGTATTTTGTTGAATTTGAAATTGACATTTTTCTTAACACTTTTAAATTTCGGGGTACAAAATTGGACTGCTTTTTATAAAGCTCGTCATTAACCTTTAAAGTGTATTTAAAAAGGTTTAAACAGATTTCTAAAATTGTCAAAAAATTAATCTGGAAGATTTTCAAACATTTCTAAAAGTCTTGAAGGTTTTATTAAAAATTGTAGAAAAAATCGGAATAATTTTAAGCGATATTCAGAAGTTTTAAAAGAATTTAAAAAATAATCTAAAAGTTAAAAAGATTCCAAATAATAAAAAATAATGCTATATACGAAAATTTTATTAAGATTACTATAAATATAAAAAAGGGTCAAATAATAAATAAATAAAGGGTCAAACCTCAAATAATTAAAATTAAAAATTGAAACTTTTTTTATTTTTAAATTTCACTCACAATTTTGGAAATTTAAAAAAAATTCTTAATTATCCTCTTACGATTAATTTTCAAGGATAAAATAATTTTTAATTTTCATAGGAATCTCAATGAGGTTTTCGTATATTACGAGGGTAGTTCAATAAGTCCTTAGAATGAAATATAAAAACAATTTTTTTTGGTAAATTTTTTTTTATTTTTCAACATAATCTCCTTGGAGCTCTATACACTTGGTCAATCGCTTTTCAAGTTTTTTTAATGCTTCAGAAAAGTGCGTTTTCGGAAGTTCCTCAAAATAAGCACTTACAGAGGCAATGACGTCTTCGTTTGGAAATCTCTGTCCACCGAGCCATTTTTTCAAGGTTGGAAATAAGAAGAAGTCACTGGGGGCTAAATCTGGTGAATACGGTGGGTGTTCGACCAGTTCGAATTTTAGTTCTTCAATTTTAGCCATTGAAACGAAGCATGTGTGAACTCGG
>NC_046657.1:152235177-152276778 GCF_010883055.1 Belonocnema kinseyi
CACGAAACGTCGGCAAACAATTCGTAGTAGTTTTTTACACGAGTGAAACCCGAAATATCTCTTTTTATCAAAATGAATCATCGTGAAAGCATAAAATCTATTGGTTGCATTTTGTTCGAAACAAATTAATTTTAAAATAAAAAAGAACGAATTTTCAACAAAATAGTATAATTTTCGACCAAAGAAAGATCACGTTTAATTAAACAGATGTATTTTTAGCCAGAAAATATGAACTTTCTGCACAAAAAAAATTTCAAACCAAAAAGACGAATATTACACAAAATAAAGTCGAATTTTTAACCAAGAAAGATGAAATTTCCACGAAAATAGATACATTTTTTAGTTAAACAGAAAATCAAAAACAAACTAGTTGAATTTTTATCTAAAAAAGGCAGTTTGAAATTTTAGCATCAAAATAAAAGTGAATAAAATTTAGAGTGCGGATAACAATGATTTAAGTTGAGAAACGAGATTGTTTAAACAATGTGATTATTTTTTTCAATACAATTCTTATTTAATAATGCAAGCGAGTTGCCGTATAATTTAAATTCTCACATTTTTGTCTAGTTTTCACATTGTGCGTAGTAATAAGTAATAAATTGTAACGAAAGTAATTGTTTAAACAATTTATTATTTTCTTAGCAATTTACTGCCAGAATAGATTTAGATAGTCACGGTTTTTCTAAATTTTCTTAACTTATTTCGAACTTTTCATTTAGATCCACGGAATAATTAATTAAATTTGAAATACAAAATTGTTTGAACAATTTAAAACAATCTATAGCAACATTTTTTCAAAAGAATGCTAGAAGGTTGCAGTTTTTTGGGAAAATTTCCACTTTTTTTACTTTTAACTTACAATTCAGAGCACGGTATAAATCAATAATATTTAACTAAAATAATTGCTAAAACAAATTATCATTGTTTATAACTATCGTCTTTCAAAAAATTTCTTGAAAGATGAGGTTTTTCTGAATAGTTTGCTTTGCTTTGCTTTTAATTATAAACCAAGATTGAGTAAATAATATAAAGCAGAGCGTTTTTATATAAATAAATATTATTATTTATCATTTGTTCCGAACTGAAAATACCAGAAGAAGTTTAAAATTTCAAAATAACCCTCAACTTTAGATATAGCATTCCTCTAAATAGTCTAAGTCATAAGAGATGATATAAAAAAATCAAAAGATATATATTTTTTAGGAAATTTTGAAAGCTTCCCAATTTTTTTTCACTTATTTCAATACTTTAAAGGGATTTCGATGACTTCGAAATATTTTAGGGTATTCTGAAATTTAAAGGCATTTTCAAGAGATTCAAGGAATTGGATTTCAATACCATAATCGATCACAAATATTTTATTTTATCCATTTATTTATTGTTTCACATTTCGTAAGGTTTTAAAGAGTTGAAGAGATTTTCAAATATTTTTTTGCAAGTTATTTGGCATTCGTCTTGAATTCTTGTAAATTTATTCTAAATTCTTTTTAATTCTGTTAAGTTCACTCCATTTCACTCAATTCAATCGATTAAAATTTTTTGTATTACTTAATCATGTAGTATTTTTAACAAACCTTATGTTTTAGTTCTGGAATTATTATTGGTAGCTCTACAAAAAAGTTTTCTAACATTTTTCGATGAAGACACAATTTTAAGAACTACGCAATTTTTGCGAAAACCCCAAATTTTGAAATTAAAATTTTTGGAGAGTTCTAAGAGTTCTGAATAAATTTCTGGTCTCCTTCCTAATATTTCAACAAAAAAGTGTAACAAAACTTTTCAACCTTCGAAGAACTAGGATAATTTTAGAAAATCGAAAAATTGAGAAATTTTAAAATATTTAGAGTTCTAAGAGTTCTGATCAGAGTTCTGGACTTCTTCATGAGAGCTCTACAAAAAAGTGTTATAAAACTTTCTGATCAAGTCAAATTTCGAATAATTACGGTACATTTAGGAAATCCAAAATTTTTCAATTTCAAATTTTTGAGAGTTCTTAGAGTTCAGACTGAAATTCTGGACTTTTCATGAGAGCTATAGAAAAAAGTTTTAAGAAATTTTTCAATGAAGTCAAGATTCAAAGAACCACGCCACTTTTAGAACACTACAAAAAAATTTTTTAAAACTTTTTGAGCAAATTAAGTTCTGATTGGAGTACTCGACTTCCTAATGAGAACTCTACAAAAACGTTGCATGATTCATCCATTGAGCTGTAAGCTTTAATAGCTTCTTGCAAGATCTTTCCATTAAGCTACTTCTCCCAAATTCTGTCGTCTCTGTTCATTACTGATTTAGGATTTAACTTAAATAACAATTATTTCATTTCAGGTTCAATGTCGGAGGTCAGATCCATGAAAAATCGTATATAAAACATTCTTAAACATAATTGAATTAATTTATTATAATTGCTATGTTTTTGCACCACATTGTCTGATGTAAATATTTTTTAAATATGAATATCTTATTTTTTAATTGTAAATAAAAAATTCACTCTAGTTTCGCTGGAATAGGTAATAATATAATATTAAATAAGATATGAGATAATGTCGCAAATCTTAATTAATGTTATGACTTCGGCGTATGAGAAGAAGAATTTTGTAATACAAATAATACAGAATGACGCATAAGATAACGAATAATACAAGATCCACTGGGAATTTTTTTCTTATTATCAGTCTCACTCTTATCACAGTTTTTTGCAAGTGAATTTTCCTAATTGCAAGAAAATGAACAGTGTAGTATATACTCTCTGTTTCATCTCATTGGTTTTCTTTAATCCTGTTGGTAAATAAAATGATACCTAAAATCACAAGTTTTCAATTCGTAGTGGCTCTGTGTGTCTTAACTTTACATTTTCTCTATACATCCTCTCACAGTTTTAAAATTCCCGGAACTTCTGTCCTTTTTCATAGTCTTCTCAGCACAGCCTAATCCACTAATCTATTCGATTGTAGTACATCTAATACTTCACGCTTGCGCAACTTAAATTGTGTCACCTCCATCCGATGCTACTTCTGAGAATATTTTCTTTTGAAAAATCACTTCCATCAGTGTGGGCTATTGAAACTTGATCGTTAGATTGTTTTTTTTATTTACAAGAATTTCATATTCACAACAATTAATTTCCTACTTATACTTTCTTTTTGCAGAATTAGCTTGGCCACATTCAGATGGCGCAGTCCATCCAAATCCCATTGAAATTAATAATGTTCATCATCGTGAAGGTCTTGCTGCTCAAGGTGAAGTTCACAGTTTGGAACCAAATCTTTACCGAGTAGGAACATATAGGGAAATGAATCAGGACTACATCATTGGAATATTCCTAGCTGACCATTTGTTTCCATTTGTGGCTCCTAAAACGAATCATCCAAATATATATGAAAGAGTTAAAATACGCATAGACAGCGACCAAGCAAACGTGACTATACCAATATCAGGAAAGGATCCCCTGAATAGAATTTTCTTCCAACCATATGGATCACGAAATGTTCGTTTTGCCAAATTAAACGAATAGTTTATCATTAGATATACCTGAATAAATGGGTTTTATATTATTTTTTCATCATAAATACAGTATGAAAAAAATAATACGCGCTGTAATAAAAAGATTGTTTTTTTCAAATCCAAGTGATACCTTTCATTTCATGTGAGAGAGGGCCTAACAAATGCATCACGACGAACCAATGGTTATTTTTTCTTTGTGCACACTTGAAGAATAGTTGATTGAGACCAGCATTTTACACTAAAACAATGTTTGTTAGGGACAACAAACTTTTTACAGTAAAAAAGAAATAGTTATTTGTAAGAAAAAACATGTTATCCTAAAAAAGATTAGTTATGGAAATAATTTTTTTATTGGTAGAAATAGTATTAGCTGCAACAGCTGATTTGCTGATAAGGTTAACTAACCACTTTAATACAAAAACAAATGACCGCTGGTACTCTTGCGCAGTAAATGCTAGTATTGATAGTAACTGCAAAAATAACGAACGTAAATAAAAGTAATGAATTTTCCAAGATTTGTTTCTTGGCGACATTGGACGTTGAATCTGCTGGTAACCTGGAGATTAGAAGATTACTTTGAATATCTCCAAGGAAAGAAAAAATCTTTCATTCGTGAGACATGGAGCTTTCAGATGATGGTTGTGACAGCAAGACTTACCACTTATAGTATTAAGTGCAACTACGTGTCCTGACAGAATTTTCTGAGTCAACAAGTAATAGAATGCTATAGAAACGGACAAAAACAACTCTTAGCAATGGTAAACAACCCTGAGCAACGTTTAAAATTAAGAATCAATCGAAACTCCCTAACAATCGACTAGAACATCCCCTAGCAAGAGTTCCTTTACCCTTTACCAAAGACCACTAATTTCCTTCAAAAATGGACGGGTACAAACAAAATGAACGGTCAGTAACAAACCCTGGCAATATTTAATAACATCCCCTAACAACGGTTGATAACAACTCTTAGCAAGTATTAATAAATCCTCCTAGAAACAGACAATAACTACAAATATAACTGCCAATGGCAACCTCTAGTAATGGTTCATCCAAACTGTGCAAAACGGTTAAGTACATCCTGAAGCAGTATTCATTAAAAAACCTGATCAACAATTAGCGATAATATCTCCTATTAATGAACATTAAAAACTACTAGCGAAAATTAATACACTTCATTAGTTACAGAAAATGACTGCCCCTGGCAGCACTTAACAACGTTCCCTAACAACGGGTAATAGCAACTCGCATTAATGACCACTAATATCCTCTAAAAACGGTCAATCACTTCGTTTTGCAACGAGCAGTGACACCTCTCAGATACTATCAATAAAACTCTATGTAAATGCGTTATAACAACCCTTAGCAACAATCAATATAACTGACTAGCAATTCTCAATAAACACCTTTAGCAAAAATCAACACTACTTTTTAACAATAGACAATAGATGCTCTCTGAAGTTGTCAACAATAATCCTCAGCAATGATAAATACAAGTCCCTGGTCCAAGATAATGAGAGCCATCAAAAGGGTCAATAACATTCCTTAGCATTTGGTAGTAACATCCCTTAGCGAAGATCACTAACATTTTCTAGCAACAGTGAATACAAAAATTCCCAAGATCACTGCAACTGTCTAGCAGCGGTCAATTAAAACAATTTGCAACAGATGATCACATCCATTGATATCGGACAATAAAAGTATCACCCAGAACAGCATCACCCAGAAACAGTCCATAACAACCCTTAGCAAAAGCTAATAAAATCTTTTAGTAGCGGGCAAAAATAACCCTTAGCGAAGATAATTACCTCTCACTGACAGCAGAAACAAACTACTATTTCTAACTGTTAATAAAATTTACTTAGAAACGGTGAATAAGAACTATTAACAACGGTTTCTAATCTTCTCAAGAAACTGCAAGTAAAAACATGAGTATGGGTTCATAACGCAAACCAAAAACAATAACCCTGAATAGTGATCAATAAAACTATCCACAAACGGTCAATATTAGCTTTTATCATTAGCAGATAACGTCAACTAGTGAAGAACACTATTAACCCTTAGCAACGATTAATAAAACTACCTACAAACAGACAAAAACTCTCCTAGAGCAAGAAAGTAACATCCCACACCAACAGTTAGTTATAAGCATTAGCAATGGTCACCAACATCCTTTAGCAACGATCAGTAAGAAAACTTATAAAATGCCCATAAGAATCATTGGCAACGATGTGTACAACTCCCTAGAAAGAGACAATAACTGCTACCCTTAGCCACTGTTAGTGACATGGGTTAATTACAACGGCCACTAAAAACATCTAGCAACGACCAGTAAACAACTTTAGAAGCATGCAATGAAAGCCCTTAGCAACGATAAATACAACTTTCTAGCACATTTCAACAACAACCATTGGAAACGGTCAATGATATCTCTAATCAACGTGTAATAAAAATCCTTAGCGAAGATAACTGATATCTTTTATCAACGGCGAGGAAGAAACCTTACTAGCAATCACTACAACTGTCTAGCAACGGTCATCAAGAACAATTTGCAACGGATGATCACATCCGATGGTATCGGACAATCAGAGCCAATAAGAGCATCACCTAAAAAGCATTACCTAGAAAAGCATTACCCAGAAACTTTTAAGAACAACCCTTACAAATATCGAATCACATCTCGTAGTAATGAATAAGAACATCTCTTAGCGAAGATAAATACAACTCCCTGCAGAAGGAAAGAGCTGCCATTCATAACTATGATTAACATTTAACTAGAAATGGGCAAATAAGAACATGTAGAAACAGTTAATAATATTCTCGAGAAACTGTAATTAAAAACCTTAGCATCGATCAATAACGCTAACAATAAGAATAACCCTAAATAGTGATCAATAAAGCTTTATCATAACAATTAATACCAACTATTAGCAATGGATAATTATGTCAACTGGTAACGGACAATATCAATTCTTAGCAATAGTTATTAAAACTTTCTAGAAACAGAAAGTAACTATCTTCAGAAAGAGAAAATAACATTCTTTAGTAACAGTTCGTAAAAAGCCTTAGTAACTGCTACTAACATCATTCAGGAACGGTCAATAAAAAACCTTTGCTGTCAGTATCAACACTTAGCAATGGCTAATAATATCAACTAGTGATGGTCAATCAACCGTTATCAACCCTTATTAACCCTTATCAGCCCTTATCGACCCTTATCATATCAACCCTTAGCAATGGTTAATAATGTTAATTAGTAAAGGACCATATCAATCCTTAGCAAAGATTATTACAAACTTCTAGAAAAATAAGGTAACTATCTTCAGAAAGGGAAAATAAAATCCTTTAGCAACAGTTCGTAAAAAGCCTCAGAAGTTACTATTAACATCCTTCAGGAACGGTCAGTAATAAACCTTTACGGCAATATGAACCTTCATCTATCGCTAAAAATATCAACTAGTGACGAATAATATCAATCCTCAGCAATGGTTAATAAAACTTTCTAGAAACATAAAGTGATTATCTTCTAAAAGGAAAAATTAAATCCTTTAGCAACATCTAGTGATCAGCCTTAGCAATTGCTACTAAGATTCTTCAGGAACGATCAGGAACAGAGAATAACTGCTCTTAGATACAATCAGTAACATCCCTTTGCATCAATAATTGCAGTGGACACTAGAAACCTCCAGCAGCAATGAGTAAAAATCTTTTGAACCATACAATTACAACGGAAAATATCAACTCTCAACAGCCAATAACAGCAACGGTCAATAATGATCCTTAGTAATTAACAATATTATTGATAACGCTTGGAATCGGTTCGTTGATACCTGATTTGAAATTATTATTTGAAATTTTATAAAGTCTATTCGCCATTTTCCAATGGAATCTTCAATCGCTTTTTTCTCCGAAGCATTACGCATAAAAATTATTTTTAAGCTAGATTTTGAATTGGTGTTAAAAATTTATTTACAAAATGTGTAATAACCCGCTATTTCATTTCAGTTAAAAGATAAGAAATTCTGACTATAGCAATAAGACTTAAACCCACTTTCAAATAAAGTATTGGTATAATTGCAGGGAAAATTATAGGAAGAAAGCACTTTTGGTGAATGCAATACCTTTTTACAAGGAGCATGAAGGTCTGCAGTTTGCCCCTAATTTATTACATTATTTTAAACTGAATTCTATAAACATTTGTTAAACATTGTAAAAGATAATATAGAAAATATCAAATTATTTACCTCTCCATTATAGAAGAACTCGAATAATGAAAAGTAAATAATTTTGAAGGCCAAATGAGATAGCGATTAGTATAATAAATACTGCTTAAAGAATATACATAAATTACACTCTTTTCACAACTCTCAATAAGCGGGTTTCATTTATTTTGATAAAATGAGGATTTTGATTGGTGCTTTGCATATTATCTTAGTAGTTCTGACTAATCCTATTGGTAAATATAATTAGATCTGCAATGTTAGTAGTATTATAATAATAGTTATTAGCGCAACTATACTATTTCCTAGATATAGAGATCATTGTGCGCTGGGAGAAAGAAATTTGTTCTAAAACCCATTTTGAATATAACGAGGCATAGAATTGTAGATTTATCAAGAATTTCTGTGTTATTTATTTTAATAACTTGTTTGTTCCGCAACACTGCCCCGATTCCGGTTGCTGATCAATCTCTCTAGCGATCACCCCAAGTGAAAACCCTCATAATGTTTTCATGTGAGGCTCCCTACTCAGGCTCATTATGATCCAAGATATTTCCTGACATACCTTCTTCCTGAACGTCCAAGCACTTTTTTATGCAAGCTCTTGTGTTTCTATAGCCTCTTCTGTTTCTTCGAATGAGCGACTCATTTACACAATTCTAACCATTCTTTTCGCAACTCTTCTACTGACAACCTTATGAAAACAGTATCATTTGCAAACGCTAACCCAAGTTATCTCACTGTCTCGAGATCCACACCTTCTTCGTCACAAAGAGCCATTCTTAGACAATTTTCCATTCCTTTAAACACAATCATTTTTGTTTTATTTTTGTTAGTTTTAAGGTCCATGCTCTTTATGTCTTTATTCTGTTTGCTCAATATTTCTTGCAAGTATTCGACTGACGCTGATATAAAAACTTTATCATCTACGAACTATAACCCACGTACCATCACTGTCTAGTGATTCACACCTTCTTCGTCAAAGAGGGTCATTCTTAGGCATTTATCCACTTCTTTAAACACCATAATTTTTGTTTTATTTGACCCACGTCCCCTTACTGTCTCGCGATTGACACCTTTTTCTTCGGAGAGGGCTATTCTTAGACACTTGTATAGTATTGTAACAGTCGCTCAGTTTTTTATTAACCCTTACACTGGCTTTTTTACAAGCATATATTGTTTTTATTGCTTATAGGAGCCATTCATTCTTCAACGCTTTTTCTAGGTCAGCCAATGCAAAGAAAACATTTTGCCTTTAAAAACTTAAGAATTCATTTGGAGAAAAGTGGGCCTTTAAAGGTTGCTAGAAAATTAGTAATTCAATTAGTTAAGATATTTACTAGTTTAGTAGTGAAAAAAATTTCTTTATAAAACTATATTATTCTATTTATGGTTCTCAAATCAATTCAAACAAGTTCATATGAATAGAATATGTGCCATTTTAATCTATATTTTATTAATAACACGATGTTGTAGTCAAACTTCTTATTCAGCTACGTCATCCCCACAAAAATTATTACCATAATTAAAAATTATTGTTTTAAAATGAAAAAGTGAGAATGATTGACTAGCTTAATAACGTGTAGTATATTATGACACCACTTACCCACTTATCTATCTATTTTTTCACTGTAACTCACAATTAGGGAATTTAAAATATCAGGATTTTTTAAATCGATTAATAATACTTTTGCAAAGGGTGTTGCTGGTCAGTTTTCGAATCTTTTTTATATTTATTTTATCAATTCAAAGTTTTTTAGACTGAAGTGCATGAACTATACAAATTTTAAATATAAGGTTAAGCTTTATCTTCTTGTTTTCTTCTGATCACGAATCTCGTCTCGAGTTTTATCCTGCCTCGAGTATTGTCTCACCCGGAATCTTGTCTCGTTAACATCTCGAGTCTCCTCTCTAATCTCATCTCAGGTTTCACCTCGAGTTTTGTCTTGAATTTTGTGTCCAGTTTCATCTCGTCTCGTTTCAAAACTTGTCTCGATTTTTGCCTTGAATCTCGTCTCGAATCTCGTCTCGAGTTTCATCAAAAAGTACGATGGTCCGAGGGACATCTGACCGAAACTATAGCCTATTTTAGTTTTTTTTTTATTATGAACTAAGGCTATGTTTGCTTATTTTTGTATGCCAATCAATAATAAATGATAATAATTTGTTGAAAAGTAATAGCTTTTAATTTATTTTATTTTAATTTCGAATTTTCTTTTTGCAGAATTAGTTTGGCCACATAAAAATGGAGCAATTCATCCGGATCCCATTGAAGTTCGCAATGTTCATTATCGCGAAAATTTAGTACATCCAGGTGAAATTCAGTTTTTACCACAAGGATTTTTCAAGGTAGCAGTAGATAAGAAATTGAACCATGAATATATCATTGGAATATTTCTAGCTGAATTGTTATTTCCGTTTATGGCTCCTAAACCAGATTGTCCAAATACCTATCAAAGAGTTAAAATACGCATAGACGGCAACCAAGCGAACGTGACTGTACCAATATCGGAAACTGATCCGCTAAATCATCAGTTCTTCGAAGAGTTCGGGCCACAAAATATTCGTAATGCCCATTTCAGTGCATAATTGAATATTTGCTGTACAAAAACAAAACGAAATAGAATTTGGATAACATTGAAAAAAGAACCTTTCATCTCCAGAACAAAAAGCAAAGTCTTCGGTTTTGGTCTGTACTTTGCAACTTATTATTTTTGCACTGGCGAAGTAAATTACTCAATAATTATTTGAAACCAAATCATTTACATTAAAAGTTTTGTTCGCATTTTATGAAACCTTCCTCCACAATATCTCTTTTTGACGGCTTATAAAAAAACATGATTTGATTAATTGAACATCTTTTCCATATTATTAATAAGAATTATCAAATAAAATGTTTTTTTAATAAACAATAAAAAAGAGGTTAAACATATTTATTTGATTAATAAGAGAACGAATAAAAAGAAATCTCGTAAACCACGTTTTATTAAGTTTTAATTAGCGTTTATTATGGTCAAAGTCGTTCTTCAGCTACTCTGAAATATAATTAAGAACTATAAATAAAAAAAATTGAAATAACTAAATCAGCTATCACATTATTAACTTAGAAACGGCTTTATTTTATTTGTATATTGATTAATTTTATTTTCATATAGAATTTTATCTCAGTAGGACTCAGAAGGAGAAAAATAAATTAAGAAGTTAATTTGAGATTTTATATCGTAATAAGATTTTATTAAAAAACAGAGACTCATAAACCTTAGTTTCTTATTTAAAGAAAATATATGTTCATCAAAGAAAAATATTTATTGGTTTGCAGCCAAGAAAAAATTTTCTTTATTCAAAGATACTTCTTCTGATTCAGACATTTCTTTAGTACGAAGAAATGAATTTTTTTATCCAATAACAATTTAACTGCAATTTAAAAGATTTTTCCTTATTTTGAAGTTATCTTTGGTTTCATAGGAAAAATCATATTAAAGAAATGGTTTCTTTAAATAAGGACAAGTATTTTTCTGAGTGATTTAGAATTATTAATTGTGCTGATGTCTCCCAGTTTCGACCCTGATCCGTTTTTTAAATATTTACAATTGAAAATTCGCTAACTTTTTTACATTTTAATTCTTGTAGCTTATAATCATTAAATTCTGAACTTATTTTTAAAATGGGTCTCTTAGCAGAAGCCAAGAGGAATAACTTTCCTTCTATTTTATTTTTTTAAAAGATGGTTCCTCATTTTATGATATAATTTCTTTTTTAATTCAAAACTGGGACGAGGAAAACTATGAACTTGATAGAAATAAACTAAGTATATACAATAATTCATGTTTCACAAAATAAATACATATTTCATCACTAAAAATACAAATTAGAGATGACTACAGTAATTAAATAAAGAATATAAAGAGTTTTTAAGACCAAATGGAAAACAAAATAGCATAGTTGAAAACTTTTCCGTACCGAGCTTTAAATTAAGTATCCAGGTCTGGGTCAGTCCACAGATTTTATTTATTATGTTAGAATTTTCTATTCTATTCTTCAAAGAATCAGAACGTGCCTCGGTTATCTAATCTCGAGACAGTGGCTTACGGTGACAAGCCAATCCTTCTAGCCTGTGTCCATCTTTCTGTTTCAGACAAGTGCCCTTCTGATTATTGATAAGATTTTGATCTTAGGACTTCCATACAGATACTAAATTTTTAAGATTTAGAAAATACTAAAGATGACTCGAAGGTGTTAAATTTTATTCGTATACCAATTAATTTCATTGTTGCATCTTGTTCCGATAAGAAAATAGACAATCCTTTCTGCTCACCAAGTAATAATTAATTAAGATGATGAACTTTGTTAGTATACTAATTCATTGCATTTTAGTATCTTATTCCATTTTTACTGTATGATTATCTAATGATAATTGATGATAAGCAGGTGAGAATTGCTTTAAAAGATGTTGCATTTTATTGGTATATTGATCTAGATTACTCTACTTTATTCAAACCATGTTGCGTGGTTAGCTAATGATAATTGATTTTGACCAGCTAAAAATTATTTAAAAAGATGTTAAATTTCATTGTTATACTGGTCGACATTATTTTACCTTCTTCGATTCATATAGGATGATAAGCAAATAAAAATTTATCTTGATAAGTTAGAAGTAATCAAGAACATATTAAATTTTGTTGAACTGTAGCATCTGATTCTTGCATATTTTTCTATTTTTCTGGTACGATTTGCTGATGATAATTGATGTTCGACAGGTAAGATCTAATTAAGATTTTGATTTTTGTTGGTATACTTGTTTATTGTATTGATGCAGGTTTTTCAATTGGTTTGTATGATTAGCTGATGATAATGGATGTTCAGCAGTTAAGGAATAATTTAAAAGATCTTGAGTTGTATTGCTGTACTGATCTATTTTCTTGTACCTTCCTGAAATCATGCTGTATGATAAGACAATAATAATTTATGTTGATCAGGTAAGAATTAATTAAAAAGATATTCTATTTTGTTGGTGTACTTTTACGTTCACTTCCTGCATTCCCTTCTAATTGCGCTGTATGATTAGCTAATGATAACTGATGTTCACTCGCTGAAAATTAATTTAGATAATGTTCACTTTCCTTGTTATAATGGCCCACATCAATATATCTTCTTTAAACCATGTTATATAATTAGCTGATGATAATGGATGTTCACTAGTAAAGAATTATTGTAGGTAGATCTTAATTGTATTGCTATATTAGTCCATTTCTTTGTACGTTCTTGAAATCATTTTATATGATTAGCAAATAATAATTGATGTTTCCCAGGTAAAAATTGATTCAGAAGATGTTTATTTTTGTGATTCTGCTTAATTTTTTTGTAGTATCCTTCTCTATTTTTTTGTCTGATTATCTGATGATAATTGATGTTGATCAGTTGAGAATGAATTAAGATGTTGAATTTTGTTCGTATACTTGTAAATTGACTTGTTGCATTTTCTTTTTATACGTTGTATGATTAGCTGATGATAACTGATATTGAACAGCCGAAAATTAATATAAAAAGTGTTCAATTGGAATACTCATACTGTTCTACAATATTGTACCATCTTCAAACCTCGTTGTGTGATTAGGAAGTGATTATTGATGTGCCAGGTGAAAATTAATTAAGATGATGTTGAACTTTGCTGTACGAGTTCATGCTGTTGTTGTATCTTTTTCTATTTTAATTGTAGGATTAGCTGATGATAATTGATGTCGGTCAGGTAAGGATGAATTAAGATGTTAAATTAAGTTAGTATTCTTGTTCATTGGATTGTTGTGTCTTATTCCAATTGTGTTCTATGATTAGCTGATGATAATTAATGTTCATTAGGTAAAAATTACTTAAGATGTAAAATTCAGTTACGATACTTTTTCATTACCTTGTTGCATCTTATTCCAACGGTGTTGTATGAATAACTAATAATAATTGTTGTTGACCAGGTAAGACCTAATTAATAAGATGTTGAATTAAGTGTTACTGGTTCATTTCATTGTTACATCTTCTAATTGTGTTGTTTGGTTAGCTGATGATAATTCATGTTGACGAGGTAATAATAAATTAAGATTCTGATCTTTGTTAGTATACTGGTTTATTGAATTCTTTAATCTTCTTCCATTTGTTTTGTGTGATTAGCTAATGATAAGTGATAATGACCCGGTGAGAATTACTTAAAAAAATATTCAATATTATTGGTATACTGGTCAATATTATTGTACCTCATTCGAACCGTGTTCTATTATTAACTCATGATAATTGATGTTGACAAGGTAAGAATTGGTTAGGGTGTCTAATTTCGTTTTGCTGGTTAATTTTATTGTTGTATTTTCTTCTATTTCTTGCATGATTAGCTGATGATAATTGATTTTTTCCATGTAAGAATTAAAATGAATTGTAGAATTTGGTTGGTATATTGTTTATTGCATTGTTGCATCTTCTTCCAATCGCACTGTATGATTAGCTGATAATAATTAATTTTCACTAGTTTCCGGATGCGGTCGAATTGTAAAATGGCGTTAAGTAATTTATTTATAAAATGCGTGACAAATAAAATATAATCCCTAAGTCTACATGGCAATCAATAATCTCAATTTGATTTTAAAAATATTAACTTTAACGCAGGTTTTCAAAGTTACATTTTTTTCTACTTGGTCTGTATTTTTTCGTATAGTGCAGGTATTCTTCCATGACTGCTTAAAAGAATCAAACCGCTATGTTATTTCCTCTAAAAGATAAGAAATCAATTTCCTTATTTCTCCATCCTCCACTTGCCCCAATTTCATTTCCATTGTTCTCGTCCAATACTTTCACTTACTTCTTCCTCAACGATATGAATTCCATTTATAAGAATAATATAGACCAGAATAAAGCGTAAAAATTAATGAAAAAAAAATTCTTTACGAGTACATTTTGCTTTTGTTCCTTCAGTCCGGTTTTTGCTAAAGTTCTACGGTTTGAGACCATTTGAACCCGAAAAGTGCTTGTCTGTCTGTCAGTGCGTGGGTGCGTCTGTAGATTTTTAGCATGGAGTCAAAATCTGCCAAGTGAGCCACCTTTTTTTTATAGTTGAGCGTTTTTTGTGAAAATTACCTTATTCGGTTGCCAAGGATAAATGAAAAATATAATTTGAGCGGTTTGGTGAAATTTGAAATTTCATATAAGTTATTGTTAATAACATTTTTTCTGCATGAATTTGGTCATTATTTATTTGCTATCAAATTAAAAATTTTATTTTCCTAATTTTTGAAATTGCAATTGTAAACTGGTCACACTTTGAATACAGATTTTTATTTTTAGAATAACCGTAATTTGCTTAAAATATTTAACAATTTATTTAAACGAATCAAAATAAATATAACTTCAATCTCTAACTTTTTATTTTGTATCATAGAATATCAATCTTCATTTCATAACGCATTACATGGAAAAAGAAAAACATGAAAACTTTCATTGAGTCGCAAGTTATTGCTTTTTTTCACTCGGTACTCAGCGCGCGTCGCCTGTGTCGCGTGTCCAACACCGTGGAGAAACTGCACTTTTCTAGTTCAAAAATGTCTAGAGATATTATTTTGTTCTAATTTTCAATTTATTTTAAATCGAAGTTTACAACATTTTAAAGAGCTTGACGCTACGTACTTTAGTCTCCTCTATTTGTTTATTGATATTGTTTCCACTCCAAGTATGAAAAAACTGCAATTTTCTACATTAAATTTTTTTATATTACGATATCATAACTGAGCAAGGAAACTTCATATTGCCTGTAATAATTATTCAGTGACTGATAGAATAAAAATAATTCGTTTATTATTTCTTTTATACGTTAAAAAATAATTTTAAGGACAAATTGACAAATAGTCTTATTATCAGTATTTTTTTTTTAATTGCTTCATATATAAACTGAAATTTAAAAATCAGCCATAACATTCCCATCAAAAATTTCATAAGCTATCATTTTAAAAAAGTTCAAATTCAGACTGTGGCAGATTTTTTTCTTTATCTTTAAGGAAAATCAAACTTTAATTATTCAAAATTTATACACTCGGACCGTAGATAAAAAATTCCAGCCAGTTATTAAGCAATGATTTTTTGTTATGAATCGATAACATTTGATAATTTTTTAACCAAACTTAATTAAAAAATGCATGATTTGACTATTTTTGAGCATTCAAAATTGTTTTTTTCTAATCAACTGTTGATAACACATATTTTTTTCAATAGTTCTAGAAAATAACTAATAGTACAAATTCTGATCGTTTTAATAGTACTAACCCCGATCACTTTATCGCAGAAGATTTTCTAAAAATAAACGGATCAAATCTTTTAACCGAAAAATAAAGTCAAGAAGTAATTGAATTTCTTTGATATATCTTTAATTTTCATCAACTCATTACAAGGAATTATTGCTCAGTAATTTTAATTTTATTCTACTGAACAAAAATTTAGTTTGCAAATGCATTAGCCGAGAAAAATTTTGTTTACTACATTGTTAATAAAAATAAAAATAGTGAATCGTTATCGAAATATCAAGAAAAGCTCTTTTCTAGCATTTCAACTTTTTTGTGTAATCAACTACTTTTATTTTTATTAACAATGTAGTAAACAAATTTTTCTCAGCTAATGCATTTGTAAAATCATTTTTTTCTTATGGAATATAATTAAAATTACTTAGAAATAATTCCTTGTCATAAGTTAATAAAAATTGATTATTTTTCAGAAAAAATTCATTACTACTTGACTTTCTTTTTTGGTTAACGGAATGAATTGGTTTATTTTTAAAATAACCTACTGTGATAAAATAATCGGAGTGACTACTAATAAAATGACCAGAGTTAGTACTATTAGTTAGTTTCTTGAACTATTAAAAAAAGTACAAAAATGTATTATTAGCAGTTGATTACAAAAAAATAATTTTAAATGCTGAAGAACAGACAAATAATGCAATTTGTTAATTAAGTTTGATTTAGCAATTATTAAATGTTATTGATTCATATCAAAAAATCATTGCTTAATAACGGAATGTTCATTACGTGAAAAAGGTAACAATTTATTTGTAAATACATAAAATGATAAAAATTTGTTTGAACAATTGTTATTTACATAAATGAATTGTTTACTGTTATGAAAATGTTTTTAAAAATTAAGAAATTAGTTATGCACAGTTAATATTCTCGAAAAAATCAAGTTTGTACCACCAAAAATAGTTATACAGTGCATTTATTAAATAAGGTATTTTAAATAATTATTAATTCTTATTTGGTGGCTAAATATTATACTAAGGGGTTATTTCCAAGTAATATTTGATTGATTTCATAGTAAAAACTTTATTTATTTTATCAAAAATACCTGATATATGGATATTTTTTTATAAAAATTGCTTTTAAATAACAAATTATTTATTAATTTCTATTGATTCAACAGAAAAACTCGTTTTGTTTATAAATTGTTCAAGTTTAGTGCGAATCAAGTTAAGAAGTGCCGCCAATTTCCACGAAACCATTTTTATTCACGTATTTGTTTATAACAAATTTCATAATTTTTTTAACATCTGCATTGCTATTGCACATCGCTTTCGGACAGTTTCTTTCACTTTTCCAGGTATCTTTGATGGAATCAAAGTATATTTTTAAACCGGTTTACCCGAAAAAAAATTCTCAATTTTTTTTCTAATGAACAAAATATAAAACAAAATTTAAAAACCGGCCATGACAGTTTCATGTGAAATTTTATTAGCTTTCATCCAAAAAAAATTTTTTAATCGGATAATAATTGTCTTCTCAAAATCAATTTGTCCACGGACATTTTTTTTTCCACTATGTGGCGTGACTGGTTAAGGTGCTTCCTCAGGCTTGAAAATTAGTCCATGTATTACGCAACGAATCTTTTCTCCTACAATTCGCAATTGTTTGATTTTATATCTTCACCACAGGATATAAATGTTTTAAAAAAGAATCAAATAGAAAACCTTTTTCCAAAAATGGTCTGGTTCTTGTTTTATTCCAGCCAATTAAAAATTGGCCTGTATCTCGATATGAAACGGCAGATGAGAGTCTAGAGTTTTATTTTTTCGACGATACTTTAAACATCGGAAAACTCGGATCGAGCCCAGGATTGAGATTGAGTACCTGTCATGCCTAATTAATCAATTACAATTATTATTAAATGATTATTTAATCCAAAAAATGTAAAAAATAATCGTATTTTCCGTTTAAAATGTAAATTTTTATCATTGTTTAGAGTGGAAAATGTTTCTAAAAACATGATCAAATTATTTAAACAATTATTTATTATATATTTTCCAAATTTCTAAAAACTGAGCCAGATATGTCCACTTTTTCTGAATTGGTATCCTATGCTACGTTTTGTTAAATAATTACATAATTCTGATACATTTCTTTTAGTGTTTAATAAATTTTTATTTGTTTAAACAATCCTCATTTGCTCAATCAGTTTTATTCGATGAATAAATAGTGTAATACATGACCGTATAGTGTATAAAAAGAACAGAGGAACCACTTATTATTTGTTTAAACAAATATAATTTGTTTTAATGCGTACTTTTCGAAAAATAATTTCGAAATCATATTTTCTGTGTTAAACATAATATTCAATGATATCGAGGACTAGTACATTGTGCTAAAAGCTTAATGTTATTGTTTATACAATTAATTATTGTTTTTTTCTTTACATTTTTGTCATATTAAATATGGATGGTTTACATCAACAAAAAAACAACGTCAAAAACAAACAGAAAACAACATCAACAAAATTTTGCTTAGGATAACGATTTAGAAAAAGTGGACATTTCTGCCACACTTTTAAGAAATTTAAGAAATAAACAATAAATACTTATTTAACCCTCAAAGTTCTTACATGTTAAAAATCATGGCAAAGTGCAGTGTGGGTATTCCACACCCCAGCGTACTTAATCATGTATTGTTTAACCCCAATGGAATATATTGTCACAATAAGATTACCCGATATAGTTTAAAGTACCTTGTATAAAATAGAGTTGATTTTATGGCTATCTATTTATTTATCTTAATTTTGTAAGGAAATTATTAAAAAAAAAAACGACTTTACTTACAGTTAGTGTCTCCAACTAAAGCTAGATGACGACTCTTAATGAATTTTTTCGAATTAAGTATGTTTCATAGGAGTTTGGAAATTTTTTGAGGTGAAAGACACCCACAATGTACTTCAAGGGTTCAATAATTACATAATGTTTTTAGACAGATTTTCTACTCAAAACAATAACAAACAATTACATTTCAATCAGAAAATACGATCATTTTTCACATTTTTTGTGATTAAATAATTGTTTCGATAATTTACATTTCTTTAAACAATTTAAAATTGTTTAAAGAGTAATGGGAAGTATTTAAATTGTCCACTAGTAATTATTTGTATGGAAAGGCGACGGATATTTACTAAAAAGTAACGACAGTTAACGTACAAAATGTAGTTTTTTATTTTTGGGTCATATTGAATTTTTGAATAATATTTTAATTTTTTTAATGAAAAGCAGGAAAATTCAACCACCAAATATGAATTTTTCAGCAAAATGTTTAATTAATTCTGTCCAATAACATATTCATTGTTGGGCAAGCAGTTGTATTTGAAAAAAATAAAAATTCAAGAATTGTGGAAAATATATTGCTCAAGAAAAGGCTGCCAATTGCATACCCTTTAATTTTCTACCTTGAAAATAAAATAAATGGACATTCCATACTTTTTAGATTCAAAACATTCCAATTTTGGGCGCCGCATTTTTTTCTTCTGTAATTTTGTCCTCCAACCGGAGAAGAGAGAAAAAAGGTATATCCAGAAATTGAACGGTTCGACCGATTTTCTTCTATCTTTTTTTAATCGTCTCGTCCTTATGTAATGAGCCGAATGCAGAATATTAAAATTAAATTCCCTAATATTTAATTTTTTTTTATTTCATTGAACCGGCTATAATCTCTAGCGATAGGAAAGTTAAGTGAGGCAAGACAGGCGATTTGAACAAAAAAAATTCGAAAAAAAAAATTGTTAAGATTTCTAAGAAAGTTATCGAGCCTGATTTTTTAATTAGGTTTTTTAATTCTTATAGATAAAAAAATATTACGAAAAAATGGCCCTTTTATGTATTTGACTTTCCCAGTGCTCGTCAATAACAGGAAAAGTGTTGAAATTGCCTAATTTTTATAGAGCAACATTAGCTAAAAATGTAAAAATATTATATACTAAACATCAAAATTTTCTATGAACAAATTATTTGTTGAAAAAATGTTTTCGACGATTCTCAATAATTATACTTTTTTTCTAGTTATATTGCAAGAAATTTGAATGTAAATTATATGAAAAAAAAATTCTCTTAAGATTTTAATCCTTTATATTATAAACAAATGTAATGAACAAATGAAGTAATGAGGAATTTTTCGAGAGAAAAATTCGATTTTTTTATGAACATTTTTATAAATTAGGAACTTTATGATAATTTTAGCAAAATTCATAATTTGTTTATTAATCTTATGATTTTTTAAAAACGTATTTCATAAACAATCGCATTATTTGGGCATTTTTCGGCAGAAAAATTCGGGTTTTTTAATTTCAGTCTTTTCAGTTGGGAACTTTATTAGAATTTAAGCAAAATTCAAAATAAGTTGATAAATTTTATGATTTTTAAAAACAAATTTAATCAACAAGTGCATTAATTAGGCATTTGTCTACAGAAAAATTCATTTTTTTCTATGGCAACTTTTTTAATTAGGATATAAAAAAAAGTTTTTATCGACAGATGCCCGCAAATAATGCATTTGCTTATTGAATTTGTTTGTTTTTAAATATAAAATTTTGTCGACCAATTATGAATTTTGATAAAATTATCATGAAGTTCCCCATTCATAAGATGGACATCGGAAAAAACTAATTCTTCCAGCCACAGATGCTGAATTAAAGGTCTGAAATCGAAACAAAACAGAATTTTTCTGTCGACAGATGTCCTAAAATTGCATTTGTTTATTCAATGTGTTTTAAAATAAAAAAATTGATAAAAAATAAAAAATTTTTGATGAAGTTTACATGAAGTTTCTAATTTAAAAAGTTCACATAGAAAAAAAACAAATTTTTCTGTCGAAAAATGCCTTATCAATGTATTTGTTTAAAAAAATCATGATTGATAAAAAAATTCTGAATTTTGCTGAAGGTATCATGAACTTCTTAATTAAGAAAGGTGACAGAAAAAAACAAGTTTTTCTGTAGACAAAGACCTGATTATTGCATTTTTTATTAAGTTTGTTTGAAGAAATCCTAAAATTTATCAACTTATTATGAATGTTGCTGAAATTTTCGTAAATTCTCCAACTGAAGAGACTGGCATTAAAAAAACCTAAATTTTCTGAAGACAAATGCCCGAATAATGCATTTATTTAGAAAATTTGCTTAAAACATCGTATGATTAAACAAGAAATTTGAATTTTGCTAAAATTCTAATAAATTTGCTAATTAAAAAAAAAATTACATCGAAAATAACTAATATTTTTCCGAAAAATGCCTGATTACTGCATTTGTTCATTAACTTTGTTTATAGTATAAACAATTATTATCATAAGAGAAATTTTTTTATATAATATTGTTTTCATTCAAATCTCATGCAACATTTCTTGAAAAAACGTATATATCTGTAAGATCTTAGACAAAATTTTGTCAATAAATAATTTGTTTATAACAATTTATTTTTGTAAATTGTCTAATATTGAAATATTCTTAACTACTATAATTCTATTTAACTTAAGCGATTTCAACCATTTTTCTATTTTTAACGAGAACCGGGAACATCAACGAGAAGAAATTAACATTTTTTTCGTTATATTTGTTTATTTATAAAAAATTGAAAATTTAATTCAAAAATCAGGCTCGATAACTTATCAAAAATCTTAATAACTTTTTTTCACATTTTTTTATCAAAATCGGTGTACGCAACCAAAAACTCATACATATATATTTTTGTTGTTGTTGGAAATATATTAACATAATTGAGAATCTTTGAAAAAAATGTATTTTTTGATTTTTCATTATTTTTTTATGCTGTCAAAATTTAAATTTTTAATTTTCAAGAAAAACTCAAAAAGTTGTTACGATATTTTCGTAGTGCATTCAAAAAGCAATATTTTTCTTTAATTGACTTTTTTTCATATCGTGCGCTTTTTCGCTTACAATTTCCATTTTTGTGTGTTTCTTGTAATTTTGTAAATGGTGTAATTTTGGTAAATTTTGCTTTTATAAATAAAAGTCATTAGGATAAATTGTACGTCTGTTTGAATAATATAAATATCCGTACAAAAAATTTTTAAATCTTGAAAAAAGTGGTCTCAAAAATTGTCCAAAAATGCTCACTTTTTGAATTTTCATCCAAAATGGCTGGCTAACTAATCTGACCTTTATTTTAGGACACTCAAAGAGTATGCTAAAGGCCAATTAAATTTGTCAATCCATTCGAAAGTTATCATGCTAACAAAAAAACCATCCACGGACGGACAGACAGACACATTCGTTAAAAGCTTTTTTTTGGATTCGGGGGGTCTCAAAACGTGGAAATTTGAGAAAAACTGGGTGGGGGGGGGGGGTCAAATTTTACACAAATCTAATACCTTCTCTGATGAGAATGTAAAGATGTTCCCCTGTGAAAAGAGAGTCAATAAAGAAGTGTTACAAAGATGCAAAAAAAACGTAAAGGCATTTTTCCAATTTAATTCTGCTGGTTAACCTTTGCAATAAATTGTTATGGCACAGGAAAAAGGAAAGTGGAATTGCTGAATAGTACGTATACCACTCGAAATTACTTTTCAGGCTTTCATCGCACTCCCTTAACGAGAAAGACTGGGATTCTTTTCCGCTGCGCAAAGCAGGAGATCCGCCAGCCAAGAAAGCTTGTTCCACTTAGCTCGGTGCCTCCGTAAAACAATTAAAGTAGCTTAGAGTGAAACCCGGGGCGTTTTGCTTAATGAAAAAGCGACTCATTCGAGACACATCACCGTCCCTCGATGTGTTGAGCGGACTGGTTTCAGCGGATTGTTATTTCCACCCGAAAAGCTCCTCCACCACCTTTCACATGACTCGAGTGTGGTGCACGTAATTACAAGCGCTCGGAAATAGGGAGTTGGAAAGGACAGAAATTCGGAGGAAAATATTTCTCCCGGGCCGAAGCTTCATACAAGTTCCAAGTCATCCGTCGCATTCCACTCGAGCTATTTCCGCTAGAGAATTTTTTTCTTATTTGACCTAAAATTTAAGAAATTTAAATTAGATTAAAATTTAATTGAAAATCCTTTTCAACTTCCGATAGTTGAGTTAATGTGAAGAAATTCCTGAACATAAAATCAAGAATCTTACTACTAAATTTGGAAAACCATAAAAAATGTTCCTATTGCAATCTAAATTTTTAGATTCTCATCAGAGAAGGTATTAGATTTGTGTAAAATTTGAACCCCCCCCCCCCCGGTTTGTGTCAAATTTCCACGTTTTGAGACCCCCTAAATCCGAAAAACAGGTTTTCACGAATTCGTCTGTCTGTATATCTGTATGTCTGTCTGTCTATCTGTATTTATGTATGTATGCCTGCCTGTGAACGCGATAACATTTGAAAAAATGAATCTATTAGATTGGCCTTTGGTACACTCGTTTAGTATTCTAAACTGAAGTTCAAGTTCGTTAGTCAGCCATTTTGGATACAAATTCAAAAAGTGGGCACATTTTGAATATTTGGAGACCACTTTTTCAAAAATTCTCTGTACGGTTATTTATAGTATTCAAAAATTCGAAAAATTTATCCTAATGACTTTTTTCATAATATCAAAAATTATCAGAGCTATAGCATTTACAAAATTCCAAAAAACACACGAAAATGAACATTTTAAGCCAAATAACGCACGATATGAAAAACGTCAAGAAAAGAAAAATGTTGCTTTTTCAATGCCCTACAAGATTACCATAACAATTTTTTGAATTTTTTTGAAAAATCGAAATTTCAAAGTTGGACAGCATATAAATATACTAAAAGAAAAATAAAAAAATTATATTTTTCGGCCAAACTATGCCAAATACGGTAAAAGCTGAAAATAGAAAAATTGTGCATTAGAAAAATATCTCCAAATTTATTTTAAACCACTTTTTGATAGGATGTATAGTTTTGGCTCTAATCATAAAAAACATGATTAACAGTAAAAAACAAAAAAATTCTGCCCGCTTCGTGGGCACATTTTAATCATAACTTTTGTCATTTAATTTCTTTTTCGTGTCGTCTGTGGGGTTTCAAAAAATTTAATTAATAATTTGTTATTTTTTCATGATAATACATTCTCATCAGAGAAGGTATTAGATTTTTGTAAAATATGACTCCCCCCTCCAAGTTTTTGTCAAAAATTCACGATTTGAGACCCCTATCAGATTGGCCTTTGATAAACTCTTTTAGTGTCCTAAGCTAAATTTCAAGTTCGTTGGTCAGCCATTTTGGATAAAAATTCTAAAAGTGAGCGTATTTTGAAAGTTTTTGAAGCCACATTTCTTCATGATTTAAAAATTCTCTGTACACTTGTTCATAGTACTTGAAAAGTAAAATGTTAATTTTCGAAAGCCCTATAATATTATCATAACAACTTTTTGAATTTTTTCGAAAAATTTATAATTCAAATTTTGATAAAACAAAAGGTAATAAAAAATTGTATTTTGCTTTCAAACTATGCAAGGTAGGAAAAAAATTATGAGGCAAACATTACGCACCCAAAAAATATCTACAAATTTGATATTAATCAATTTTTTATAGGGCACGTAGTTTTTGTTTTATTTATAAAAAAAACAGTGGAAATACAAAACTTAAATTTTTCGACACATGACACAAGCTAAGAAAAAATAAATAACATTTTTTTACCGAAAGTAGAGAACAACCATTTTTATTAATGGTTTTTTTATATGATTGGTAGTTTCTATTTTAATCGTGAATAGCAACATTAAAAATAAAAAATTGTATTTCTGGTAAAATGACAGAAGATTTAAGAGAAAGGTTGTATAACCAAAAAAATCTAAAATTTTGTTTGAAATAATTTATTGATAAAACGCGTGGTTTTCGTTTTATTCGCAAAAATAAAAAATAAAAATAAAAATATAAAATAACTGTTGTTGACTGTTTTGAGAAACAGCACAAGATAAATTAAAATATTCATAAGGGTGTATGTTCCAAAACGTAGCTACAAAATTCCCTTCACCTATTTTTTTCATACGGCTGGCCGTTTTTTTAACTTTTAGCATACCAAAATTTACCAGTTTTTTAGTCTCCAAAAAGGCTTTTTTCTCATTTATATTTTGAAATTTAAAACATGAAAAATAAAAAAAAATTATGATTTAAAGTATTAAAAGCGCACTTTCGGAATCAAGGAATTTGATACTTAACCATTCTTTAAACAATTAAAACCGTAGAAGCTGAATAGTTTTAAGATAATATCTTATAAAATAAATATTATATTTGAAAAAACTCTGAAATGTGGATTTTTCAATTAGTTTAAACAAATTTAATATAACATTTCCAAAACAAACTTATTTAAACTATCCACTTTCCAAATGAATAAGTTATACATTTTGTACAATCATAATTCAATAAATTCATAAATAGGTTTTAAATTAATTAGGAAAAAATTAAGAAACTTCAAAAGAATTTGATCAAATGCCTCCAAATTTAGGGTGAGCTTTAAAGACTTCAAGATGAATGAAATAAGAACTTTAAAAACCTTTATCGAATCAATAGAATTGAGTAAATTTAGAAGAATGTAAAATTTTTTAGGATAAACTAATGATAATTTAGGATTAATTAAAAATTAATTGAAAAAAATCTTTTTAACTTTTTTTAAACGGGACAATAAAATTTCATCTGTTTTAATACCAATGCAAGTGAAGAAACCTATAATAATATACATATATGGGAATGATATAAAATTTCAGGAATAAACTGGAGTGCGAAGCACGAGATACGTGATGAGAATGTGTTCGTTAAAGCCGAAGGAGCTTTAAGAAAAGAGAATTCACAATTATTAACTTACTGCTGTCGATACTTTTACCTTTAGCTTTAAATAGTCTGTGAAGAAAAGTCGAGCGCGTAGGCGCGAGGTAAATATATTATTGAGCGCGACTTTTATTATTATCAAATCACACTAAAAAAACATTTATAAAAAAGAATTACCAACGTTTCGGCGCTCCTACAGCACCCTTATTAATACAACAAAATTAATAAAAACAAACAAATTAAATTATTCGAGCCGGCAGGAACAGCAATGAAACCACGATTCTCTCTTCTTGACACCCGATAATGTGAATAAGAATCTCGCCTGTCAGGAAGAGATCATCGTGGTTTCGTTGCTGTTCCATCCTGCTAGAATTTTTTTCTTTCTTTACCTTAATAAGGGTGCTATATGAGTGCCAAAACTTTGATGATTATTTTTTACAAATGTTTTTTATGGCGATTTGATGATCATTAAAAAAAGACGAAAGAAATAAAAAAGAGAAGAAAGCCGATTCGATTATTAGCTATCTCAGTTTTCTTTTTTATTTGTGTCCAAAAGAAAATGGAATTTTTTTCTATCCTACTTTTTTAGGAGAAATTTAAAGAAAAATATTTCAGATTGCAATAGGAAAATTTTTTGGTAATTATCGAAATTTGGTCATTAGATTTTCGGTTTTATTTTCAGGAATTCTTCACATTTGTTTAATCTGTTTGAAAATGAATTTCTTCTGTTTCTCTTCTGGTTTTAAATTTTTGCTTGTGTCCAATTTTATGTTTGCTATTAAATTTTTCCGGTGAAAAAAAATTTTCTCCTTCGCTCCCCTTGAGATCGAACCCAGGTTTTTCCATTACTGCACAGTGGGAAAAAATGACGTTTTCGATGTAAATTTTTTTTAATTAGGAAATTTGTGATAATTTGAACAAAATTCATAATTTGTTGATTTATCTTATGATTTTTTAAATCAATGCATTATTCGGGCATTTCTCGTCAGAAAAATTAGTTTTTTGAAATCTCAACTTTTTTAATTAGGAACTTCATGATAAGAGACAATTTTTTTAATTTAATATTTTTTTCATATCAATTTCTTGCAATATAACCTAAAGAAGCGTATAAATATGAAAAATCGTAGAAAACCTGTTTTCAACAAATAATTTGTTTTATACAAAATGTTTTCGTATATTCTCTAATATTGAAACAGATTAAACTAATATTACTCTAGGCAACTTAGGTGATTTCAACAATTTTCCTGTTATTGACGAGCACCGGAAACGTCAAATAGAAAAAATGGCAATTTTTTTCCTCATATTTGTTTATTTATAAAAAAATGAAAACCTTATTCAAAAATCAAACAGGACAGCTCCTTATAAATCTGATTAGCTCTTTTTCCAATTTTTTTTTGTCGAAAAGGGTAAAGATTTGTGGGCTGCACGTTTTTCTGAAACAAACAAGTCATTTTTCTTCCAAAAAAATTAAGGACGTCCTAGAGACGTCTTTTATAACATGTCTTTTGCACGACCTAGGGCTGCTCTTAAAACATCTAATGTCAGCACGAAAGATGTCCCGAGAACGTCCATGTCTTTAAGACGTCTTTAAGTCATCTTTAGGACGTTGGACGTCTTAGAGACTTTAATTGGACTGACATAAGACGTAATTGGAACGTCCTAAAGACGTTCTTAAGACTTTCAAAATTTTGTGCCCACTGGGTTGGCTTGAAAATGCAACTTTCTGCTTGAAAATGATTCTTCTTTACTTGAATTGTCAACCATTTTTTTTTAAATATTTGAATGAATCAGTTTGGTAAAATATAATTTTTTCAGATTTATGTCTTTAGTTAGAAATGTATCTCGTTAATTGAAAGTTGAACTAGTTTGTTGAAAAATTTTATGTTTTAACCAAAAATGTACATTTTAAATTTTTTAAAGATTGGCCCTTATGTTTAAAAATTCCCCTTTTTTTTGTTCTTAAAAATTCAATTTTTATAGATAAATTTCATCTTTTGGCTTAAAGATAAACTTTGATTTTCTTCTTAAGTGAAAAATCCGTATTTGATGAAAATTCTTCTTTTCGTTTACAATCTTTTTATATTAATTTTTTATTGAATTTCTTTATTTAAATTAAATTTTTTTATTGAAATATAAACTATGATACCTTTTTGTTGGGAATTTATCTTTTTAGTTTAAAAATTCAACTATCATGATAAAAATGTAATTATTTGTTTGAAAATTTAACCATTTTGTTAAAAGTCCATATTTCATAGTAAAAATGATATGATATTGCTTCAAATAAATGAAAAAGTTTGCAAATTTTGAATTTGTATGAGGTTGTATGTGTGTTTGTATAAAAGGTCATATTTTAAAATTATAAATTTTTTTTTTTATTTTAATCGGGACACCCTAGAAACTTGCTCGAGTTCACACAAAAATAATCGCAAGTTTTTGTTTAAAAAAAAATGATCTTCAGAGGTGCCGCAAGCCCCATGAATTTTAACGTGTATTTCCCATAAAAAAATATAACTTTTTAAAAAATATTTTTCAATCCTCTTAGAATAATGTTTCAAATTGCAATTAAAAAAATGAACTATCAGTCCAATTTTCAATTGAGATAAGTTAACTAATTACTTTCAGCCGAAAATTGTAATTTTTTAAATAATTTATTATTAATAATAATATTATAATTGAATAATGCTAGAGAGATGCCGTTTTTTCTAAAATTTCTCCCTTTTTGTCCAATAATCAATAAAAGTAAAGTAGTAATGTGTTTAAGTTTGAAAATAATTGTTTAAACAATTCATCATCATTGTTAATAATATTCTTTTCGCTTACTTAATAGAATATTGTGGGTTTTTCTAAAACTTTAAACTTTTTTTCTATTTTTTATTGGGTTTTTTTTTTAATAAAATCTTTAAATTTTTTTCGGCTGCTTAGTTATTACCAATTTATGTATCGTTTTCGTGGAAAAAGCGAAAATAGTTCATTTAAAACATCAATACTATTTGAAAATTCATTTTTATTCTGGTTAACTTACTATTTCTTCATAAATAAAAAGGCGATGCAAAGTTAAAGATTTGTGAAAAAAACCGCCACTTTTCTAGCACTCATCTAAGAAAAGATAGTTAAAAACAAAATTAAATTGTTTAAAAAACTTTTTTTCAATTTACATTAATTATTACCTCACTAAGTGAAAAAAGGACAGAAAGGTACAAATTTCCTAAAATTCGCAACTATCAAATATTGATATAGATGAAGATAGTCATAAACAATAATAATTTTTTTAAACAATTATTTTGGCTAAATTTAATTAATTGCTTAAACAATTCTTTTTGCTAACTTCAATTCATTATTAATTCACTTTAATTGAAAATTGGACAAAAAGCTAGCGATTTCAGAAGAAACCGCATCTTTTTAGTATTATTCAAATATAATATTATTAACAATGATAATGAATTGTTCAAACAATTATTTTTTCTAACTTGGATTTATTATTATTTCACCCCTATTCGCAATAGGACAAAAAGCCAGACATTTTAGAAGAAACCGCATCCTTCTAGCATTATTCAAATGTAATATTATTAATAATAATAAATTGTTCAAACCATTAATTTTGTTGACTCTAATTGATTACTTAACTTACCTTAATTAAAAATTGACTTAAAGTAATTTTTTTAACTACGATTTTGTAGTATTTTTCTAAGAGAATATTCTTAACAATAATAATAAATTGTTTAAACAAACACTCTGGTTGAAATTGATGAACGCTCACTTCCCTCTAAATGAAGATTGGACAGCAAGTAGAATTTTTTTAAAAAAACCACGTCTTTCTAACTACATTCTAGGAGAAAATGGCTAAGAATAATAATAAATTGTTGAAAAAATTTATGTAAACATCTAATTATTAGTAGAAAATAGTCTTTAATGTGCCAGAAACAGTTTGCATTAAAAAAAGCGCAAAAAAAAAAGTTCTGAATAAGATTGACAAGAATGTATTTTTTTCTTATGGGAAATACATGTTAAATTTCATGGTGCTTGCGGCACCTGTAAATATCAGATTTTTCAAAACAAAAACATGCTTTTATTTTTGTGTGGATTTGAAAAAATTTCTAGTGTCCACTCAAAAATTCGCAAAAAAATGTGTGCACCACCCTATTCTACAGATGCAAAAAACACTATTTCCAATTTAAAAAAATAAATAAAAACGTTAATTGAAAACATCTCTGTTTCGGCCGACGTAATTGACCGTGAGGCTTCCGGGTATGGTATTTAACTATGCAACTTTTATTTTGACTTAACGGAAATTAGTTATTCAACACCAAACTTACAACTTTTTTTTGTTGAACTTTTCCATGATAACATATCTTCTAAGCCATTGAAATTAATTGAAAAAGGTCATAAATCAATGTAAAAACTAACTACAAATAATTTATCAGTGGTTTAGAATAAATAAATTTTGAAAAATAATGTTATAGACAATTTAATAAGCAAAAGTCATTTTTCTGTGTTTCACAATGATTAGCTAGTTTTGACCCTTGGCTTTTGTATAAGATATCTCAGATAATGATGTGTGTTCAAAATAAGTTAAAAATAGCTAATGATTTCCAATTATTTAAACAATTATTATAAACAAATGTATGTTTTGACAACTTTTTAATGAAAAGGCTTTATTTTTGCGGAAACAACTTAAAATATTTTTCGTATGACTGCTTGCCATCATATTTTTTATATTAACCAAAAAATCATTATTATTTCAACAATTTTGATAAACAAATGGACATTTTGCCTATTTTTGATAAAAAGGCTTGATTTTTTTAGGGATTCAACTTAAAACGTTTTGTCTAAGACACCTTGCTATCATATTTTTCATAGTGACCATGAAATTTTAACTATTTAAACGATTTTTATGAACAAATGCATATTTGGACCATTTGATGATAAAAGGGCCTGATTTTTTTTGCGAAATCAACTTAAAATTGTTTGCATGAAACTCCTTGCTATCATAATTTTTATATTGACCGAAAATTGTTTATTATTTAAACAATTTTTATAAATAATTGCACATTTTGCCCATTTTTTAATGAAAAGGCTTGATTTATTTTTCGAAATCAACTGAAAATGTTTAGCCTAAGACTCCTTGCTATCATATTTTTGATATTCACCAAAAAATGTTAATTATTCAAACAATTTTTATAAACAAATGCACATTTTGTAAATTTTTTTATAAAAAGGCTTGATTTTTGTACGGAATCAACTTAAAATGTTTTGCCTAAGACTTTTTGCTATCATATTTTTTATATTAAACGCAAAATATTAATTATTCAAACAATTTGATGAATGAATGCATAAATGGACCATTTCATTATAAAAGGGCTTGATTTTTTTATGGAATCAATTAAAAATGTTTTTCGTGAGACTCCTTGCTATCATAATTCTCATATTGACCAAAACATGATTATTATTTAAATAATTTTAATAAACCAATGGGCAATTTGAACATTTTTTCTATTAATAGGCTTTTTTGCGGAATTAATTCGAAAAATCATGCAAAGAATCGATGCTATAATATTTTTAATAGTGACAGAGAATGATAATTATTAAAACGATTTTCATAAACAAATACACATTTTGACCATTTTTTCATTAACAGGTGACTTGTTGTCATATATCAGGTGACTATAAAAAAATGACAGCAAGGATTCTTTTTAAAGCTACTTCGCAATAATTTCGAAAAAAGTTAAACGTATTCATGTAAAAATTGACAAAATGTGGATTTGTTAATGAAAATTATTTAAATAGCTATCATTTCCTCTCACTATTGAAAATATGGTAGAATACATTCTTTTTAAAGATGTTTCCAATTAATTTCGCAAAAAAATCAAGCCATTTCATCATAAAATGGTCAAAATATACATTTGTTTATAAAAATTGTTTAAATAATTAACATTTTCTGGTCACTATGAACAATATGATAGCAAGGAGTCATAGGAACAACATTTCAGGTTGATTCCCCCCAAAAAATCAAGCCTGTTCATTAAAAAAATTGTCAAAATGTGCATTTGTTCATGTAAATTGTTTAAATAATTGACAATCATTAGCTATTCTTGACTTACTGTGCGCGGACAGCATTATCTGAGATACTTTATCCAAAAGATATGTGTCAAAATTATCTAATAATTGCAAATCACGAAAAAATGATTGTTGTTAATTAATTTTCTATAACATTATTTAAAAAAATGTTTGTTACGATAACCGACTGATAAGTTATTTTTTATGAGTTTTTGCATTGATTTTGGACCTTTATTTAATGAATTTCAAGGTCTTAGAAGAAATGGTATCATGAATTACACTGTCAGTCAATTCTTGTCCAGAAAATGTGCTTTTTCTGCCACTGTGCGCCTGGTGCAAGAACCAACCCGACGCTTGAACACGCGTAAAAGTATTTTCCGCGCGTCTCAAAAAAAAAAATTGAATTTGAAAAATTAATTTTTTTCTTATATGTAGAATTGTGAAGAGTAAGCAAATAAATTTTTTCATTAGAATTTTGGTGGTCAAACGTTTATTTTTCATAGTAAAATCGAAATATCAAATGAAAGTTTCTCTCCGATTTAATTAAGTTTTAAAACTTAAATCGTTCTAATTTGGCTAAATATTATTGAAACAAATTATTATTGATAGGACTTATTTGAAATACTATAGGGATGCCTCAGAATTCATGTAAAGGTTAAAAATCGTCAAATTTTTAATAATGTTTAATTTCAAAATTAGGTAAGTCGATAATTGTCTTTTTTTAGTTTCGCCGGTAAAAGTATCAAGGTAACTTCGAGTTTCAAACAACTTCCGATGAGTGATTTGTTGAAAAGTTTTAAATGAAGTTTTTTGGAAAATCTTATATTGATTTGTTAAAAATTGGCTGAGATTGACCTCGCGACGCATTAGTTATTATTAGCGGGCATACGTCGAGTACTTAATTAAATCAGAGAGAAACTTTTATTCGATATTCCGCTTTTATTAATAAAAATAAAAGTTTGACCAAAAAAATTCGATGGAAAAAAATTTATTCTTTACAATTCTACATTTTCAAGGAATTGATTTTTTTATTTCGAACATTTTCTTTTATTGAGACGCGCGGACAATACTTTCACGCGTGTTCGAGCGTCGACCTGGTTATTGCACTCGGCGCCTCAATTGCCTTTAATTATGACGACCCTGAATTTAGCTATAAATTTAGATTTGAAAATTGGGGAATTTATTTAAACAAAAGTTTTTGTCTAATGAAAAAAATAAAAATATATCTGAATTCTGCTCAGCGATATCTCAAGGTGATTTTCGAATTAAGCAAAAAAAATTATTTTCAACCAATTTTATTGTTATAAACAAATTGGAACGCAATATAAACAAACGTAAGAGCTGAAAAATATTTTAAAGCACATTACTGCATACTTCAATAACATACCCCCAGGTGATTTTTGAATTAACGAAAAAAATCATTATTCAAACAAATAGAATGCTTATAAATTTTTTCTTCGTTTTTCACGATTTAATGTACAACAATGTTAAGTAAAACCTGATAACGCAAACAAAATAAAAATAATACTATTCTGAGCTTTAACGAAACAAAGAAAGTCAACACTTTATCTATCAAACATTGTTCATATCTCCTCCACTCTCACTGAATGCCGAAAAAGCCTTTTCAAATAAATTTCTATATTTAGAAATATAGCCAGAACGAACAAATTGTCACAGAAAAAAACTGAAGGTATCGTTGAAGGACTCTCATCCATATCTCTAGGTCATTTTTGAATCATTGAAAAAAATTATTATATAAACAATGATATTGTTTATAATATTTATAATTTATTTAAACAATCAGTGAACAATAATTCTAACTGACTGGCAACTAGATATCTAATGTGGAATATTTAAGAATGGAAAGAAATGTTTCAAAATCCAAAAATTCCAATTTAAACATTGTTTTTACCCCCTCCACGCTGACTCGAAAAATCCATTAAAAATTATTTATATTAGATATCTAGTTGTCAGTCAGTTGGAATTGTTGTTTACTGATTGTTTAAACAAATTATAAATATTATTAGCAATATCATTGTTTAAATAATATTTTTTTAATGATTCAAAAATCACCTAGAGATATGGATGAGAGTCCTTCAACGATACCTTCAGTTTTTTTTCTGGGACAATTAGTTCGTTCTAGCTATAGTTCCTAATTTTAAAAATCATTTGCAATAGATTTTTCAAGTCAGAATGGAGGGGGTAAAAACAATGTTTAAATTGGAATTTTTTCATTTTGAAAAATTTGTTTTCATTCTAAAATATTCGGTATTAGATACCTAGTTGTCAGTCGGTTTGAATTGTTGTTCACTGATTGTTTAAATAAATTCTAAATATTATAAACCATATCATTGTTGAAATAATCATTTTTTCAATGATCCAAAATTACCTAGATATATGGATGAGAGTCCTTCAACGATACCTTCAGTTTTTTTCTGGGACAATTAGTTCATTCTAGCTATAGTTCCCAATTTTAAAAATCATTTTTTAAGGATTTATCGAGTCAGAGTGGAGGGGGTAAAAACAATGTTTAAATTGGAATATTTTCATTTTGAAAAATTTGTTTTCATTCTAAAATATTCCAGATTAGATATCTAGTTGTTAGTCGGTTGGAATTTGTGTTCACTGATTGTTTAAATAAATTATAAATATTATAAACAATATCATTGATTATAAAGTAATTTTTTTCATTGATTCAAAAATCGCCTAGAGATATGGATGAGAGTCCTTCAATGGTACCTTCAGTTTTTTTTCTGGGAAGATTAGTTCGATCTAGCTATAGTTCCTAATTTTAAAAATCATTTTGAATGGATTTTTCAAGTGAGAGTGGAGGGGGTATAAACAATGTTTAAATTGGAATTTTTTCATTTTGAAAAATTTGTTTTCATTCTAAAATATTCCATATTAGATATCTAGTTGTCAGTCGGTTTGAATTGTTGTTCACTGATTGTTTAAATAAATTATAAATATTATAAACAATATCATTGTTTAAATAATCATTTTTTCAATTATTCAAAAATTACCTAGAGATATGGATGAGAGTCCTTCAACGATACCTTCAGTTTTTTTCTGGGAAAATTAGTTCGTTTTAGCTATAGTTCCCAATTTTAAAAATCATTTTCAATGGATTTTTCGAGTCAGAGTGAAGGGGGTAAGAACAATGTTTAAATTTGAATTTTTTCATTTTGAAAAATTTGTTTTCATTCTAAAATATTCCATATTAGATATCTAGTTGTCACTCGGTTTGAATGGTTGTTCACTGATTGTTTAAATAAATTATAAATATGATAAATAATATCATTGTTTATATAATAATTTTTTTCAATGATTCAAAAATCACCTAGAGATATGGATGAGAGGCCTTCAACGATACCTTCAGTTTTTTCTGCGACAATTTGTGCATTCTGGCTATATGTCTGGATATAGAAATTTATTTGAAAAGGCATTTTCAGCATTCAGTGAGAGTGGAGAGGATATAAACAATGTTTTATGAATAAAGTGTTGACTATGTTTGTTTCGTTGAAGCTCAAAATAGTATAATTTTTAATTAGTTTGCGTTATCAGGTTCTACTTAACATTTTTGTACATTAAATCGTGAAAAACGAAAAAAAATTATAAACATTCCATTTGTTTAAATAATTTTTTTTTCGTTTATTCAAAAATCACCTAGGGGTATTTTATTAAAGTATGCAGTAATGTGCTTGCAAATATTTTTCAGCTCTTACGTTTGTTTATATTGCGTTCCCATTTGTTTATAACAATAAAATTGTTTTAAAATCATTATTTTTGCATAATTCGAAAATTACCTAGAGGTATGGCTGAGCCGAATTCAGATATGTTTTAATTTTTTTGATTGGACAATTATTTTTGTTTAAATAAATGCCCCAATTTTCAAATCTATATGTATAGCTAAATTCAGAGTCGTAAATTATGTGGTTTAAATATTACATCAGAAAATGCATTCTTGTTGAAGTATTATCTATCCTACGCCAACCCAAGTCTTTCTAAGAGCCTTAGGTTAAGTTTGAGATTTACCATCTTCCTTTTCAAGCAGCAATTCCGGAAAATTGTATGAAGCGAAACTCGCTTCAAGATCTCTTTAAATACATTTTCGCATTTCATTAAAGATTGGCTTACCATAACGAGCGGTTTGCAGATCGTGGAATCTTAAATAATAGTACTTACCGGAAGTTTCGAGGAAGAAACCGTCGATACCCGAAAGACTCGAGGGCGAAAATCCCGTTATCTCCCATCTCAGCGGAAATTCAACCTGAATTGAAATTGGAGAAAGTAGTTGATGAAAAAACAATGGTTCTTCTTATGCTCTTGCAGCAACAATCTGGCATTGGAAAGTTAAAAACTTTGACGTTCTACGTTCCAAGTTTTCCTTCGAAACGATTTCGCAGCCGCTTTACGCCACGAAGTTTTCGTGTTTCTCGAGAGAGCCAATCTGCTCTGCAAAAAGGAACTCCCGAAATCGACTTGTCTAGTTTTGAAATGTAGGGAATTTATACTTCTCATGCCAATTTGCTTTTTCTAAGAAAACACAATTTTATGCAAGAGTCAACTTTTTACGATTCATAAAAAGGAAAATTTACCGAAATTTGCATGAAACTTTGTTTACAACTTGCCAAGACTGTTTACTCGGGGAAAAATACGACTGAGAAGTACTACACTGAGAAAAATATTGTTTGAATCATACAAATTAGGACAAACAAAAAATTTATTTAAAAATGTTTCGTTAGTCCTTATTTTTTGGACCAAATAAATGTTTCGTTTGTTTAAATAAACCTTTTGTTTAGAAGAAGTAAATTTTTCGATTGCATTAAATATATCTATTTTTAAATTAATAATAGATTTCGTTCAATTATAGTAAATCTTCCTTTCTTACACTTGACCTCTCAAGTGTGTCTTTTTAAATCGATAGTTCTATTTTCAATCAATTTATACAGTTTTCGATTCGTTTTCATATCAAAATAACTCCCCTAAAATAGTTGTGCAAACACATTTTTTCAAAGTTATTAACAATCAAAGTTCTTGATCATTTTTTTCAAAAATGAATTACTCGCGAATCCGATTTTTTTAAGAATTAACTTTTTAACGGGAAATTCAAATATTCTATTTTCTGTTGAAATTTTATCACTTACGGATGAAAATCCAGTTAAGATTTCTCATTTTAGTCGATTCATCAGTTTGGTTAAGAATTAATTTTTTCATCTAAAAATTTAACCGTTTCCCTTTTTGTTGGAATTTTGCCTTTTCTAGTTCATGATTAAAAAATTTTGATTTAAATTTGTCTTTTCTAATTAAAAATGGATCAAAATATTTCAAGTGTACCACTTTTAAATCGCTAGTTCTATTTTCAATTAATTTATATAGTTTTCGATAAGATTTTATATCAAAATAACTCCCCTGAAATATTTGTGCAAAATTTTTTTTTCGAGTTATTAACAATCAAAGTTTTTTATAACTATTTTGAAAAATGGATTACTCCCGAACGGTTAATAGAAATTTAATAATGGAGTTATGAAAACGTTTGTTAAGAAGTATACTTTACGCGAAAAAATTTTCGGTAGCAAAAACATTTTTTTATTCTTTGAATAAGCGTTTGCTTTAAACAATTAAAAATTAATTAAACTTCCCCGCTCGTGAAAGAATTCTTTGACATTCTAATAGATTCTACAATCTCTTCCGAAAATTTTATTGAAAAAAAGTTAGTATTTTACAGTAAAAATCGACACGAATTATCTACTAAAAAGGTGAATTTTTAACAAAATAGATGCATTATCTACTAAAAAAAATCGATTTTCAACCTAAAGTGTAATGTTTAAGTTTTCAGTTAAAAATATTAATTTAAGAAAATAATAATATTGTCAAATTATTTCACTTTTCCACAAAATAGATAATTTTTTAACAAAAGGAATAAAGTCACAATAAAAAAATATATATTTTTTCAATAATGTGGATAAACTTTCAGCCAAGAAATAGGGAGGATGAATTTGGAGGATGGAGGATTTGGAGAATTTGGAGGAAATTTGGAAGATAAATTATTTTAAATAAGATTATTGTGGGTATCTTACTGAGTACAATATAAAATGAATTTTCAACTAAAATAATAAATTTTTATGAAAAAATGAATTTTTAATCAACTTTCAACCAGGTATAGTTAATTTTTTAATCAAAACGATGAATTTTCAACCTTGCAGAATAATTTTCTACTAAAAAAGATGAGTTTTTGACAAAATAGATCCATTATCAACTAAAAAAATCGATTTTCAACCAAAAGTTTAATGTTTAAGTTTTCAGTTAAAAAGATTAGTTTACAGAGATAATAACAATAATAACAGGATAGTAAAATTTTTAACCAAGAAGATTAGTTTTCTAAAAAAAGTCTTCTTTAACAAATCAATTAAACCTTTTCTGATTTAAATTAAAAATCTTGATTATTTTAAATACCAAGTACTAAATTTTGAAATTGAAAATTCAACTTTACTTGTTAAAAATTCAAATACTAAGTTAAATGTTTGAACTGAATCGTTACAAAAAATACTTTTTCGGCAGAAAATTAATCTTCTTGGTTGCAAATTTCACTATACTTTGTTGAAGATTCAACTATCGCTTGAAACAAACGATTATTTAAACAATACAAAAGGTTTTTCATCACCGTACAATTTTTTAGCGTAAATTATATTTCGCAACAAAAATGTTCATAACTCAATTATTGAATTTCGATGAACCGTTGGCAAGTAATCTATTTCTGAAGAAAAAAATTATCAAGAACTTTGTCGAACAACCAATTTTCGAGTAACTATTTTATTTTTAATTTTTTATCACTCCAATTTTTTACTGAATTAGAATGTGGATTAATGTATTCAAGGAATTTATTTAATGTAGAATTTACAGTTACTATTAGTAATATTAAAGAGCGAGATATCATTCGAAGATTTAAAAATTTTTTATATCATTTTAAATTTTAGCGAAGTTCGATATTGTGGAAAAAATTAATTAATTGGTAATAAGTTAATCAGTTCACAACATAAAAATCAAAGGACAATTATTTTCATTATTATATTAAATCAATTTATACTTTAAATATTCATAAAAATTAAAATTATTAATAAAATTTTAAACTAAATTTAGAAAAGATCAAATGTATTCTTGAAAATTGAACTCAGATACTCATTCTACAATATAACATAAATTTACAAAAATTACGTAATTGAGATAAAGTTATTTCAGAAATAAGCAATTTTTATTGTACAAATTTATGTTACTCAATTGCACAAAAAGTATTCAACAATTATTTTCAGTGAATCATCCAAGTAATTTTTATTCTACATTTTTTCGGAAAATTTGAGTTATTTATAATATCTTAAACTAATCCGGAAAAAATAAAAATATATTCTCACATAAATTCAAAATCAGAATTTTCCGCAATAATTTGACTGGAATGGAGATATTTTAAACATTCACAAACTCTTATTATACAAATTATGAGCAATAATAAAATACACAAACTTGAAGTAAATAATTTATTTATCTTGCCCAATTAAAAGAAATTAAAATTCAATCTTTATTTTATTTAATTTTGTGAAAAAATCAGGTGATGATGAATTAATGTATTCATAACGTAAAAAGCATTAAACTATAATTTGCATTTAGACATTGGAATTATTTTTATTCTAATTTTTTTAATTTTTCACTTTCATTTCTAAAAATTTGATTTATTAGTAACCTTTTATACTAATTTCAGAAAAAATTAAAACACATTGACGTATAAATTGAAAAATCGAATGCAGATACCCATTTCACAACCTCAGAATTATTTGAAAAATTATGTAATTGAAATAGGGGTGTCTTAATATAAATAAACTTTTATTACGCAAATTATATGCAATCTTCAATTATATAGTATTTGAATAAATAATAAATTTATGCAACCTAATTTTAAAAATCTAAATCTTAACCTCTATTGAATTTAATATTTTGAAAAAATTATTCAGTTAATAATTAATCAATTATTTCACAATATAAGAAGCATTTCAGTATAATTTTCACTTAAGCATTCAAATAATTTTTACTCATTACCTTTTTTTCAAATTGAAGCTTTTTTAAATTTTCTTTATTAAAAAGCATTAAACAATCATTTTCATTAAATCATCCTAATAATTATTACATTATATTTCCATTAAATTGAATACTGTATTTCTATATGCTTAATTCATTAATAACATTTAAAACAAATTTTAAAAAATTAAAATTATTTACTTATAGTAAAAATTAATATAATAGTAAATAATTATCATTGCGGTATCTAAAAAAGAAAAAAGAAATTTTTATTATAAAAGTATACTATACTATATTATACTATACTATATATATACTATACTATAAAGTATAGCTAATATTGAATTAAATAATCTGAGAGTAAATAATAAATTCATGTTACTTAATTTAAAAGATCTTAAACGAAATGCTTATGTAATGCAGTTTAAAAAAAATTAATTATCTAAAAATCAATTAAACAGTTTACAGCATAAAAATCCTGAAGCAATTAAATAGTTTTTACTATTTTATTAAACTTGAACTGGTCTTTGTTTAAATTTAGGTGATTGCAAGATTTTAAATAATCATAGAAAATATACATTTTATATATAGATATACATTTATGCATACATTAAAAAAAAAGTTGTTAAATCTTTTTTTTTATTTAACAATGAAAATTCGTTAAAAGAAAAAATTCAAAGATGCCATTTTGTGGGAATTTACGCAATTTTTGCAAAAGTATACAAAATGAGTGGTCTTTTGATATGTCTTTTCAAAAAATAGAGACCATTTGTTAATTTTTCAAAGAAATTTGGTCAACAAATGCATAAATTCGCCATTTTCAAATATATTTGTTTCGCTTTTTTAACAGAAAGTACAATAAATATCTTACTTATAGCCTTTTTGTGCGATTCTTTGATTTCAGACAATTATTGTTATTTGCTTAATCATGATACAAAAAAATTTTAATTAAATTTAAATTGTTTAAACAAATTCATTGTTTTGCAATTTTTCAACAAATAGATTTTGTTTTTTTATAAAAACCAATTCCTAAAATCTTGCTATTAGTTCTCTAGATTAATTTTTTTTAATACTAAAAAGTTAATCTTAAAAAAATTTAATAAACAAATGCATAATGTGGCCATGCTTTAGTAGATAAATTTAGTTTTTTTAACAGAATCAATTAAAGGTGTATAACCAATGGGCTTTTACTGTGATATTTTGCTGTTGGTTAACAATTAATAATTTTTTAAGAAATTTAATAAATTACGAGGGTAGTTCAATAAGTCCTTAGAATGACCAACAGATGGCGCGCGAATCGCTCCAAATCATCTGTTTTCAGTCAGCACCACTCCTGACTAGATATATGGTGCAGTCACAGTCCACATCTTCTGAGTTTACGTGTTTTTATAACCAATTGAAGAAAAAAAAATTGTTCGTTAAGAAAAATGAAAAAAAAACGAGTTCAGAGCGGTAATCAAACATTTTCATTTAAAGTGTTTAACTCCATATGAGATAAAAAATGAATTGGACTCAGTTCATGGCGCATCTGCCCCTGCCTTAGCAACGGTTTATAACTGGGTAAATTAATTTAAGCGTGGTCGTACATCAATAAGTGACGAACCATTTCAGGAAGGCCCGTAGAAGCAAGTACTCCCGAAATCATCAATAAAATCCACGATATGGTGTTGAAGGATAGAAGATTAAAAGTGCGTGAGTTAGCTGAGG
>NC_046657.1:152276878-152324440 GCF_010883055.1 Belonocnema kinseyi
TTTTCTTATTTCCAAACTTGAAAAAATGGCTCGGTGGACAGAGATTTCCAGACAACGAAGACGTCATTGCCTCTGTAAGTGCTTATTTAGAGGAACTTCCGATAACGCACTTTTCTGAAGGATTAAAAAAACTTGAAAAGCGATTGACCAAGTGTATAGAGCTCCAAGGGTAATTTGTTTAATTTTTTTTTAATTATAAATTGTTGTAAAATAGAAAAATATCGCACGAAATTCCCCTTGTTTATTCACATTTATTTGTTTGTGATAAAGGAACTCAATTTATCTACTAAAACATGGACAAAGTATGCAGTTGTTAATTAAGTTTTTTCAAACAAAATTACTACTTATAAAGTAATTATAAACAATAACTATAGAGCTACTAGCAAGACGTTAGAAATTTATTTACTTAGAAAAACTAAATCTATGCGTAGAAGAATGGCAAAATAATGATTTTTTTAATTAAATTTGTTTAAATGAATAGAAATTGTTTTTTAAATAACCAGCTATCATATCAAAAGGTATTTTTAATAAATCAGGAGTAGATTAAAAAAAATAATTCCTTTTGTTAAAGATGACAATACTCTGCATTTGTTAAATGAGTATTGTTTAACCAAATAACACTAATTATCTGAAATTAAAGAATCGCACAAAAAAGCTATAAGCAAGATATTTATTTTCCTTTCTGATAAAAAAACTAAACCAATTTATTTAAAAATCTCGAATTTTTAATTTGGTTAAATAATTAATAAATGGTCTCTATTTTTTTGTAAGTCAAATCCAAAGTTTTTTTCTTTACATTTCTACTTTAAAAAAACACATCTGAAGTAGCTATATATCATTTTTACTAAAAATCTAACTTTCGTTGATTGATTTATGTATAAAAATTGTAAACAATTTTTTAAATATCTGGTGCGGTTCTACATTATTTAAAACAAGTCTCCCCACTAATTCTGTCTACTTTTTCATTAATTGGATGGATTCTCACAAAATAGTATCTTCGAATTTTAAAAAAATGTTTTTTTATTGTTAAATAAAAAAACTTAAACTTTTTTTTTTAAATGCCTCAACAACATTGTTTAAAATTTCAAAAGTAAAAAATTTTTGAACTGTTTGGGCTAAAAGTTAATTTGTCCACAGATATTTCTGCAGAAAATTGAATTTTTTAGTAAAAACTCTAATTTTTAGGTGAAAAATGTAACCGTTTAAAACTACACTTTTAAATATTTCTTAAACTTATTCGATTTTTTCAAATATTGTATTTATGAACAATCATTCAAAAACATTGCTTTAAAATCTTCCTTATTCTTTTCCGAGATGTTAGAAAATAATTGGAAACGTTTTAAATTATTTGAAAATATTTTCTTAAAATCATTTTTGAAAATAAGAGATCCATTTATCTTTAAACATTTTAAAATCCTTAAGAAAACTTTAGAGTCTTATAGCGAAATCTTAAAATATTAAAATTTTGTTTACAAGCCTTTAAAATATTAAAAAATTCGAAATTGCTCTAGAATCATTTCGTATTTTCTAAAACTCAGCCTTTTATGTAAAAAATGCCAAAGATTTCCTAATTTCTTAAAATAATTGATAAAAGTTTACAAAAATAATTGCCCCAGCAATTTATTATAATTGGTATCTTGGACAGACGATCGAAAGTTGGTTAAAGTTGAGCTAGTTTGATAAAAATTCACATTTTTCAAGAATCGCCTCCTTGGTTAAAAATTTAACTATTCCATTAAAAAAAATATTTCGGCTCGGAAAGTTTTTTGTTTTAACATTGATCATTTTAGTAAAAAATTAAGGAACAAATTCCTTTTTGTTGAAAATGTAACTATTTTGTTGAAATTTCCCCTTTTGTTTAAGAATAAATTTTTTCAAACAAAAAATGTAACTATTCAATTTTTTGTTCTAAATTGATCTTTCCTACTAGAAAATTAATAAATGTTGTTGAAATTTATTTTTTTAGTCGAAAATTAATCTTCTATGTTAAAAATTCTGAGGATTCAACAATCACATAAAATATTAAACTCTTCAGTTAAAAAATCATTTCTATTTGAAAAATCAGAACATTTTAATAAAAATTAAAGTTTTCGATAGAAAATTATCATTTTTGTTAAAGAATGAAATGTTTGGATTGAAAATAGACTGTTTCGTCGATAGTTCGGCCTTTTTGTTTAAAAAATAATATTTTTTGTTGAAAAATAAGTTTGTCCCAAATTCACATTTTTTCATGATTGACCTCCTTGGTAGAAAATGCAAATTCATCCAAAATTCATCTCTTTTGTACAAAATCGAACCTTTTTGTTCAACTTTCTATTTTCGTTGGTGGAGAATTACATTTTTTAACATTTTCTCTGTTAAAAATTTATATTTTATTTTTAACTTAACTTTTTTATTAAAAATGAAACTATTTTTATGAAAACTTAATTTTTTGTAGAAAATTGCCTTTATTTAAAAATAATATTTTTTGAATGAAAATTAAACCTATTTATAGTAAATTCGTACTTTTCGCTTTACCAAACTAAACCAAACAGTTGCAATTTTATTCAAATAAAAAAAATAAAACTTCCACCAAAAGAGATTAATTTTTGTAACCAAAGGACGATTTCTCAACATATTTTTCGTAAATTTAACAGAAAGGTTTTTCTGTCATGGAAAAAATTATAGGCAAATTACAATTTAAAACGAAAAACTAATTTGTGGTTTCAAATATGATAAAAAGGAATCTAGAAAAGGAACGCCTGAAAATTCCGAATTCTGAATTTTAAAATTCCTGAAGAATAAAAATCTCGAATAATAAAATTTCCGAATCATAAAATTCGGTAATTGAAAAATACCCGAATAATAAAATTCACGACAATTTATAACATTACCGAATTGGGAAATTCCTGAATAATTAAATTCACATATTTTATAATTCGGCAATCACATGTCGGGAGTTTTATTATTCGGAAACTTTCCAATTTGGTCATATTTTTAACTGCCATGAATTTTATTATTCGGGAATTTTCTTATTCGGAAATTTTATAATTCCGAAATTTTACGCTGCCGGAAATTTTATTTTTCAGGATTTTTTATCTGGCCCTAGAAAAATGTGAGTCATTTTGAAAGATATTTACAACCTTTGAAGCTTGAAAAACGCCTCAATATATTTTCAAACTAACTCGAATTATTCGTAAAATTGTCAGAAAATCTTACAGGTTCATTCTTATTAATTTGGTCAATATTTTGTAATGTTTGTAATTTTAAAAGCCTTGTTGAGAAATTGAAAACGTTGCCTTAAAATCTACTAAATTCTATTTGCACCATTTTAGAAATATTTTAAAACGCTTGGAAATGTTTTTTTATATGATCTTTGAATAAGTCTTGAAAAATAAGAAATTATTTTAAATGTTCCACAAGTCTTAAGAAAATTTTTTTATTGTCTGAAAACCCTTTCAAAATGCTTCAAAACCTTTTTTAACTTCTTAATATTTTTTAAAATTATTCTATTTTTTTAAATCTTGCACAATTAAGAAATATTGCTTTAAAACCTTCTACATTCTTTTCCGACATTCTAAAAAATAATTTGTAATGTTTTTAAATATTTCGAAATTAAAAAACAATATTTTTCCAAATAAAAAATTAAGTATCTTAAAATCTTTCAAACTCTAAAAAAACTTGACTTTTATTTCAAAATCTTCAAATATCTACATTTATTTTAAACTTTTTAAAAATATTTTCAAATTACTTTAGAGTCTTTTTGAATTTTCTGAAAGTTCAAAATTTCTTTTAAAATATATCATATTTACTATTTTTTAAAAAGTTTGATAAAAAATAATATTTTTTAAGAATCGCCTTATTTGAAAATTTAAATATTCCATTTTTTGAAAATTAATCTTCTTGGTTGTAAATTTATGTTTTGTAAGATTCATCATTTGAGTTAAAAGTCGACTTAAGAATTCATTTTTTCTCAAAATTTTAGTATTTTGTTGAAATTTTCCTTTTTTATTTAAGAATTAATTTTTTTACGAAGAAGGTTACAATTCCATTTTTGTTTTTTTGTTTTTTTTTTTTGTTAAAAATTTAATTATTTGGTTAAAAATGAATCTTGTACATTTGAAAACGTAACTTCTTAGTTAAAAGTTAAACTAGTATGTCAAAAATGTATAATTTTTTTAAATTTAATCCTTTGGTTGAAAACTTAACTATTCCATTTTAAAAAAATTAATGATCCGGGTTAAAAAATAATCTTTTGGGCAAAACTTATTAGTTGAAATTTAATATTTTTTAGATTCGTAATAAAAGTAAAAAATTCGTTTTTTGTTGTTCTTGATCATTTCGTATTTTTAGCTAAAAATTAAACTTTTCCATTTTTTGTTAAGAAATGGATATTTTTGTTCTTAATTAATTTAAACTTATCGAAAATTTCTGTATATTTTTGTTTAAATTTAACTTTTTTGATAGAAAATGCATTTTTTAGTCCAAAAATTACATATTCTGGTTGAAAATTAACCGGTTTGTAGATAATTACTCATTTTGGAAAATTTCATCAATCATAATAAAAATGAAAGTCTTCGATGTAAAAATCCTGTTTTTTGGTAGAACACTAATTCTTATTTTTTTTAAGAATGAACTTGGTAGAAAATTTAACTATTCCATTTTTATAAAATATTTTTCCGGGTTAAGAAAACATCTTCGAGGTTAAAATCTTTTGCAACAATTTAATTTTTTTTTTGAGATTTATAATTTTGGTTCAAAACTCATCTCTTTTGCTGAAAATGTAACTTTTTTCTGAAAATTTCTTTTTTTTTATTGATTAAGAATTCATTTTTTTAACTTACGATTTCAATATTGCGTCAAAAATTCTTTTTTTTTCAATTTATTCTCTTGATTGAAAACTCATCCTTTATATTCTAAACTACAACAGTTTGATTTTAAATTAATCCTCCGGTGTCATCCAGAATTTAAAAAAATTTTTAACGAATTAAACTACTCCGTTGAAAATACCTTCTCTGTTAAAAGTTTCTATTTTTGTTTTAACTTAACTTTTTTGTTAAAAAAACATATGTTCGTGTTAAAAATTTCACAGTTGTGAAGAAAGTTTGTCCTTGTCGCTTTAGTATGCAACAATTTTGTTAAAAAATATTATTTTTTTAAATTTATTTGTTTTTGTAGACAATTTACCTTCTTCTTGGAAAATTCATCTTTATGCTAGAAAATTTTAATATTTGGTTGAAAATTCGTCTTATTCACTTTAAAATTCAACTACGGCTAATTTTTTTTAAAAAAGGAATGTTTTTTAAAATAAAAAATTAATCCTTTTGTTGAAAATTATCCTTCATCTTGAAAATTGATATTTACGGTTAAAACTCAAGTTTTGTGTTTATAATTAAATTATTTTTATGAAAATTTAACTTCTTGGTACAATATGAACTTTCTTGTCAAAAAAAAAACATATTTTGCATGTAAAAAATTCAACTGTTTTATAGATAATTTAACCTTGTTTTGTTGTTACAATGTAATCATTTATTGTTAAATTAATGTCTTTTGTTAAAAATTCGTGTTTTTTAGAAAATTAAGAAATTAAATTATTTTAAACAGATTATTGTATTATTATTAAATGATCATATTTAAAATGAAAGTTAAATTGTTCTGCATAAAAGCGATGTAACTTTTTTTACCTTACAAGTAGCTATTGATCAATGATTAATAGTCTCTGAGAGTTCGTCAATAGATCATTGTTTTACTTAAAATATTTAAAAGAACAAAGTCCTACTAGATAAAATTTTTTTATGAAAGTAGGATTAGTTTTCTAATTAAAAATTCGAATTTTCAACATTTAAATGATACATTTTTAACCAAAAAAATTAGTTTTTAACTTAATAGTTAAATCTTATGCCAAATTGTTGAATCCTCCACCCAAACGGATTTATTTAGAACCAAACAATTGAATTTTGAACAAAAAGGATGAATTTTCAGCCAAAAGAATATTGAACTAAATACATGAATTTTCAACTAAAAAAGATTAATTAAAAAATAAATAAATATATATATATATATATATCACGCTTTAACCAAAAATTGAATAGTTACATCGTTGGTTCAAAAATTAACCAAATTAATTCTCAAAAAGAAAAGTTGCAACAAAATAATTACATTTTCAAAAAAGAGTAGAGTTTTTAACTTAAATTGTGAATGATGAAAAAGTTTCAATAAAAGAATTTAACCCAAAAGATAATTTTTTAATCTGAATGGTTAATTTTTTTTTTAATGAAATAGTTAGGTTGTCAACCAACGGGATTAATCTTCAAAAAAATATAAATTTCTAACGATCTTTTTTAATTCAAACCAAGCAGTTCTTTATTTGTTTATACTCTCTCCCTTTTACGGGTTTGAGAGTCTTTACATAACCATTACAAGTATTCTTACAAACAAGCCTTATACTATCTTATGAACTATTCGCTTCACACAGTCTTAAATTATTATTCTTATTTCTAAACGCTTGCGACTTTGCCCTAGACTTTCTTTTCGTTTTACATCTTGTACACCTCTCTAACACATGCAACCATGTTTCCTGCTCATACCTACATACTCTACAGACATTCTCTCCTTCATTCATCCAACACCTTCATGCTCTAATACCCTTTCCCATTCTGAATCTCACTACACTATTCCATTTGCTCTCCTTTTTATTCTTGTTCAGGTACTCTGGTTTCCCCTGCCCCTTAACTATTCTATACCAGCTGTTGTACCTTGAATCTGCGATTTTTTCCAATCTTTTCTCACCTTTCTTTGCCTTTATCTCTTCCTCTATTTCCTCCCGTTCTGTACCCCTGTCATATATACCACAATCACGCCTTATTTCATTGCTTGCGCAATTCTGCTTCCCTTCCCCCTTCTTAGTCTCTCTTTGAAGTTCCAGGCTCTTTTTACTTGCCCCACCACCATTTTTTCTCGTCCTATTTCTTCCTTCAATACATACCCTAGGCAACTCCAACTCACTCCCAACACCCATCTAAAAAATCTCTCCTGCAAACTTTCAATTCTCTTGTGTTCTTTTCATCCTCAGATTTCCACACCATGGCTTAATACTGACCTTACTAATACATCAAACATCCACATTCTCATCTTCGAGTCATTATTGAACCTTCTTTTTCCTATACCACATACTTGCTTTATTACTTTCCTCGCACATTCCAATCTATTTTTCACCTGCAGCTCGCTTCCCCCTCTCGTTTCGAAATAAAATCCTAAGTAGCAAAACTCATCAATCAACTCTACCACCACGCCATTTATCTTCCATTCGTACTCTTATCTATCCCTTTTATTTCTGAAACACATCATGTTGGTCTTGTTCACATTTATTGTTAAATCCCTTTCTCTCACATATTCTTCGGACACTCTCATCAACATATTCATACTTCTTTCATCATCTGCTAGTAGCCCTACAGCATCTGCATATGCTAGTAAATACAGTTTGCCCGTTCCTACTGTCCCTCCTCTCCCTTTCATCTTCAACTTCTCCTCTAAATCTGCGAGAAGAATACTAAATAGAAGTGGACTCAAAGGACACCCTTGCCTGAGCTCCCTTCCTGCCCAGAATTCCTCACCTTTTTTTTCTCCTATCTTCACCCGTATCTTAGTATCCAGAAACATTTCTTTTATCCTCTCTATTAAACCTTTGTCTACTCCTCTCTCTTTCATGGCTGCCCATAAGATCCTCCTGTTAACTGAGTCGAACGCTGCCTTAAAGTCTACAAACAATGCGATTAGCTTCCCTTTCTTCCGCCCGAGGTTTCTATTGACTAGATACTTGAGCACGTAGACGTTTTCTATGGTTCCCATCCCTTTTCTAAACCCCGTTTGGTTGTGTGGTATACTTCTCTTCTTTTCCAACTGTTTTTTCAATCTCCTTCTAAGCACTTTCGCATGCACTTTATATACCACGAACATAAGTGTGATACCTCTACATTCCTCCACCTTTATGCCTTCTCCTTTCTTAATCAACGATACTAACAGCCCTATCTTCCACTCCTCCGGCCACCCTTCTCCTTTCCATACCTTTTTGCAGATCCATCACACCTCTTCCCTCCCACCTAATTCTCCATATTTCAGTGCTTAATTTTCCAAGCCATTTTCCCCTGTTGCCTTGTTCCGTTTCAACCTTGAAATCGCCTCATTCACCTCATTCCTACTAATCTCGTTTTCAATTTCCTCGTCACCATCGACCACTTTTCTTCCTTTTCCCTTTACCCTATATTCCACTCCTCCGAACAGCCCCTTGAAGTGCTTTGTCCACTCTTTCATTCCTATTTCATAATGTATACCCTTCCTTCCTCCTCTTTCTCTATTTATCACTTCCCATTCGCTCCTTTTTTCACCGCCTTCTCTACCTCTTCCACATACCTTTCTTTTTCTTTCTGTCTTTTTCCCTTTATCATTCTTTCATGCTCCCTCCTTCTCCTTTTAAGTTCTCCTTCTTCCATTTCCTCTTTTCTCCATTTCTTTACACTCTTCTTCATCCTATCATTACTTTCCCTGCATTCATCCTCCTACCAGCTTCTCCTAGGCCTCTCTTCTTTTTCTCTCGGTCTCACCTCTTCTCTTACCTTATCTATTTTTTCTAAATTCTCTCAACTTTTCCTCCTCCAAATGCCCATTTTCACTTTCTTTTCCCTATTTTCTTTCCTCTTCCCCCTGCTGCCCTTTGAGCCACCACCTCTCATTGTCGCGATTACCGGAGAGTGTTCTGAGCCTATCACGTTGCCACTTCCATTCTAACCATTAGCCTCCTTATTCTTTCTTCTGTCAGAATGTAATCTATTACAGTGTCCCCTATACCCGCGTACGTATATTCACCTTCTTCATCTTCTCTCGTATTGTCGTTACAAATGAACCATCCTGCCTCTCCCAGTATGTCTAGTAGCCTCCTACTCTGCTGATCCGTTTCCTTTTGTTTCCATTTTCTTATAAGCACCTCCTTTTCTCTATCTCATACTTCTCCCACTTGTTCCCCGGTCCATGCATTCAAATCCCCTCCTATCTGGATCAGCCTCTCCTCTTTCTCCTCTATCCATTTCCTTATTCCAAAATACAAGAGAAAACAAAGTTTTCCACTAATTCTCTCGGTATTACGATCAATTTTAGATACGAAGTAATAAAGAGAAATCGAGTTTAAATTTCCTTTTTATTGACGTTTCGGTCTCCTCTGTGGGCCTTCATTAGAACAAACCTCTATTATAAGAGTATAATTAATCATTAAACATAAAAAATAAAAAATAAATAAATTACATACAAAAGAATAAAGGAGAAGTATAAACAAATTTTTACCTTGAAGGTAATTTTCGGAGTCAATCATATTACAGTTCAAAGAGAATGTCAACATTTAAAAATTCATGGTAAGTCGGTCTATTGTGTACAGTAAAAGTATTAAGAAATTGTAGGAATCAAAACAATTTCCCAAAATTCTTAAAAGACTACACATTTTTCCAATAAAATGCTGTAAAACAGCTAACAAATTGGCGTGACGTAAGCAACAAGTGAATGAATATGAGAGCAAAGAAAGTTGTAGTTATAGATGGACAAAATGGACAAAATCAATTCCGAATGAAAAGCATGCCAAATTAATTGGCCATTCAAATTAATCGATGATGCTATTATAATATTAATTCACGTTATGAATTTCTGTTTTTAATTTAATAGATACTTTTATATATTTATTGATGAAAATTGATTCCACAATTTTTCTTTTCTAAAAGTTAATTTCCTTAGCAAGAATTTTGATATTTTTAAAATCGAAATCAAAATAATGACCGAAATTCGAAGAATATTGTAAGAGACCTGTATTTAAGTGGCCAATTCTACAATCTCTTTTATGTTCGGCTATTCTAGTTTTTAACCGAAGACCAGTTTCGCCTATATAAACCTTATTGCATCCTTCACATTTTATTAAATAGACAGCATTAGAGATATTATCCATTTTTTCGGAGTCTTTTATATTAGTGAAACGTTTTTTCAACCTGTGATCATTTATAAAACATACGTTGATAGCAAACTTTTTTAACGCATTTTTTAATCTTTCTGATAAACCTTGTACAAAAGGTAATAAAACCGTAAATCATTTTGTCTAAAATGTTAAAGCTATTTGTTCTTTTTTTTAATTGAGTTGTCGTAAATTTAATGTACTCTTTCTTTAATGATACTTTCAATTAATGGTAGTGGATAATTAGTTTTTTGCAAAGTAATTTTTAATTGGTCTAAGTTTTCTTTTCTAAATTTGATGTCACTAAGTTTAATGCATCTATCAATTAAGCCTTTAACTAATCCAATTTTCTGGCTAAATTGATGGTGAGAATTGTAAGTCAAATATTGGCCTGACCATGATGATTTTATAAACTAATTATTAATTAAATTTCTATTTTCAATTTTAGTGATAAGCAAATCTAAAAAATCAAGAGTATTATTTTTTTCAATTCCCAAAGTAAATTGTAAAGATTCTTCTATACTATTGAATTTATTGACTCGTTCTTGGATTTAATCTGTAGAGACAATAGTAAAAATATCATCTACACAGCACTTAAAAAGGAATGGTTTAAATCTTAATTTGGAAAAGGTTTTATTTTCAACATCTTTTAAAACAAGGTTAAATGCAATAGGTGATAGGGGTGAAGCCATCGAACAACCAGAAATTTCTTTATAAAATTTGTGATCAAATGAAAAAATCATATTATTATAAACTGTTTCGATAGCTATTAAAATCTCAGAGTTGGAAATTTTAGTTAAATTTGTATATATGTACTTGTAATTTCTCTTCTATAACGTCCAAAACTAAATCCAAAGGAATATTATCAAACATCGATACAATATCTTGTCCAACAAGTGAATGTGAATTAGAAACATTAAACAAATTTTAAATTTTTTCTTTAAAGCTCCAAATATCTCTGATAAATGAATCTGTCTTTCCAGATACAGACTTTAGGAAATTAGATAAATAGTTGTCTAAATTGTAGGCTGGAGGACCAATAGTAGAGACAATTCATCTCCATTTTTAATCTGGTTTGTGAACTTTGGGGAGGGCATATGCTTTTGCTGTCACACAACCAGGGTGTCTTATTTTATAGGCTTACATAAAACAAATTAATTTATTAAATGATAGATTTTTAGAAGAAGATAATAGGTACAGAGACTTAAGATATAATGAATGGTTTAAAAATTGATCAAATGTGACAATGCCAGATGAAATAGCTAAAACCTTACCATTGCGTGTAAAAATTTGTTTATACTTCTTCTTCTGTATGTAATTTTCATTTTTTTATTTTTGTTGTCAAATGATTAATTATACTCTTATAACGGATGTTTGTTCTGATGAAGACCCACAGATGAGGCCGAAATGTCAATAAAAAGGGAATTTAAACTCGAATTCTTTTTTATTACTTTGTATCTAAAATTGATCGCAAGACCGAGAAAATTAGTGGAAAACTGTGTTTTCTCTCGTATTTTTGAATATACAAAAATGATCGAAGAAAGGTTCACCTTATGATCTCCTTAATTTCTTGAGGTTCCATTCATTTCCTTATTGTTCTCCATCCTCCCTCTTCTCCTCTTCTTCTGTACACGCCTACTACATCCACAATAACTTTTCCTAAATTTATTCTCTTAACCATCGTTCTATCCTTTTCTTCTATATACTCTCTCTTTTCTTCCTCTAACAGCAGTTCCTTTCTTATCCCTAACACCATGCCACCCATTCCTCTCCCTTCCACATGCTCAATTTTTGCTGCTTGCATCTTCCACTCATATTCTTTTCAAGCATTTCCATTCTTTCTCAGCCACCCACGTTTCACTCATCATTATCACATCCCATTTCTGCACTTCTCCCCAAAATCCTTTGTCCTTGTTTTTTAGTCCTGACACGTTCCAGAATGCTACTTGTACGTCGCTCCTTTTGTGCTTATTTCCTTTCTATTTTTCATTCAGGTCCTCTTGCCGTTTTAATTCACTACCCGTTTCCTACCCTCCCTCAGTTCTCCTACTTCATTGTCCCAAATCCAAATCTCTCTGCTGACCCATATTCTATCTGCCAATACTTACCTTTTATTTTATTTTTTTATTATTTTTTATTTTTTATTTTTATTTTATAACTCTCAGTCCATGCCTTTCGCTCGATTAGCCACTTTCTTTTTCTTTCCCCCCAAGTCAGATCTTCTTCGATTCTTTCATTTCTTCCGTTCAACAACTTCTTTTTCTCCATAACTTCATATTTGTCCTACTCACTCCTCAAGTTCACTAAAAACATACATTCTTTGCCCTCTTTCTTCCCTCCCAGTCTTCTTATCCCTTCCACTATGACTTGCTCGCCGATGTCTCTCATCACCTTCCTTTCAAACCAAGTAGTTTAAATTTTAACAATATATATTAATTTTAACATCAATTTTATAATTGAAAAACAAGAAGGATAATTTATCTTCAAAACGTTTGAATTTTAGATCTGAAAATGTAACTTTTTAAGAATAAAGTTAATTTTCTACAAAATAGTTAAGTTTTTATAAAAGTAGTTTAATTATGAACAAAAAATTTAATTTAAACCGAAAATGTGAATATTTAACAAAAAATATAACTTTCAAGCGATTAGTTTAATTTTTTTCCAAATTGTGGAATCTGTGACAAAACCTGATTAATTTAAAATCAAACAGTTGCATTTTTCAACAAAAGAGATTCATTTTTAACCAAAATTATGCATTTTAGAAAAGTTTAATTTTAACAAAAGAGTTTAACCTAGAAAATCATTGTTTAATCCAGAAGATTAATTTTCTTAAGAGGTAACAGCTAATTTATTAAACAAGGGAGTAAATCTAAAAATAGTATAAATTTCTGACCAACTGTTTCAACCTCAACCAAGTAGTTGAATTTTAAATTAAATAAGATCATTTTTGATCCACATGAATGAATTTGCAACTAAATAAGATGAATTTTCATGCAAAGACTTAAATATGTAACCAAAAAGATTAATTTTTCAGCGGATAGATTAGTTTTCTACAAAAAAAGAAAGATTTTGCACAAAAAACATTAATTATTACTGAAATTGATGAATTTCGCAAAAAGGACTGATTATCTATAAAACGGTTTATCATCAAATAAAAGATGTGATTTTTTTAACTGAATAGTTAATTTTCCATCAAAAATGTTTTAAAGGTTAAATTAAGCAAAAATATTCATTTTTATCAAAAAATATCATTTTCAACCAAAAATATATTTTTCAACCGAATAGTTTAATTTTCTACCAAATTTTTAAATCCATGAACAAACCGGATTAATTCAAAACCAACAGTTCCATTTTTCACCTTAGAGAATATATTTTTAACAGAGAAGATTAATTTTCAAGAAAAAGACTAATTTTTAACAAAATACGTTAATTTTCGACTATAAAAGATCAACTTTAAATAAAAAATATGAACTTTTAATAAGAAATGTAGTTATGTTTTTGGCTAAAAATACAAAAGAAGTACATTTTAAAATGAAGAAGATTTATTTCTAAATAAATACCTGAAGTTGCATCAGAAAAAAAATTTTTCAAGCTAAAAGATTATTCTTCTACCCAAAAATACAATTTTTCAACAAAAAACTTTAATTTTTAACAAAATGGTTTAATTTTTAAGCAAAAATGAGGAATTATCTACAAAAAGGTTGAGTTTTCATTTCAAAAATACGATTGTTTAACAAAAAAGTTAATTTTTAATCAAAAACTTAAACTTCTATTCAATTTCTTTATTTTTCAAGAATAAAGGTTCTTTTTAACTGAACAGTTTCATTTTCTTTTTTTGTTGACTTTGTAGCATTTTGAACAAAAAAATTAATTTTTAACTAAAAAATCAATTTTAAAAAGGCATGATTATTATTTATTCGCAACGGAAAAATGTAACAAGTTTCCCTAGTTATTATTTCACCCCAATTGAAAACTTGAAGAAAATGTGGAAATTCCCTATTAAAAACTCTATTTTCTAGCACCAATTTGAATTATTTTTAGGAATTACGAAATATTTTCCATTTTCTACAAGAATTTTCGGAGTTTTAAAAATTATAAAAAGATCCTGAAATAATTAAAAAATTGTAAACAAAATGTAGATATTTCAAGATTTTGAAATAAAACTTAAATTTTTTCAGAGTTTGATATATTGTAAGATAAAAAATTTTTTGTTTTGAAAAATATATTTTTTCAATATTAAAAAAATTTTTTAAAACATTAAGAAATAATTAGAAGTTTGAAAAGATACAAAAGCGATTTTTAACTTAAAAAGTTATCAAACTTTTTTTTAAACTACATTTTTGAAGACTTTAAACAACAAATGTATCAAAAAGGGTTTGAAAGACTTTCCGGGGAATAAAAAAACTTTTAAAATACTTATTGAAGATTCGAAATAATTTTCTACTATTCGACCTATTCGAAGAGCATTTTAAAAAATGTTTCTAAGCCTTTTAAAATATTTCTAAAGTCGTCCAAAAAGAATTGGGAAGATGTTAAGGCATTTCTTTCAATTGCACAAGAAGGTTTTCAAAATTTTTAAAAAAATGTGAATGGCTTGTAAAAAATTTTCAAAAGTTAAAAAAAAAATAATTTCAAATTTCAAAAAATTCCAAAAGAACGTAAAACGTTTTTGATATTTTTAATTTAAAAAATTTTAAACATAAAATGTTTTCAAAATTTTGAAAAACAAACATGTAAGATTTTCAAATAATTTTGAGAATAATGCGAGTTAGTTTGAAAACATATTGACTGCTTTATAAAATCCAGATAGATTTTATATATTTTGAAACTTAGAAAGATTCCTCAAAGTTTATAAAATATTAAATTTTTTGCCAAATTTAAAAATTTCTACATATATTTTAAACTCAAATTTTCTAGATTCCTTTTTGAAATATATGAAGCTACGAAGTAATTTCTCCCTTTAAATTATAATTTTCTCAGATATTTTTCCGTGACAGAAGAACCTATTTTGTTGAGGTTACCAAAAATATATTGAGAAATCGTTTTTATGGAAAAAATTAATTTCTTTTGGTGAAAGTTTAAACTTAAAAAAAAATTGCAACTTTTTGGTTTCAAATTAAAATATTTTTTGGTTTGTGATTCAACTCTTTTTTTTTTAATTCGACTTTTTGGATGAATTTAAGCCCCTTTGCTTTGAAATTTAAATATTTTGTAGTTTTTTTAGTATTTGCTATTATATTTTCCTTTAAAAATTCATCTTTTACTTTGAAAATTCAGCTCTTTTCGTGAAAATAAGGATTAAAATATTTGGGTTGAGGATTCAACTATTTAATTGATAATGCTTGCTTTTCATGAATGAAACTGGTTTTAATTTAAAATTGCAATATTTTTGAAATTGAATATCATCTATTACATTTTTTATTAAAAATTTATATTTTTTGGTTAAAAATTCAACTACTTCTTTCAAAGTTTAACGTCTTCGCTAAAAAATAATTTATATAAAAAAACTTTTGTTTATATAATTTGTTTATAAAAATAATAAAAAATATCGGATGATAATTTTCTATCACTAAACATCACTGACAATATAACTTGTGGAAAATTAGAAGAAAAACAATTTCTTTCTACCTCTAAATGTCGACAATAGGAATTTTTTCATATAATTTGTTTATAAAATTAATAAAAAATATAGTGTGATAATTTTATATCACAAAATATCACTCGCGAAATAATTTAAGAATAAATAAGAGAAAAAGCGATTTCTTTCTTCTTTTACATGTCCAACCTAGGCATTTGTTGATCAAATTTGTTTATAAAATTAATAAAAAATATCAGAAGATGATTTCCCATCATGGAGCATTACATGCTACATAATTTGTGGAGAATTAAGAGAAAGACTTACTTGTTTCTGCCTTTAAATTTTCACACTAGGCATTTGTTTATTTAATTTGTCTATAAAATGAAAAAAAAATATCGGATGACAAATTTGCATGATCTAGTATTATTTTTTCGATAATAGCAAGTAATTTTAAAGCAAAAATTAACTTTGAAAATGAAGAATCTCTAGTGTAGACCATTTGTTAAGTTAATTTGAACGTAATGATTAAACTTAACAATGTTTTTATTTTTTTTTGCTCTCAACAACAACAAAAAAAAGAAAAAATCTACTTCTACACTTTTTGCGTTGAGGTAAAAGTTTCCACGAAAAAAAATAAAAATTAGGCCACATAAGTCTCTTCCAAAATTTAATGCTGAATTTGTCTTAACAAAATTCCGAAATCGGATAAAAATTGCCAGCTATAAGTTATTTCGAACCTCGTTTTCATATATTAAGCCACTGTGACGCGCATCGAGCGATTGATGATGCTAGCCTTCGAAAAAAATGAGGTAATCGAATATCTAAAGAAATTTTGATAAAAAATTACCCTTCAGAGTGTAAACGTTCTTTTTGAAAGAGTAAAATTGCACTTTTAACATCGTTAAATTTTTCGCCTACGCAACAACTTTTTACCTCCATTTTCGACAAATAACGTCGTTATGAAGTACATAAAGATTGTAAATTATGAAATACGCCCAAGATTCTTGTAATTTTCCCACCCGCGAAAAGCAATTTATTCTCTTTTATCGCCAACGCCAAAGAGGACATTTTTACTGGTTACCGGCGTTATTAACGAAGATATAAAGAGCCTCGAACCTCTACCATTATAACTTTGCAAAATCACCCAACAGGTGATTTCAAAGATTTCTTCAAATTAAGGGTATTTTGAGTAGTGACAGTCAGGACAATTATGAATCAAAATTGGTGAATTTTTGAGATAATGCTTCACCAAAAATCATAAGATTTACTTCAATTCTGTTGGTATAATATAATAGTACATTATATATTAAGGTGTTAAAGAAGCAGATTTTTTCCACGGGTCGGTTTTTCGAGAGGGCAGTAATTACCCGAGGGAAAAATTTACTTTCGCCCCGCTAATTTCACTTTCGCCCCGCTGATTTTACTTTCGTTCTGCTAATTTTACTTTTGCCTTGCTGATTTGACTTTCGCTCCACTAATTTTACTTTTGGCCAGCAGATTGTACTTGCGCCCCGCTAATTTTACTCTCGCTCCGCAGATTTTACTTTCGCTCTGCTTATTTTAGTTTCGTCCCACTAATTTTACTTTCGCCCCGCTGATTTTTTCTTCGTTCCGCTAATTTTACTTTCGCCACGCTGATTTTACTTTCGTTCTGCTAATTTTACTTTTTCCCCGCTGATTTTACTTTCGTTCTGCTAATTTTACTTTTGCCCCGCGGATTTTACTTTCGCCCCGCTAATTTTATGGAAAATTAAAAAAAAAATTAAATATAACTCTCGGTTGAAAGTAATCGCCCCCCCCCCCTCCCTTTCACCCTGCCTCAAATGTCTAATTAATCGAAGTTTCGTGGGTCACTGTGCTAGGTTTAAATCGTACAAATAAAATTGGAAATGAGCAAAGTCAGTTTCGGAAAAGCCAGCAGAAGTTGCAATAAAATGTTTAATAATAATTTTTCTAAGAATGCGTATTTTTTTAAACAAGACAATGAAACTGCGTTCCTTTCAACATCAGTGCGTGTTATAAATTGTGATAATATAAATTTATCGAAATGATATACAAGTTGAGGTACAAATTCAAGTGCGAAGCACGAGATACGTGATGAGAATGTATTTGTTAAAGCCGAAAGAGCTTTAACAAAAGAGAATTCACTGTCACCGAATTACTGTTACTTAAAAAAATTCTCAAAAATTCAAACTTTTTTTTGTACTCTTTATTTTGGCCGTATCATTCATCCTAATTTTTCTGACAATTTTCTTATCAGTCTCCGTAACATATATTTCGGTAAAATTAAATTGTATTTCTGAAAAAGAACTTCTTCTTGACTTTCAGCACCTGGAAAAATAATACGTGTATTTCTGAAAAATAATTTCTCTCGATTCCTCTAGAAGCTTAAGGGATGAGCACCCGACCGGCAATTGGAAGTTTTGTGGAGCGAATGAAAGGAATTTTTGTGAGAAATAAAATTCAATTTAAAAAATGTTTAATTCATAGCTCCCTAGTCTGAAAAGACGTTAAGAATGTCTGTTATTCTCTGATGATAATGCAGTTTCCTGGAAAAAATGGTTTGTAACACCTGGCCAATTATAGCGTGTTTTTCTGAAAAATGAATTTTCTTTTGATCTTTTAATCAAATTTAATTTTAAAAAATGTTAATTTTTAGCTTTATCTAGTCTGAAAAGATATTGAGAATTTTTGTTTTTCTCTGTCAATGATACAAATTCTTTGATATATTTTGTTCGTAAAAAAGGGTAAATCGATTTTCGAGAAAAACCACTTTTTTATTTTTCTTTCCCTCTTCATAAAATCCAAAAAATGCAATTTAAATATTGAAACATTTCCTAATTTTTGCTCTGTGAGGATGAACATTTGTCATGAATTTTAGCCTGCTACGAGCGGGGTTCGATTTGCCATGCTTAGTCCGCTAGACCCTTTAAAAAAATTGTCGTTTTTTATTAGAAATACATCTGTTTTAAGAGAAGTTTCATCTTTCTTGGATAAAACAGCAAATTTGTTTTTGAAAATTAAACTATTTGGTGAAAAATTTATACTTCTTGCTTATCAATCCTACTTTTTCGTTAAAAATGTAACAAGTTTGTAGAAAATGTACATTGAAAAAAAATTTGCATTGAATCAAGTAGGCTAATTTACTGCAAACTTTACGCTGACAAACAAATCATATCACTCATAAAACTATTAAAATAATCATAAGTTTATTGTGTCGGTAAGTTTTTGTTGGTAAGAATTTAAATTTTTCAAATAGATTTAAAAAAAGTGATTTGAATTTAAAAATAATTATGCAAGACTCAAAAGTAATTTCATTCATAAAATTATTAAAAGGTTATAAATGTACTGCGTCTATAATTTTTTTTATGATTATTTGTATGTATTAATCTACTTAAAATTCAACCATTTCGAATTTGTTTAACCGTAAAACATTTCTGTAAATGACAAAAATATATATATGACATCATAAAACAAAGTTACAAGCTTTAAAAAATGCTTATAAATACAATTATTACATTTTATTGATAATTTAAAAAAATGTTTTGCATTTATAAAGCAAAATATATAAGGAAAAAGAATTCAATAACATTTTTTAAAAGTTTATTACGAATGCATTTCATTTTATGAAAAAATAATTAAAAAATTAAAATAAAAAATTTGTTCAAATAAAATAATTGAGAATGCAAGGAGGAAACAAATAAATATCTTTTATCTGACCACCGTGACACCCTATTACTTTTAACCTGCAAGTTCTTGCACCAAACGTTTCTTTACAGAATTCTTTTTTCTTCTGATTTTGAAGTATATTATACTTGAAATGAACATAAAATATCAAGAACTTTTTTAAATGGGGAATATTAAAACTAGCGATCAATTTTTTACATATTTTAAATTATTTAGTTTAAATTGTTATTTTATATTAAAAACTGAATTAAAAAGTACTAATATAAAAGAATTAAAAAATTCGAAAACTGCGTTTTTCAGAGGTTTTTAAAAATCAGAAAATATTTATTTGTCACTGAGGTTATTAAAGCGTTTCTCAACTCAAGAGTTATTAATTTTTTATAAGCTTTAGATCGTTTTTAAGCGGATTACATTTTTCAAGAAAAAAGTATTGAGCCCTTTGTAAAATAAGTGAAGTTCACTTATTTTTTCACATTTTAAATTGTAGTTTTAGAAAAACAATTCCATATTAAAATGTTAGTAAATAATGTATGATAAAAGAATTCGATAAATTAAAAACTTTACGGTTTATGAAAATTTTCGTATGGCAGAACAGTATTTTTTGTCATTGATGTTATTAAAGAATTTTGTACATGCAACTTTTATTTATTATTCATTAACTTTGGGTCGTCTTTAAGCGTTTGAAATATTTAGAAGCAACAAGTTACTTTTAGATATTTTATAACATTTTTAAATATATTAGGAAGACAAAAGTATAGAGTCTTTTTTGAAATAAGTAAAATACAATTCTAAAATTTGTATAAATAAAAAATGGTATATGAAAGTCTCTCGAAAATTTTCAAGTATCATTAGAAAGATGTTTTCTTAAAAGAAACATTGAGATCCACAACGCTTAGATTGAAGATGGTTGAGGCTCACCATACGACTTCTTACGAAACTGCCTTGGAATTCTTACTCCAGATTTTGCCACCAAAATCCAAGTGCTTCGATAGCGAAGTCGGTAAAGCGTGCGGTTAGGACACTAGTTTAGGTTTTTTAGGAAGGGTTCGAATCCTCGTGGAGTACGATTTTTCAAAGCGTTTAAGGGTGCGATTACATTTGTAAGCAACAGTGTGCGACAATTGCGTGTTTTAATAATTTAAAAAATGAAGATTACATAACAATAATTTCGAAAATATATTTTTTTTTCGTTGAGAAATAGTGTTCAGTTGAAGCTCATTCTATTGATCCGATACTTCATATTCTTATGTTAAGAAAATATATTCTTGAAGTGTATCAGTAATGATTCCTTGGAAGTCAACTATGTTCTACATTTGACTACATCTCTATGTGGTGTAACACAATAAAATTTTAGAACAATAAAATGCTGAAAAAATCATGTTTTGATCTTAACAAATCAACTGAATCTTTTTTTAGATGAAAACTCAACTACTATAATTTTTAAGAAAATTTGTCTACTTAAAGAGAGATTTGATATTTTTTTGATAAAAATGCAACTATTTCCAAAAGAATTTAACAATTTTGTTAAAAAATCATCCCTTTTGATTAAAAATTCATCTTTTTGGATGAAGCATTTAACTTTTTTCGTAAAAGCTTATTTCTTGTTTTATAATTCATTTTTGGATCGTGAAAAGTTTACTGAAATTTCTTTTAACATAAAATTCAACTATTTCTTTAAAACTATCTTTTTATTAAAAACGTATCTGTTTTAGAAGGAATTTCATTTTTTCTATGAAAATGTAACTTTTTCGTTAAAAATTATTCTTCTTTGCTTGATTATTCAACTATTTTATTTGAAAGACTTGGTTGAATCATTGTTTTAAGAAATATTTTTTTCTAATTTATATTTTCCGATGAAAATTTATCTCTTTGGTTGAAAGCTCAACTATTTGGTTGATAATTAATCATATTTAATTGTCAATTCAACTGCTTGTGTAAAAATGAAATTTTTCTGTTAAAAGAAATACTTTTTACTTGAAATTTGAATTATTTCGTCGAAAATTTACACTTTATTTTATATTTATATTTTTTCGTTCGTAAATGAACTGAAATCTTTTCTGGGTGAAAAATCAACTTAGAGTAACAAATTTAACTGTTTTAAGAGAAATTGTATCTTTTTTTTTGCAATCATGACCTTGGGATTACCTTCATGTCGATCTGATGGGTTAATAATAATACCGCATTCGAATTTAGCGGCCCCAAAAACGTCTTAAAGTAGTGGTTCAAGCCGATTCAATCGATTTTTCTCATTTCGACCTTCACTTGACCTTCATGCTGAACTGGTTGGGTCAAACCAACCCCGGATTCTGATTCAGCGGCCACAAAAATGTATGGATATGGTGGTTTAGCTCGGGTTGCATAATTTTTTTGTTGTGGGCTGGATACATTTTTTTACGGGAAAGAAGGTACAAGGTAAACTCGAGTAGGATAAGGGATAAATCCGGCTAGACTACGATATTAAAGTATCTAGAATATGCGTTTGAGTTGGCTAAGGTGCGTGGTAAATTCGGTCAGGGCGCTGGGTAAATTCAACTAGAGTATAAGGTAATGCTATTTAGGGTACACAGTAAAATCGATTATGGCACGGGTAAGGTCAAATGGGGTACGTGTCTATTTGGTAAAACCGGGTAGGGTACGGGGTAAAGTCGGGTAGGATTTGGGATAACTCCGGCGTTATATGAGATAAAGTTATCTAGGGTACGGGGTAAAGTTGACTATCGTATAGTTAGAGTCGGTTAGGGTGCAAAGTGAAGTCAGCTAGCGTATGTGGTAAATTTATCTAGTTTTCGGGGTAAAGTGGATTATTTTAGGAGTTAAGTCAATAAGGTGATTGTTAAATTTATCTAGGGTACGGCGGAAAGTTGGTTAAGATATAAGGTATTGTTGGCTAGGGTATGAGGTAAAGTCGAGTAGGGTACATGGTGCATTCGGCAAAGGTACGTGGTAAAGTCGTGTAAGATATGGGGTAATAATAACTGCAGTATAAGTTAGTCAGCTGTGTTTGGGGTCAGGAAAGCAAGGGTTTGTTGTTAATTTATCTCAGTTATGGGGTAAAGTGAACTAAGCCACGAGGTTAATTTATCCAAGTTACGGGGTAAAATTCGGTAGGGTATTACGTAAAGTCGGATAGGGTATGGGGTAAAATTAGCTAGGGTACAAAGAAAAGCCGGGTAAGGTACGTGGTGGATTCAGGTATATCATGGGGTAATATTATCTATTTTACCAGGTAGTGTCGGCTATGATAGAGTTCAAGTCAGCTAAGGTACATGGTAAATTTATCTAGGCTACGGGAAGAAGTGATTTAGGGTACTGCGTAAAGTCGCGTGCTGTAAGGGATAAATCCGGATTTGGAACAAAGTACAAATATTTAGGGCACGTGGCAAAATAGGATATAGAACAGTGTTAAGTATAATATGGTACGGGGTAAAGTCCGATTGAGTACACGATGAAGTCAAGTACAGTACGGGCCAAAATAATCTAGGGTAGAGGGTAAAATCGAATAGCGTATACTGTCGAATTGGCTAGGGTACGGGGTAAAGTCGACCAAGGTAGAGTGTAATTTCGGCTAGGGTACGCAGTAAAGTTATCTAGCAGGAGGGTACGGGAGAAATCCAGCTCAAGTACGTAGTAAAGTTTTCTTAGGTACGGGGTAAAGTCGTCTAAGGTACAGTGTAAAGACGGCTCGGGTGCGAACTCAAATCATCTGGCGTACGGAATACAGTCGGTTAGAGTATCATGTATATTGGCACGTGGTCAAATTTTCTAGAGAACGGGATAAAGAAGACTAGGGTATGAGGTAAATTAGGGTAGATTACGGAATAAGTTCAGTTGGAGTACGAGGTAAATATATCTAGGATACGGGGTAAGGTTGGCTAGAATACAGTGTAAAGACGCTTAGGCTACGATGTAAGGTCAGCTAGGGTAAAGTATAATTCGGCTAGGGGTATTGTCGGATAGAGACTAGTGTAAATTGAACTAGGGTTTAGGGTAAAACTTTTTTTGATACAATCTAAGATCGACTAGGGTACACTTCAAGACGGCTAAAATACGGGGTAAAGTCGAATAGGGTATAGTGAAAAATCGGCTATTTAAGAGGTAAAATTATTCAGAAAGCGGGGTAAAATCGACTAGGCTACAGGGTAAAATCGACTAGGCGACAGGCTAAAATCGACTAAGCTGCGGGATAAATTCTCTTGCAACGCATTGTATGGTCGGCTAGCTTAAGGTGTAAAGTCGGCTCGAATGCGGATTACGTTGGCTAGGGTTCGGGGCAAAGTTGCTTAGTATATGAAGTAAAGTCCCCGGATCCACGAAATCCTAAGAATATTTGTTTTCTAAATTTATTAATAATAATCAAGGTTTAATCAATACTTACCCGCACGGTGAGTATATCAGAGATCAACATTTTTTTAATTGCCAAAATAAGGTAAACAATTTTTGGTATATAGATCATATGAAAATCTATTTGGGATATCACAGGGTATAATAATTTCAAATTTTTATAAAGAATGACAAATTATGTATTAAACAAAATTTTTGCAGGACATAGTAATAAAAATCCTCTTGATATTTTTATTTTTCAATGAGTTAATATTATCTGTAATATAGTTTTTGGAAGACTTTTATTTGTAGTTTTAAAAATCACCATCAAAATCGCTCAATTTGCAACGAATTTAATATTTTCTAAGAATAGGCTACAGTAAGGTGATCTGAAAATGTAACCTTCAATTTACATGGATAACCCCTACCCCTCAAATTTTTTGATTTTCGGAAAAATAAATTCAATTTTTGTTTATGTTATTAGTCTATTTTCGTAAAAATGTGAAATGAAGTACTCTTTATTATCTCTTTTTATAAATTAAAGTTTAATAACCTCTTTAAAAAAAGGCTTAAGTAATAGTTTTCACGAAATATTTTATAATTTTCACGCTGCAAATTTCCATTATATTGTGCGCGGCAAATGGAAACAAATAGCAGTTTATGTGTATTTGCTGCTAAACACAATTTTGTTTTAATTTTTTAGCTCTAATTATTTTTTATTCAATAATTGGAAAATTTTCAAGTATTTTTTATTTAATTTTTAATTGTTTAAACAATTCTTTTACGGATATTTTCCCTAGTATATCAAAAAAATTACTAATCTTCAGGTTACGTGATATATTTGATGAATTTAAAAAATAATATTTTTATTGAAGCATAACTGTCACTTGCTTAAACAAGTTTTACTTTTAAAATTTTTTTTCCATCAAATTCTGAAAACGTAGAATTTTTTGGAATTAGTGACTCACATAAAACAAAAAGGCGCAAATGAGTGATTATAAATTGTTTAAATAATTTCAAACTGGCTTTTGTGAAAAATAGATCTTTCTTAGGGATGACGAAAATTGTTTGAGCAAATACAAATTTTTAAAATAAGTTTTAAATGTCATAAAAATATATATTACAGTAATAATTCCTCAATATTGCTATTGATTACAGAAAATAATAACTTTTCACTATATACATGAAAAATTATATGAACAACTTAAAATTGTTCAAAAAATTAAACAATATATTAAAAAATAAATATTATTCTAGGTATTTATTAACTGCATCGTTACTCTCGAAAATAATCATTGTTGACCATCCACACTGGAAAAAAATGAATTAAATAATAATTTTTTGAACAATTCAAAATCAGCTAAAAATACTTAAAAACTTTTTATCGACGAAAAAAAATATTTATGTTGACAAAATTTCAAAAGTAAAATAAAAACTCGGCTTCAAATCGTAATTCTCTAATTGTGAAGTCTCTTTTGTTAAAGCTCCTTTAGCTTTAATAAACACATTCTCATTCAAATTTGTATATATACTACTTTAACTAAAAATAGCTTGCGTCGTTTTTGCAAACAGATATTTTTAAAATTTTTAATGTATTTTTATTAAGAATGTTTATAACAGATTTTTAGATCTTTCTTGGGCGAACAACTTTTGTTCATTAATTTTTGTCGTGCCTCGTGTTGTTTTTCCAAAAATTGAACGTTTTATTCTCAGTGCTTTTTACGATTAAAAAAAAGAACTACGCATCCTATTAAATCATGATTATTAATAAATTTTGAGCCTTTTTTTAGTAAAGAACTTCTTTTATTTAAAAAATTTTTTGTTTACAAATAAAACAAAATCTACGCGTCCTGTCAAAAATGTTTTAATAACGAACGTGTAGATTTGTTTGGGACAGAATAGAATTTTTTTTAAATTATTTCTCGTGCGGTCAAAAGTATGAATTCTCGATTTTACAATAAAATTTAAAAACTCATTATGGTAATCTTGCAATTCTTCAAAAAGCAACGTTATTCTTTTTTTGACTTTTTTCTCATGCCTTGTTTGGTTTATTTTAATTTTTGTTTTAATTTTGCAAATGCTGTAACTCTGATAATTTTTTTTCTAAAGAATTCGTAATATATACATGCAAACATACAAACACACATACACAAAGAAGGAAACATTTGTAAAAATAGTAATTGAATAGTTAGTCATACTTACCTCGACTGATGATAACGCAAAACCTTGTAAAAAATTACAAATTCAGTAAAAGTTTTTCTTTTATTTGAAGGTCTATTATACAATGGAAAATCACGAATCACTGCTCTCGATTATAAGTAATATTTAGGCATACTTCAACTGAGCGATAAAGACGAAAAGAGAATTTATAATTTGTTGAAAAAGGTATTAAGCGTGCATAACAATATGTGATAAAATTTACCGCAAACTTTAACACTTGAATAACGGTTTTTACTTTTTATTTTCATAAATAATTACGAATATTATTCAAAGTAAACATTGGGTTGAATAATTAATACTTCGTGTGAAAATACTTAATCTCAATTTACAAAATTTCACTATTTTTCGTTCAAAGCATGAAAATTAAATGTGCCGGGAGAACTTAGAAACATTAGATTTTTTTGTATTTGAACTAAAAAATTTCTTTGCTCTAGACTTCTACTTTGCCGACTGAAGGTAATACAGATTTCTGCTTTCCTGACCGAAGGCAATCTAAACCATTACTTTATCCACGGTTCTGTTGCGAATTAAACGTCAGTATAACAGCGAATGATTATTTACCGACGGATGATAATTGATATTAAACCTCACTAATCAACATTAATCGAATATATAATAAAAAAATTACCTACTGATGATAGTATAGGAGCGTAAATTACCGACTTATGATAAACTAGAAACTTGCATAAAATTATGTCGGAAATGTAGGAATTTACATTGTCTTTAGTCTGTAAAGTAGGAATCCGTCCTCTGCTTTCGCTAAAGTAGAAATCTTGAAAAAATAAAGTTTTCAATGTCATCACCAATTAATCTAATAATTTTTATTTTCCTCGTCCAATCCTGAAGAAAAGTTTTTTTTGGCAGTCGACGGTACAACTTTTAACGCTTACTCTAGGTACTCTTTCGAGTGATATGTACAAGAAGGAAGTGTATATTTACAATGATCGCCTTTTCTTTGACGCTTGGTGTTAGGTTTATTATTTGCGATAACAAATTTACAATGAAATTGCAATTAGGAGTATATCGTTTATATTGTATTTTTAAATAATCTAGCTAAATTTAACATAAAAAATAGTTGCTGTAACATAATATATCCAAAAAATTTTTTGTTTAGAATGTTTCGTTGGATATAATAAAAACAATTTTTTACCTATTTTCTTAAGTTATTGCTTCCGGTTATGAGAAGCTTCAAAATCGTATAGAAACTATTTTCCAGGGCATGAAAATGCCTTTAAAAAGACCTTTACTTTAACCCTTTGCGACTAATTTTACGAGTTATTAATTTGTTAATTAAAGGTTGCATGTTTCCGAAATGGCTCAAGCTTTTATAAGTTTCCATCGCTACAAAAAATATTTCGACGGAATTTTTCTGGTCCTGTGCCTAAAATAGAAGTGATTTTTTTGAAAACAATGCAAATTTTTTAAATAAAATTTTGTTAAAATTTGACTTTGCTTATCATTTTAAGGATAGCTAATCTTAAAAAAAAGACTTTCCAGATATGCAGCAGTTTTTTTAAATTTTCAAACAAAAATTTTTATTAACAATGATTACTTTCCTCACCCAAAGTTATCGGAAAATGAACTGTACATTATTTGGATGCAAAAAAAACTCTTTAACCCCCCCCCCCCCCACCCCTTAATAAAAGCATAGTTATTTTTGGATTTTAAATTTGAGAAAAATTTTTTTCATTTATTTTAACCGTACGCTTTGAAGCTTCAACAAGAGAAATCTAATCAGAGTGGTATTTATAACAATGCAAATTCAATAAAAGGTATAATTTTATGAAAACACACTATCCTTAATTATCAAATTAATTTCTCGCCAAATATTCTTGATAAGGGCAGATAAATTTATTAAATTAGATTAAAGTTTAATGACCTATAAATAAGGTCACACAAACTTTTATGTTCCTTTTAACCGGAAACTGTAATATAGGAAAACGTATTAAAAAATCGTTTCAATTTTCATATTACTGTGTAAAAAATTCTGTACACAAGACCTAATACTTTGCCGTTTTACTGTATGTTCTATATCGCATTTTATAACATACAAAATTTTCCGATTTGAAAGGGAAGATTTAAGTTCTTACAGGCGTGGAAGTTATAAATTTTCCAAGCTCAACGGAGTGTACAAAAATAAATCTGAGCTGATACTGAATAATAAATATTGCGTTATCGACTTCAACTATTGACCTAATTCTCATTTAAAGAAAAAACATTATTTTCTTGAATTAACTACGCAATGAAACTGAGTTATTTTTGCAAAATCTTTATCTACTCCCAAAATATATTTTGGCTTTTCAATTATTTGAGAATGTCCAATTTATTTTCAAAACTTTAAATCCAAAAAGTTTTTAGAATAATATATTGAGAATCATTCGTCCAGAAACATTTTTTTTGTAAGTCCTAAAAAGTTGCTATTCAAATTTTTCAATTCAGAGAATTCTTTTCGATGACGAGAAAAAAAAACAAATTCTTTTTATAATTATTTCATCATTATCGATATTAATTTGTTCTATTGAGCAATTAAAAAAATATATATTCAATAAATAATTGACAATCGATCAACAGTTGCCGAAATCAGGGATTTACTGTTTAAAAATTCTACAGGCTTGAGTTGTTATAAACAAATTCGATTAAAAATATAACTTTTTTTCAAATATTTTTTTTCGAATACCTCACATAATAATTTTCTATTGGAAATAAAAAACTAAAAGCATTTTTTACAGCTGTTATTTTACACTATTATTATTTATTTATATATATTTCTAAACTTTATTGATGGAAGCGAATATTTAAATTGTAAATGGTTGTTTAACAATGACAAAAAATTATGTTTTTAACATTTTGCTGCTTCACTATAATTTGTAATTTTTTGACATTCTCAAAGAGACGAGAAAAATTAAATTATGGGCAAAAACTTATTTTAAGAAATTAACAAAAAAGAAGATATTTATTCATTAATCTATTATAATTATAAAAGATTTAAGAAAATAAATTTTTTCAAATTTCTTGGAAAATTCTAAATGGTTATGGTTTTATTTTAAAAGAATAGTTTCGAGATTTGAAGATTTCAAAAAGTGCAAAAATAAATATGGAATATTTCGAATCAATTCTACGGCGAAATTGAAATGATTACAAAACATTTTTAATGATACCCTAAAATCTTTAAAGGATTGTAAAAGATGTGGAAGCAAAATTTCGCAATTTCACGATGTGACAATTTTAGAAAAAATTTGAGTAATTTGGAAGTTATTTAGAAGTTTTTAAATGATTAAAAAATAATTGAAACTTGTACAAATTTTCAAAGAATGTTGTAAAGTTTAACGGAAAAATAAAAAATAGTTCCTTGGAAAAATTAAAATCAATTATTATTCCGAAAAATAAATCATTGTGATATCATTTAGAAAGATTTTAACACGTTTTAACAGATTTTTTATATCGTGAAAAAGGTGTCTACAAGATTTTATGGAAATTTTTCTGAGTTTTACGAATTTAAAAAAATGCGGGAAAAATTTAAATAATTTTGAAATACTAGAAAGTTCAGAAGAGCTGAAAAAATTTCCCAAGTTTCGTATGAAAATTTTGAAAGATTTTTTTATTTAAAACAATGCACTTTAAGAGAAGAGTAAAAATGTTTTTAAATATTTTAAACGATTTTCTAAAATTTCGAGAAAGAGTATACAAGATAATTAATAATTTTAAATAATTTCAAATATATTTCAAAAAGACTCGAGTTTTTCCTAACATTTTGTAAAATGCTATAAAATGAAAAATCGTATTTTAAAATCTTCTAGATCTTTTTCACGCATCTGAAGTATTTCAAAATATTTTTGATTTTATTAAGAATCTTATAAAATATATTAATTACTTTCTGGTTCTTTATACATAGAATTTAATTTCAGCTCGAATTCATGTGATTTGAAAGTTTAAAAAAATAGTTACTTGAAGTTTATTCATTGTATTATTATTAATATTATTTTGTATTCTTAAAGGTATTAAAAGAAAGTTTTAAATTGCTGAATTTAAATTAGTACTTGAATTAAGTAACTTCAATAGTTGTATGATTTGAAAAAGTATTCTGTGTTACATGAAAATATTGTTTTATTTATTTCTAGACAATACTTTATCTTAAAATTTTTTTTTTAGCCTTAAACAAAATAGTTCAACTTTCGACCAAAATTTGGAGTTTCTGCCAAATTCTTAAAATTCCTAGCAAAAAATACGAATTTTCCATAAAACAGTCAAATTTTCAACACGAAAGTTCATTTTCAATCAAAACCGATTGATTTTTAAATAGACCGGTAAATTTATAACAAACAAAAATTTACCAAAAAAAGACGATTGTTCAAGAAAATAGTTAAATTCTTCATTAAAGAACAATCTTATTAATAAAAATAATTTAGAAATGTATAGCAAAAAATGTAATGAAAATGTCAATGAAATTGTTGATTATTTAAGAAATTAATTTACCTACAACCCCCTTGACCCTCCTCCCTCTAAAACAAAATCCAAATCATCTGGACTTTTTTAATAGTAAATTTCGGATTTTTTTGAAACCGTTTTAAAAAAATTTAATAAACTATTTTGAAAATAGTTCTGGAGGAATGAGTCAAAATATATTACTTCAAAAATATTTTCCGAGTTTCCAGTTCTTCTGAAAATCTATAACTTCCCCTTTCACTTAATAAAATATCAATTTACACAATCCGAACTGCTTGATTGTGGTTTCAGATTACAGCACAGTCAAGGGAAATACCCTTTTTTGTTATAAAAGATCCAGAACTTTTTATTTTTATCTGATTTTCAATTTAGAAAAAAAATTATGTTCATTAAATTTTCTAGAGTTTCCAGTTCAGAACTTATTTTTGTAATTTTATTATTAAATTGATAATCCGACTGAAATTGAAAGCTCAGACTTTTTTGGATAAAAAAGTGGATTTCCTCTAACTGTATACCCCAGGCCTGTTCAGTGAGGGGAAGTTTTGATAAAACCACTCAAATCGCAGATGTGAGATTTTCCACTTCCACTTTCCACCTCCCCCTCTCCTTCGCTGGGGGAACCACCAACTGATCTCTCTTGAGTAAGCAGAGAGAAGTGATGGAGGAAACGAACCATCTGGACTTTGAGTGACGTGTCTCATAACGCCCAAAAAGGATTTTCCAAATGAGGCTTTAATTCAGGATAAAACTATTTTCAAACAATTTAAATGCACTCTTTAAATTATTTTGTTGTGCTTAAATCCTCCAGAAGTACTAATTTTGTTAAGTTTAAAATTCAAAAGATGATATATAATTTTAAAAAGATATATAGTTCTTTACCACGTTTTTTTTTACATTTCATGACGCCCATTCCTATTTTATAAGGATATTTAATATTTTCCAAAGACTTTTATATTTTCACACGCTTTTTAATGTTTTTTCAGGCCTTTTATTTTTTACTCGTCTATTTCATATTTTTACACGCCCCTTTCTTTTATTTCAAGCTTATTCATATTTTCCGCGCTTTTCCATATTTTTTACGCCCATTTATCCCCATAAATTGAAAAAGGTGTGAGAAAATATGAAAAAATCACGGGAAACATGAAACAACAAGGCAAAAAAGTGAGGAGCTTGAAAATATAGAAAAAAGTTTAGAAAGAAAGAAGAGGCATGGTATAACATTAAATGGATGTAGAAAAAAGGAAGGGCGAGGAAAAATGTGAAAAAATGATGAAAAAATATAAAATCGCTTGAAAAGAAAAATAAAAAAGCGTGGGAAAATATGGAATAGCACAAAATATAAAATAGCATGCGAACAGAGAAAGTAAAGTGGACAACCATTAAATAGCGTTGAAAAATAGAAAGGGCGCACAGTGGGGGAAAAAGTACATTTTTTGGTCAAAAATCGACTGACAGTGCAATTCTTAACGGATATTGATTTTTCTTTTTTAGAATTAACCGTAAGTCTTGCAAGTAAACATTTAATAGTGCAATTTCTATTTTCACTTAACGGAAATTTGTTATTTAACAACAAACTTACAACCTTTTTTTGCTAAACTTTTCCAAGATACCATTTCTTCTAAAACTTTGAAATTCATAAAAAAGTTCATAAATCAATATGCAATAAATAATATTTTATTTATTGCTTAGAGTAACAAAAAATTGTTTGAGAATGTTATAAATGTTATAAATAGCACTTGAAAATAGTCAGTTAAAACAACATAAGAAAAATGCAAGAACCGCCGGAAAATATGAAATGGCTTAGGAATCAAGAAAGAGGCGTGGGGAGATATGAAATAGCGTGGGAATCGAGCAAAAGGCGTTAGAAAATATAAAAAAGCGTGGAAATCAAGAAAAAGGCATGGGAAAATATAAAATATCGTGGGAGTCAAGAAAGGGTCCTGTGAAAATAATAAATAGCATTTCAAAAGAGCCATATAAAATAGCATAAGAAAAATTCAAGAAGAGCCGGAAAATATTAAATAGCGTGGAAATCAAGCAAGAGGCGTGGAAAAATATAAAATAGCTTTCGAAAACAGCTATTTAAAATAGCCTAAGAAAAATTCAAGAATCGTCGGAGAATATGAAATAGCGTGGAAGTCAAGAAAGAAGCGTGGGGAAATATGAAATAGCATGGGAATCAAGAAAAAGGCGTCGGAAATTATAAAATGGTCCGGGAATCAAGCAAGGGACATGGGTAAATAATAAATAACGTTTGAAAATAGCCATATAAAATAGCATAAGAAAAAGGCAATGAGCATCGGAAAATGTGTAAAATAGCGCTAAAAACAAAAAAAAAGAGGTGGGAAAATATTAAATAGCGTTTGAAAATAGCCATATGAATTAGCATAAGAAAAATGAAAGAAACGCCGGAAAACATGAAATGGCTTGGGAATCAAGAAAGAGGAATGGGAAAATATAAAATAGCTTTCGAAAACAGCTATATAAAATAGCATAAGAAATTTTCAAGAATCGGCGGAAAATATAAAATATGGTTGGAGTCAAGAAAGAGGCGTGGGGAAATATGAAGTAGGGTGGGAATCAAGAAAAAGGCATGGGAAAATATAAAAAAGCGTGGGAATCTAGAAAAAGGCATATGAAAATATAAAATATCGAGGGAGTCAAGAAAGGGACATGTGAAAATAATAAATAGGGCTTGAAAATAGCTATATAAAATAGAATAAGAAAAATTCAAGAATCGTCGGAAAATATGAAATAGCGTGGGAGTCAAGAAATGGGCGTGGGAAAATACGAAATAGCGTGGGAATCAAGAAAAAGGCGTGGGAATATATGAAATAGCGTGGAAAAAAAAGAAAGAGGCGTAGGAGAATATAAAATAGCTTTCGAAAACAGCTATTTAAAATAGCCTAAGAAAAATTCAAAAATCGTCGGAAAATATGAAATATTTTAAATAATAATATATTTAATAATATAATAATGAAATATTTTAGTTGGAAATAAAAGAAAGGGGCGTGGCAAAATATGAAGTATCTTGGCTAAATAGAAAATAACGAAGGCAAATAGAAAGAGGATTAGGAATTAGTGAATGGGCATTGGCAATGTGAAAATGCATGGGAAAATATAAAATAGCGTAAGAAAAAATAAAAAAGCGTGGAAATATGTAAAACAGCGCCGAAAAAAAGAAAGATAAGTGGGAAAATATTAAATAGCGTTCGAAAATAGCCATACAAAATAACATAAGAAAAATGCAAAGAACGTCGGAAATATGAAATAGCGTGGGAATCAAGAAAGAAGCTTGAGGAAATATAAAATAGCCTTCGAAAACAGCTATTTAAAATAGCATAAGAAAAACTCAAGAATCACCGGAAAATCTAAAATAGCATGGGAGTCAAGAAAGAGGCGTGGGGAAATATGAAATAGCGTGGGAATCAAGAAAAAGACGTCGGAACATATAAAAAAGGTCTGGGAGTCAAGCAAAGGGCATGGGTAAATAATAAATAACGTTTAAAAATAGCCATATAAAATATCATAAGTAAAAGGCAAGAATCGTCGGAAAATATGTAAAAAAGCGCCAAAAACAAAAAATAGGGGTGGGAAAATATTAAATAGCGTTTGAAAATAGCCATATGAATTAGCATAAGGAAAATGCAAGAAGCGCCGGAAAATATGAAATGGCTTGGGAATCAAGAAAGAGGTGTGGGGAGATATGAAATAGCGTGGGAATCAAGAAAAAGGCATGGGAAACTATAAAAAAGTGTGGGAATCAAGAAAAAGGCATATGAAAATATAAAATATCGTGGGAGTCAAGAAAGGGACATGTGAAAATAATAAATAGCGCTTGAAAATAGCTATATGAAATAGCATAAGAAAAATGCAAGAAGCACCGAATAATATTAAATAGCGTGGAAATCAAGAAAGAGTCGTGGGAAAATATAAAAAAGCGTGGGAATCAAGAAAAAGGCATATGAAAATATAAAATATAGTGGGAGTCAAGAAAAGGACATGTGAAAATAATAAATAGCGCTTGAAAATAGCCATGTAAAATAGCATAAGAAAAATTCAAGAAGCGCAGGAGAATATTAAATAGCTTGGAAATCAAGAAAGAGGCGTGGGAAAATATAAAATAGCGTGGGAATTAAGAAAAAGGCATATGAAAATATAAAATGTCGTGAGAGTCAAGAAAGGGACATGTGAAAATAATAAATAGCGCTTGAAAATAGCCATATAAAATAGAATAAGAAAAATTCAAGAAGCGCAGGAGAATATTAAATAGCTTGGAAATCAAGAAAGAGGCGTGGAAAATTATAAAATAGCTTTTGAAAACGGCTATTTAAAATAGCTGAAGAAAAATTCAAGAATCTTCGGAAAATATGGAATAGCGTGGAAGTCAAGAAAGAGGCGTAGGAAAATATGAAATAGCGTTCGAAACAAGAAAGAGGGGTGAGAAAATATGAAATAGCGTAGGAAAATATGAAATAGCGTGGGAATCAAGAAAAATGCGTGGAAGAATATTAAATAGCGCCGGAAATAAAAGAAAGGGACGTTGCAAAATATGATGAATCTTGGGAAAATATAAAGCGGCTTAGGAAAGTAGAAAGAGGCGTGGGAAAATGTGAATGGGCATAAAAATATGAAAAACGCGTGGGAGGAAATGAAAGTAAATAGCCTTAGAAAACAAAGAGAGCGCGAGAAAAGGTGAAAAATGGGAAAATATAAGATAGTTCGGTGATTTGGAAATTAACGTAGTAAGCTATAAAAAATTGTGTAAACTTCCTTATTTCCTCTTTAGTTAAATGCTTATTCGGAAAATCGTTTCAGGACTTTTCTTAAGTCACACTCAAAGAAACAATCTCACCTAATTTGAGCCCAATCGGCTCAAGACAAAATCGCATTATCAGTGGTGTAACTAGCCCTAAAGGGGCCCGTACCAAAATTTCCTGAGGGACCCTTTACAGTAAAATAAACAAAACCTTCATTCATTAATTTTTATTTGGGGGCCCCGAGACCGCGGGGGCACCGCATCAATGATACGCCTCCTACGGCAGCAGCTATACCCCTGGGCCTTATTGACACATCTCTTTTCCCTCGCTGAACAAGCCTAGTATGCCAGATATAAAATTGTTCCGCATAAGCGCTTACATAGTGGAAATGGTAGAATTCATCGACGGAGACGTCTCACCCAATTCCCTGAAATTGCTCTTCTTAGTGGTCGAATCGACTTTCCACTCTTCGGTAAGCCAATACTGTTTGCTGATCTCCTTGAGGATGCTCTCAAAACTCCCCTTCGCTTATTCGACCAAGCTGTATCGGCTACTGGAATATCACCCTTAGAAGTAGCACGACCGGAAGCAGCGTCGCAGCCATTCTGTCACCACTCCCGTGATGCATTGCCGCTGGGTGTTCTTCTGAAACAAATGCCTCGGCTAGAGTGCTGCTTCCTATCTCCTTTGCCTCGCGAATTTTATCTATACGAAGGGTGACAAGTCTCCAAGAGGAGATAAGCCCGCAGATAACACTGTTTCTAGTATTTTCTGGAGGAAATTTTTCGTTTAAGTGGAAATTTACCCGCAGGGTTAAGTGCCAGGGACCATACTTGAATTACGTAACAGCTCAAGGGGGGGGGGGGGTAAGAGACAATATGTGACGATTTGTTACGGTAGGGAGGAGGGAGTTCTTCACTCATGTACGTAATTTTTGCAAAATTCGCAAAACTTTCTCCTGAAGATTATTTGATTGAAAGTGTAGTTGAAAATTCAACGCGTTTTTGAAAGTTTGTCTATTTTATTTTTAAATTCACCTGCTCAACATAAAGTATATCTGTCTTGGTTAAAAATGTAACTTTTTTGTTAAAAATTCAACAATTTTGCTGAAAAATCATACTTTTTGGTTTTTATTTTTAGTGTTTTGTTGAAAATTTAACTACTTCTCAGAAAATTGACTTGTTTCAATTTAACATTTTGGTGTTGAAAAGAGAACTGAAATTTATCTGGATGAAAATTTAATTTTTTTTAAATTACTTTGCTTTTTTTAATAAACAATTCATTTGTTTTAAAAGAAATTTTACTTTTTGTGGATAAATATGCAAATGTTGGTTGCAAATTAAGCTATGTTGTTAAAAAGTAATACTTTTGGTTAAAAATTCTGTTTTGTTGAAAATTTAACTATTTCGTAGAAAATTTACTTTTTGTATAAAATTGATATCTAGTGTTGAAAAAGAACTGAAATCTTTTCTGAAGAAAAGTTCATCTTTTTAACAAAAGTTAATGGTTTTTAATTCAGAATTCATATGTTTGATTACAAATTTAATCTTTCTCTAATAAAATTAGGAATGCAACTATTTTAATTCAAATAGTTTTGACAATTTTATCCTCTTTGGTTGAAAAAATTCTTCGTTTTGACTTGAAAATTCAATTTTTTTTGTAGAAAATTATTTCTTGTTCAAAAATTAATATTTTGTTGATGAAAAGTTAGCTGAAATATTTTTCAATCAAAAAGTCACCTATTTTTATAAAATGTATCTTTTTGATTTTAAAATTCATCTGTTTTGGTTGAATATTCAAATTTTTTTTTGAAATATTTTGTTAAATCACTTTGTCAAGAAATCATTTTTTTCTTGAAGAATTATTTTTTTTAGTTGAAAATAACTCTTTTTGGTTGAAAGTTTAACTATTTTGTTAAAAAATCATCTATTTTAACAGATAATTTAACAACTTAGGTAAAAGTCAAGGTACATTGTTCAAAATTTACTTTTTGATGGAAGGCTTATATCTGTGGTCGAAATTTCAACTGTTTAATCAAAAAGCCTTTTTTTGTTTGTTTAAGATTAGTTTTTTTAACTGAAAATGTAAATTTTCCATTCTTTTAGGATTGATCTTTTTGAGTTAAAAATTTTCTTTTTTTAGTAATAAAATCATTCTCTTGGTTTGAAAATTTATGATTGTTGGGCAGAAATGTATCAGATTCGTCTGAAAATAATTTTTTACTGAAAAGTCATATTTTGGTTTGGAAATTCAATTTTTGACCAAATTCGGATCACAACAAACAAACAAAAAATGCTTCTATTGTAATTTGAAAAAATAACAAAATAAAAATAATGATTAAAAAGAAATTTAAAATAAAAATAAAATTTTTATACATTTTTTTAGATTAAAATAAGAGTATTTTTTGTTCGTTTGTATTGGTCCGAATTTGGTCATTGGATTTTTTTTCCAGGAGTTTGCATCAATTTGATTATTGAATGTTGAATAGGATTTGTAATTTGGATTTTAATCTAATTTAAATTTGTTACATTTTAATTTTCTATTTGGTTGAAATTTAACAATTGTCTTAGAAAGATGTCCTTTTCGGTTGAAAATTTAACTGGTTTGTTAAAAATTCAACTCTTTTCTCAGAACATTAAACTTTTCTCAAACACTCATATTTTGTCGCTGATAATGCCACCTTAATTCTTTTTTGGATGATCGGTATTTTTTTCCGATAATTTGTCTTTTTGAATTAAAAGTTCATTCTTTTTAGTATAAATAATAAATCTTCCTTTGATAAAAATACTACTGTTTTGTTGAAAATCCAAATATTTCCTAGAAAATTTACTTTTTCCTTAAAATTCGGATTTTTGTGTTGAAAAATCAATTAAAATCTTTTTTGATGAAAATTCAACTCTTTTTGGAAAATTTGACTTTTTGATTAATAAATGTACTTGTTGCAGAAGAAATTATATCTTTTTTATATAAAAATGCAACTGTTCGTTAGAAAATAAAACTATTTTGTTAAAAAGTCATACTTTATTTTTGAAAATTCTACTATTTTGTAAAAAATTTAACTATTTCGTAGAAAATTTACTTTTTGTTGAAAATTTATATTTTTGGGTTGAAAAATAAACTGAAAAATTTTCTGGATGAAAGTTAAACTTTAAAAAAACAATTTGTCGTTTTTTATTAGAAATTCATCCGTCAAAAATTTCAGATTTCATTGATCAAAATGCAACTATTTGGTAAAGAATTCATATATTTCGTTAAAAATTCATCCTTTGGGATTGAAAATTCAATGTTATTCTGTGGAAGCTTTGTTTTGGATAGAAATTCAACTATTTTTTGCATTTTTTTTCTAAAAAAATTGATATGTCTTAAGAGAAACCTAATATTTTTTGAATCAGAATGCACTTTTTGGCAGAGAATTTAATAATTTTATTTGCAAGGCAACTGTTTTTGTTAAAAATTCGTCTTTTTGGGTTGAAAATTCACTTCTTTCGTGAAAACTTATTTTTTGCTTAAAAGTTTATATTTTGACCGTAAAAAGTTAATTAAAAGCTTTTTGAACAGAAAATTCAACTATTCTGATGAAAATTTTGTTTTTTATTTAAAACTTTGTCTGTTTCAGTCCAAATTTCATTTTTTTAAATGAAAATGCAGTATTTTGGTTTAAAAATATTCTTCTTTGCTTGAGTATTTAACTATTTTGTATAAACAATTTGGTTCAATCAGATTGTTAAGAAATTATTTGTTGTTATTGACGATTTATAATAAAAGATTCATGTCTGATTGAAAGTTTAACTTTTTTGTTATAAAATAATCTTTTTAATTGGAAATTCAATTGCTTGGGTAAAAGCTAAAAAACATCGTTAACAACTTTTTTTTATTGAATCCTATCTTTGTTTGAAAATTCAACTGTTTAATGGAAAAGCCTTTTTTCTGGTTTGAAATTAATTTTTTCATTGAATGTGTATCTCATCTATTTTTAAGAAGGATTTGTGTTAGTTTAAAATTCCCCTCTTTTGGTAAAAATATAATTTTCTTTATTCGAACTTTTATTTTTCTTAAATAAAAATCCATTACCTTCGGCAGAAATTAATTCCTTGCTTAAGTCAGATTTTTTGTTTGAAAATTCAATTTTTGTATAAAAAATTCGTCTTCTCAGTTGACGGTTCAACAATTTAGATAACTTTTAATTTCTTCCTTGAGTAAACAAATCTTCATTTGTTGAAAATTCGTCCTTTTGGTTTTCAAATTCTTTTTTTTTTGTACGAATTTCATCTTTCTTGATTGAAATATAAACTGTGAGGCTTTTTTGTTGACAATTTATAGTTTTAGGCTGAAAAATCAACAACCATGTTAAAAATTGAATTATTTTGTTGAAAATTAAAGTATTTTGTTAAAAAGCCATCTTCTATAGTAGAAAAGACATTTTTGGGCTTAAAATAAATTAATAATTTTAACAATTTAAAATTTGTATCTTAAAAACTGTTTTATTTGGTCTATAAAAGATTCTATGCTAAAAGCATTACTCTTCATTATTACTCCTTATTTTTACACTACAGTTTCGTATTATTACTCTCTTTACATTCTTTATTTTTACTCTTTATTATTCTTTAAATTCTATGAATTTCAAGACCTTCCTAGTTCACTGAATGCCATATATTCTCTTAATTCCATTAATTCTATTAATTTCCTCAATTCTCTAAATTCCATGCGTTCTTTGAATTCTTCGAAGTCTTTAAATTCTCGGAATTTCTTGAATCCTATGAATTCCCTGAAACCCATAAATTTGTGGAATATTCTTAACTTCCTGAATTTTCTAGATTCTCGGAACTATCCGAATTCTCGAAATATTCTGATTTCTCTTAACTCCCTGAATTATTGGAGTCGTTGTTATTTATGAAGTGCTAAGAATTTAGTGAATTCCACGAATTCTAAGAATTTCAGAAGTTTCACAAATTTAGGATCTACCATGAATATAGATATATCCACGAATTTAAGGAATTCTACGAATTCAGGATATTGAATGAATTTTAGAAACTCATTTATGTAATTCAGGGAATCAGATAAATTCATGAAATCATACAAATTCAGAGAATTCCTATAGTTCGGTAAATTCCGCAAAGTAGAATTCCACGAATTCATTAAATTGTAAGAATTCAGTCGATTCTGCAATTTAAGTAAATTATACGAATTTAGAGAATTAAACGAATTTATCGAATTCAATTATTTAAGGAGCACCAAGAATTTAAAGGCATCAAAAAATTTTGAGAATCTTCAAAATCCCTTAAATAGCCCTAATTCCATCAATTTTTTCATTGAATTTTATTAGTTCTTCGAAATTATTTCAAGCTTTCTCAATTCTTTGGAATACCTCTAAAATTCCTTGTATTTCCTCTGAAGTATTTGAAGTTCATGAAACTTAAAAAATTTAGGCAACTTCACAAATTCTACCAATTTTGGGAGTTTCTTAAATTTAGGAACTATCACTAATTCAAGGAATGCAATGAATTAACCAGATTTAATTAATTTTAAAAATTCAGGGAATTCTCGGAACATGTTATAGTAAAGGAATCGCAAAAATTAATGCAATTATATGAATTTCGAGAATTCCTATAATTCGGGGAATTCAGCAAATTCAAAGAATTACACGAATTAAGAGAATTAAATGATTTTATGGAATTTCACGATTTTAAGGAACCCCAGAAATTAGAAGTAATCTAAGAATTCAGAGAATTTTCAGAACTTCTTAAATTCACTAAATTCTATAAATGGTCTAATATCCTTGATTTCTCCGAATTCCTTCACATGTTTTGAAGTTATGAATTTCTGAAATTATCTGAATCCCTGAAATTTGTTTAATTCTCTGATATTTTGTAAATTAGTGAATTTTCTACATTCAATAAATTCTCTAAAGTCATTCCCTGAATTTGCTTACTTCTTTCGAATTCCTCCAAATTCCCAAAATTCTTTGAAATTTCAAACGTTCCACGAATTTATAAACTGCCACAAATTTAGAGAATTCAAAGAATTAAAGAAATTTCGTAATTTTCGTAAATTGGCTGAATTCCTTTGAATTTTTTTAATTAACAGATTGCTGCAATTCAAAAAATCTAGGTAATATCACGAATTCTGGAAGTCCCGCGAATTTGAGAACATAGACGGTTTCACACTAATTTTTTTTATTAATTTTTTAAAACTTTTTTGTGCATAGAAATGTAGGAGGAGGTTAAAAAAACACAGTCTCACATTCGGTTTTTCCAATTTTTTCTTTAAAAAGAAATGAGAGAAAAATCAAATTTTTTCCTGCAAATGTTAATTTTCTATTTAAAAAAATATAATTTACTCCTTTTCCAAATACTAATATCGACACACCGCATTCACGAGGTGTGAAGACAAAGTTAAAAATTAATGTTCTATTATCAAATAGTGTCCAATTCGAGAAAACGGGCCTCACCAGTCGTGTCAATGCCCATAAACGGTCCATTTTGACATTGAATTAATCAAATGTGACATTTTTTAATATCATATTTTTAAAGATATTTTCAAGAGGAAAGATAATTAAAAAAAAATCAAAAACCGTATGTCTGGACGTAGGTCAAATCACACCAAACGTTGCCCTAAAATCATGTCAATGCACATATACGATCCATTTTACAATAGAAATTATAAAATGTGACATTTTCAAATATGAGATTTTCAAAGCTACAGTCTAAACAAATCAAAAGAAAAAAGAAAATCAAAAATCGTATGTCCGGAAGTGGTTCAAATCTGATGAAACGTTGCCCTGAAATCAAGTCAATGCACATATACGGTCCATTTTACAATAGAAATTATAAAATGTGACATTTTTAAATATGAGATTTTCAAAGCTACAGTCTAAACAAATTAAAAGAAAAAAGAAAATCAAAAATCGTATGTCCGGACGTGGGTTAAATCTGATCAAACGTTGCCCTAAAATCATGTCAGTGCACATATACGGTCCATTTTACAATAGAAATTATAAAATGTGACATTTCTAACTATGAGATTCTCAAAGCTACTGTGTAAACAAACTAAAAGAAAAAAGAAAATCAAAAATCGTATGTCCGGACGCGGGTCAAATCTGATCAAACATTGCCCTGAAATCATGTCAATGCACATATACGGTCCATTTTACAATAGAAATTATAAAATGTGACATTTTTAAATATGAGATTTTCAAAGCTACTGTCTAAAGAATTGAAAAGAAAAAAGAAAATCAAAAATAGTATGTCCGGAAGTGGTTCAAATCTAATGAAACGTTGCCCTGAAATCAAGCCAATGCACATATACGGTCCATTTTACAATAGAAATTATAAAATGTGACATTTTTAAATATGAGATTTTCAAAGCTACAGTCTAAACAAATCAAAGAAAAAAAGCAAATAAAAAATCTTATGTCCGGACGTGGGTCGAATCTGATCAAAGGTTGCCCTGAAATCTTGTCAATGCACATATACGGTTCATTTTACAATAGAAATTATAAAATGTGACATTTTTAAATATGAGATTTTCAAAGCTACAGTCTAAACAAATTAAAAGAAAAAAGAAAATCAAAAATCGTATGTCCGGACGTGGGTCAAATCTGAACAAACGTTGCCCTGAAATCATATCAATGCAAATATACGGTCCATTTTACAATAGAAATTATAAAATATGACATTTTTAACCATGAGATTTTCAAAGCTACTGTCTAAAGAATTGAAAAGAAAAAAAAATCAACAATCGTATTTCCGGACGTGGGTCAAATCTGATCAAACGTGGTCCTGAAATCATGTCAATGAACATATACGGTCCATTTTACAATAGAAATTATAAAATGTGACATTTCTAACTATGAGATTCTCAAAGCTACTGTGTGAAAAAACTAAAAGAAAAAAGAAAATCAAAAATCGTATGTCCGGAAGTGGTTCAAATCTAATGAAAAGTTGCCCTGAAATCAAGCCAATGCACATATACGGTCCATTTTACAATAGAAATTATAAAATGTGACATTTTTAAATATGAGATTTTCAAAGCTACAGTCTAAACAAATCAAAGGAAAAAAGCAAATAAAAAATCTGATGTCCAGACGTGGGTCGAATCTGATCAAAGGTTGCCCTGAAATCAGGTCAATGCACATATACGGTTCATTTTACAATAGAAATTATAAATTATGACATTTTTAAATATGAGATTTTCAAAGCTACAGTCTAAACAAATTAAAAGAAAAAAGAAAATCAAAAATCGTATGTCCGGACGTGGGTCAAATCTGAACAAACGTTGCCCTGAAATCATATCAATGAAAATATACGGTCCATTTTACAATAGAAATTATAAAATATGACATTTTTAACCATGAGATTTTCAACGCTACTGTCTAAAGAATTGAAAAGAAAAAAAAATCAACAATCGTATTTCCGGACGTGGGTCAAATCTGATCAAACGTGTTCCTGAAATCATGTCAATGAACATATACGGTCCATTTTACAATAGAAATTATAAAATGTGACATTTTCAAATATGAGGTTTTCAAAGCTAATGTGTGAACAAACTAAAAGAAAAAAGAAAATCAAAAATCGTATGTCCGGACGCGGGTCAAATCTGATCAAACATTGCCCTGAAATCATGTCAATGCACATATACGGTCCATTTTACAATAGAAATTATAAAATGTGACATTTTTAAATATGAGATTTTCAAAGCTACTGTCTAAAGAATTGAAAAGAAAAAAGAAAATCAAAAATACTATGTCCGGAAGTGGTTTAAATCTAATGAAAAGTTGCCCTGAAATCAAACCAATGCACATATACGGTCCATTTTACAATAGAAATTATAAAATGTGACATTTTTAAATATGAGATTTTCAAAGCTACGGTCTAAACAAATCAAAGGAAAAAAGCAAATAAAAAATCTTATGTCCGGGCGTGGGTCAAATCTGATCAAAGGTTGCCCTGAAATCATGTCAATGCACATATACGGTTCATTTTACAATAGAAATTATAAAATGTGACATTTTTAAATATGAGATTTTCAAAGCTACAGTCTAAACAAATTAAAAAAAAAAAAGAAAATCAAAAATCGTATGTCCGGACGTGGGTCAAATCTGAACAAACGTTGCCCTGAAATCATATCAATGCAAATATACGGTCCATTTTACAATAGAAATTATAAATTATGACATTTTTAACCATGAGATTTTCAAAGCTACAGTCTAAACAAATTAAAAGAAAAAAGAAAATCAAAAATCGTATGTCCGGACGTGGGTCAAATCTGAACAAACGTTGCCCTGAAATCATATCAATGCAAATATACGGTCCATTTTACAATAGAAATTATAAAATATGACATTTTTAACCATGAGATTTTCAAAGCTACTGTCTAAAGAATTGAAAAGAAAAAAAAAATCAACAATCGTATTTCCGGACGTGGATCAAATCTGATCAAGCGTGGTCCTGAAATCATGTCAATGAACATATACGGTCCATTTTACAATAGAAATTATAAAATGTGACATTTTTAAATATGAGCTTTTCAAAGCTACAGTCTAATCTAATTAAAAGAAAAAAGAAAATCAAAAATCGTATGTCCGGACGTGGGTCAAATCTGATCAAACATTGCCCTGAAATCATGTCAATGCACATATACGGTCCATTTTACAATAGACATTATAAAATGTGACATTTTTAAATATGAGATTTTCAAAGCGACAGTCTAAACAAATTAAAAGAAAAAAGAAAATCAAAAATCGTATGTCCGGAGGTGGGTCAAATCTGATAAAACGTTGCCCCGAAATCATGCAAATGCACATATACGGTTCATTTTACAATAGAAATTATTAAATGTGACATTTTTAAATCTGAGATTTTCAAAGCTACCGTCTAAAGAATTGAAAAGAAAAAAGAAAATCAAAAATCGTATGTCCGACCGTGGGTCAAATCTGATCAAACGTTGCCCTGAAATCATGTCAATGCACATATACGGTCCATTTTACAATAGAAATTATAAAATGCCACATTTTTAAGTATGAGATTCTCAAAGCTAATGTCTAAACAAACTAAAAGAAAAAAGAAAATCAAAAATCGAATGTCCGGACGTGGTTCAAATCTGATGAAACGTTGCCCTGAAATGAAGTCAGTGCACATATACGGTCCATTTTACAATAGAAATTATAAAATATGACATTTTTAACTATGAGATTTTCAAAGCTACTGTCTAAAGAATTGAAAATAAAAAATAAAATCAAAAATCGTATTTCCGGACGTGGGTCAAATCTGATCAAACGTTGTCCTGAAATCATGTCAGTGCACATATACGGTCCATTTTACAATAGAAATTATAAAATGTGACATTTCTAACTATGAGATTTTCAAAGCTACTGTCCAAAGAATTGAAAAGAAAAAAGAAAATCAAAAATCGTATTTCCGGACGTGGGTCAAATCTGATCAAACGTAGCCCCGAAATCATGCCATTGCACATATACGGTCCATTTTACAATAGAAAATATAAAATGTGACGTTTTTAAATATGAGCTTTTCAAAGCTACAGTCTAAACAAAATAAAAGAAAAAAGAAAATCAAAAAGCGTATTTCCGGACGTGGGTCAAATCTGATAAAACGTTGCCCCGGAATCATGTCAATGAACATATGCGGTCCATTTTACAATAGAAATTATAAAATGTGACATTTTCAAATATGATATTTTCAAAGCTACAGTCTAAACAAATTAAAAGAAAAATGAAAATCTAAAATCGTATTTCCGTACGTGGGACAAATCTGATCAAACGTTGCCCTGAAATCATGCCAATGCACATATACGGTCCATTTTACAATAGAAATTATAAAATGTGACATTTTTAAATATGAGCTTTTCAAAGCTACAGTCTGAACAAATTAAAAGAAAATCAAAAATCGTATTTCCGGACGTGGGTCAAATCTGATAAAACGTTGCTCTGAAATCATGTCAATGCACATATACGGTCCATTTCACAATAGAAATTATTAATTGTGACAGTTTTAAATCTGAGATTTTCAAAGCTACAGTCTAAACAAATTAAAGGGAGAAAGAAAATCAAAAATCGTATGTCCGGACGTGGTTCGGATCTGATAAGAAGTTGCCCCGAAATCATGTCAATGCACATATACGGTTCATTTTACAATAGCAATTATTAAATGTGACATTTTTAAATCTGTGATTTTCAGAGCTACTGTCTAAACAAACTAAAAGAAGAAATAAAATCATAAATCGTATGTCCGGACGTCGGTCAAATATTATAAAACGTTGCCCTGAAATCATGGCAATGCACATATACGGTCCATTTTACAATAGAAATGATAAAATGTGACATTTTTAAATATGAGATTTTCAACGCGACAGTCTAAACAAATTAAAAGAAAAAAGAAAATCAAAAATCGTATGTCCGGACGTGGGTCAAATCTGATAAAACGTTGCCTCGAAATCATGCCAATGCACATATACGGTTCATTTTATAATAGAAATTATTAAATGTGACATTTTTAAATCTGAGATTTTCAAAGCTACCGTCTAAAGAATTGAAAAGAAAAAAGAAAAACGAAAATCGAAAATCGTATGTCCGGACGTCGGTCAAATATGATCAAACGCTGCCCTGAAATCATGTCAATGCACATATACGGTCCATTTTACAATAGAAAATATAAAATGTGACATTTTTTAATATGAGATTTTCAAAGCTACTGTCTAAAGAATTGAAAAGAAAAAAGAAAATAAAAAATCGTATTTCCGGACGTGTGTCAAATCTGATCAAACGTTGCCCTAAAATTATGTCAATGCGCATGAACAGTCCATTTTACAATAGAAATTATAAAAGGGACATATTAACTATGAGATTCTCAAAGCTACTGTCTGAAAAAACGAAAAGAAAAAATAAAATCAAAAATCGTATGTCCGGGCGTGGTTCAAATCTGATCAAACGCTGCCCTGAAATCAAGTCAATGCACATATACGGACCATTTTACAATAGAAATTATAATATGTGACATTTTTAAATATGAGATTTTCAAAGCTACAGTCTAAACAAATTAAAAAATAAAAAGAAAATCATAAATCGTGTGTCCGGACGTGGGTCAAATCTGATAAAACGTTGCCCCGAAATCATGTCAATGCACATATACGGTTCATTTTACAATAGAAATTATTAAATGTGACATTTTTAAATGTGAGATTTTCAAAGCTACTGTCTAAAGAATTGAAAAGAAAAAAGAAAATCGAAAATCGTATGTGTTGACGTCGGTCAAATATGATCAAACGCTGCCCTGAAATCATGTCAATGCACATATACGGCACATTTTACAATAGAAATTATAAAATGTGACATTTTTAAATATGAGATTTTCAAAGCTACTTTCTAAAGAATTGAAAAGAAAAAAGAAATCGAAAATCGTATGTCCGGACGTTGGTCAAATATGATAAAACGTTGCCCTGAAATCATGTCAATGCACATATACGGTCCATTTTGAAATAGAAATTATAAAATGTCACATTTTTAAGTATGAGATTCTCAAAGCTAATGTCTAAACAAACTAAAAGAAAAAAGAAAATCAAAAATCGAATGTCCGGAC
>NC_046657.1:152324540-152326840 GCF_010883055.1 Belonocnema kinseyi
GTCTAAACAAATGAAAAGAAAAAAGGAAATCAATAATCGTATGTCCGAACGTGGGTCAAATCTGTTCAAACGTTGCCCTGAAATCATGTCAATGCACATATACGGTCCATTTTACAATAGAAATTAAAAAATGTGACATTTTTATATACGCGCTTTTCAAAGCTACAGTCTAAACAAATTAAAAGAAAAAGAAAATCAAAAATCGTATTTCCGGACGTGGGTCAAATATGATAAAACGTTGCCCCGAAATCATGTCAATGAACATAAACGGTCCATTTTACAATAGATATTATAAAATGTGACATTTTTAAATATGAGCTTTTCAAAGCTACAGTCTAAACAAATTGAAACAAAAATGAAAATCAAAAATCGTATTTCCGGACGTGGGTCAAATCTGATCAAACGTTGCCCTGAAATCATGCCAATGCACATATACGGTCCATTTTACAATAGAAATTATAAAATGTGACATTTTTAAATATGAGATTTTCAAAGCGACAGTCTAAACAAATTAAAAGAAAAAAGAAAATCAAAAATCGTATTTCCGGACGTGGGTCAATTCCGATAAAACGTTGCCCCGAAATCATGCCAATGCACATATACGGTTCATTTTACAATAGAAATTATTAAATGTGACATTTTTAAATCTGAGATTTTCAAAGCTACCGTCTAAAGAATTGAAAAGAAAAAAGAAAATCGAAAATCGTATGTCCGGACGTCGGTCAAATATGATCAAACGCTGCCCTGAAATCATGTCAATGCACATATACGGTCCACTTTACAATAGAAAATATAAAATGTGACATTTTTTAATATGAGATTTTCAAAGCTACTGTCTAAAGATTTGAAAAGAAAAAAGAAAATAAAAAATCGTATTTCCGGACGTGTGTCAAATCTGTTCAAACGTTGCCCTGAAATTATGTCAATGCGCATAAACGGTCCATTTTACAATAGAAAATATAAAATGGACATTTTAACTATGAGATTCTCAAAGCTACTGTCTGAAAAAACCAAAAGAAAAAAGAAAATCAAAAATCGAATGTCCGGACGTGGGTCAAATCTGATCAAACGTTGCCCTGAAATCATGTCAGTGCACATATACGGTCCATTTTACAATAGAAATTATAAAATGTGACATTTTTAACTATGAGATTTTCAAAGCTACTGTCCAAAGAATTGAAAAGAAAAAAGAAAATCAAAAATCGTATTTCCGGACGTGGGTCAAATCTGATCAAACGTTGCCCTGAAATCATGCCAATGCACATATACGGTCCATTTTACAATAGAAATTATAAAATGTGACATTTTTAAATATGAGCTTTTCAAAGCTACAGTCTAAACAAATTAAAAGAAAAATGAAAATCAAAAATCGTATTTCCGGACGTGGGTCAAATCTGATCAAACGTATCCCCGAAATCATGCCATTGCACATATACGGTCCATTTTACAATAGAAATTATAAAATGTGACGTTTTTAAATATGACTTTTGAAAGCTACAGTCTAAACAAATTAAAAGAAAAAAGAAAATCAAAAATCGTATTTCCGGACGTGGGTCAAATCTGATAAAACGTTGCCCCGGAATCATGTCAATGAACATATGCGGTCCATTTTACAATAGAAATTATAAAATGTGACATTTTCAAATATGAGATTTTCAAAGCTACAGTCTAAACAAATTAAAAGAAAAATGAAAATCTAAAATCGTATTTCCGGACGTGGGTCAAATCTGATAAAACGTTGCCCCGGAATCATGCCAATGAACATATACGGTCCATTTTACAATAGAAATTATTAAATGCGACATTTTCAAATATGAGATTTTCAAAGCTACAGTCTAAACAAATTAAAAGAAAAAAGAAAATCAAAAATCGTATGTCCGGACGTGGGTCAAGTCTGCTCAAACGTTGCTCTGAAATCATGTCAATGCACATATACGGTCCATTTTACAATAGAAATTATAAAATGTGACATTTTTAAATCTTAGATTTTCAAAGCTACAGTCTAAACAAATTAAAAGAAAAAAGAAAATCTAAAATCGTATGTCCGGACGTGGGTCGGAGCTGATAAGACGTTGCCCCGAAATCATGTCAATGCACATATACGGTTCATTTTACAATAGCAATTATTAAATGTGACATTTTTAAATCTGAGATTTTCAAAGCTACTGTCTAAAGAATTGACAAGAAAAAATAAAATTGAAAATCGTATGTGCGGACGTCGGTCAAATATGATCAAACGCTGCCCTGAAATCATGTCAATGCACATGAACGGTCCATTTTACAATAGAAATTATAAAATG
>NC_046657.1:152326940-152328145 GCF_010883055.1 Belonocnema kinseyi
GTCCATTTTACAATAGAAAATATAAAATGTGACATTTTTTAATATGAGATTTTCAAAGCTACTGTCTAAAGAATTGAAAAGAAAAAAGAAAATAAAAAATCGAATTTCCGGACGTGTGTCAAATCTGATCAAACGTTGCCCTGAAATCATGGCAATGCACACGAACGGTCCATTTTACAACAGAAATTATAAAATGGACATTTTTAACTATGAGATTCTCAAAGCTACTGTGTTAACAAACTAAAAGAAAAAAGAAAATCAAAAATCGTATGTCCGGACGTGGGTCAATTCCGATAAAACGTTGCCCCTAAATCATGCCAATGCACATATACGGTTCATTTTACAATAGAAATTATTAAATGTGACATTTTTAAATCTGAGATTTTCAAAGCTACCGTCTAAAGAATTGAAAAGAAAAAAGAAAATCGAAAATCGTATGTCCGGACGTCGGTCAAATATGATCAAACGCTGCCCTGAAATCATGTCAATGCACATATACGGTCCACTTTACAATAGAAAATATAAAATGTGACATTTTTTAATATGAGATTTTCAAAGCTACTGTTTAAAGAATTGAAAAGAAAAAAGAAAATAAAAAATCGTATTTCCGTACGTGTGTCAAATCTGATCAAAGTTTGCCCTGAAATCATGTCAATGCACATGAACGGTCCATTTTACAATAGAAATTATAAAATGGACATTTTTAACTATGAGAGTCTCAAAGCTACTGTCTGAACAAACTAAAAGAAAAAAGAAAATCAAAAATCGTATGTCTGGAAGTGGTTCAAATCTGATGAAACGTTGCCCTGAAATCAATTCAATGCAAATGTACGGTCCATTTTACAATAGAAATTATAAAATGTGACATTTTTAAATATGAGATTTTCAAAGCTACAGTCTAAACAATTGAAAAGAAAAAAGGAAATCAAAAATCGTATTTCCGGACGTGGGTCAAATCTGATCAAACGTTGTCCTGAAATCATGTCAATGAACATATACGGTCCATTTTACAATAGAAATTATAAAATGTGACATTTTCAAATATGAGGTTTTCAAAGCTACAGTCTAAACAAATTAAAAGAAAAAAGAAAATCAAAAATCATATGTCCGGACGTGGGTCAAATCTGATGAAACGTTGCCCCGAAATCATGTCAATTCACATATACGGTTCATTTTACAATAGAAAATATAAAATGTGACATTTT
>NC_046657.1:152328245-152334013 GCF_010883055.1 Belonocnema kinseyi
AAAAATCGTATTTCCGTACGTGTGTCAAACCTGATCAAACTTTGCCCTGAAATCATGTCAATGCACATGAACGGTCCATTTTACAATAGAAATTATAAAATGTGACATTTTTAAATATGAGATTTTCAAAGCTACAGTCTAAACAAATGAAAAGAAAAAAGAAAATCAAAAATCGAATGTCCGGACGTGGTTCAGATCTGATGAAACTTTGCCCTGAAATCACGTCAGTGCACATATACGGTCCATTTTACAATAGAAATTATAAAATATGACATTTTTAACTATGAGATTTTCAAAGCTACTGTCTAAAGAATTGAAAATAAAAAAAAAATAAAAAATCGTATTTCCGGACGTGGGTCAAATCTGATCAAACGTTCTCCTGAAATCATGTCAATGAACATATACGGTCCATTTTGCAATAGAAATTATAAAATGTGACATTTTCAAATATGAGATTTTCAAAGCTACAGTCTAAACAAATTAAAAGAAAAAAGAAAATAAAAAATCGCATGTCCGGACGTGGGTTAAATCTGATTAAACGTTGCCCTGAAATCATGTCATTGCACATATACGGTCCATTTTACAATAGAAATTATAAAATGTGACATTTCTAACTATGAGATTTTCAAAGCTACTGTCTAAAGAATTGAAAAGAAAAAAGAAAATCAAAAATCGTATTTCCGGACGTGGGTCAAATCTGATCAAACGTTGCCCTGAAATCATGTCAGTGCACATATACGGTCCATTTTACAATAGAAATTATAAAATTTGACATTTCTACATATGAGATTCTCAAATCTAATGTCTAAACAAACTAAAAGAAAAAATAAAATCAAAAATCGTATGTCCGGACGTGGGTTAAATCTGATCAAACGTTGCCCTGAAATCATGTCAGTGCACATATACGGTCCATTTTACAATAGAAATTATAAAATGTGACATTTCTAACTATGAGATTTTCAAAGCTACTGTCTAAATAATTGAAAAGAAAAAAGAAAATCAAAAATCGTATGTCCGGACGTCGGTCAAACCTGATCAAACGCTGCCCTGAAATCATGTCAATGCACATATACGGTCCATTTCACAATAGAAATTATAAAATGTGACATTTTTAAATATGAGATTTTCAAAGCTACAGTCTAAACAAATTAAAAGAAAAAAGAAAATCAAAAATTGTATGTCCGGACGTGTGTTAAATCTGATCAAACGTTGCCCTGAAATCACGTCAGTGCACATATTCGGTCCATTTTATAATAGAAATGATAAAATATGCCATTTTTAACAATGAGTATGAATCGTATGTACGGACGTGGGTCAAGTCTGATCAAAGGTTGCCCTGAAATCATGTCAATGCACATATACGGTTCATTTTACAATAGAAAATATAAAGTGTAACATTTTTAAATATGAGATTTTCAAAGCTACAGTCTAAACAAATTAAGAGAAAAAAGAAAATCAAAAATCGTATTTCCGGATGTGGGTCAAATCTGATCAAACGTTGCCCTGCAATCATGTCAATGCACATATACGGTCCATTTTACAACAGAAATTATAAAATGTGACATTTTTAAATATGAGATTTCCAAAGCTACTGTCTAAAGAATTGAAAAGAAAAAAGAAAATCGAAAATCGTATGTCCGGACGTCGGCCAAATATGATAAAACGTTGCCCTGAAATCATGTCAATGCACATATATGGTCCATTTTACAATAGAAATTATAAAATGTGACATTTTTAAATATGAGATTTTCAAAGCTACAGTCTAAACAAATGAAAAGAAAAAAGGAAATCAAAAATCGTATGTTCGAACGTGGGTCAAATCTGATCAAACGTTGCCCTGAAATCATGTCAATGCACATGTACGGTCCATTTTACAATAGAAATTATAAAATGTCACATTTTTAAGTATGAGATTCTCAAAGCTAATGTCTAAACAAACTAAAAGAAAAAAGAAAATCAAAAATCGAATGTCCGGACGTGGTTCAAATCTGATGAAACTTTGCCCTGAAATCACGTCAGTGCACATATACGGTCCATTTTACAATAGAAATTATAAAATATGACATTTTTAACTATGAGATTTTCAAAGCTACTGTCTAAAGAATTGAAAAGAAAAAAAAATCAAAAATCGAATTTCCGGACGTGGGTCAAATCTGATCAAACGTTGTCCTGAAATAATGTCAATGAACATATACGGTCCACTTTTACAATAGAAATTATAAAATGTGACATTTTCAAATATGAGGTTTTCAAAGCTACAGTCTAAACAAATAAAAAGAAAAAAGAAAATCAAAAATCGCATGTCCGGACGTGGGTCAAATCTGATCAAACGTTGCCCTGAAATCATGTCAATGCACATATACGTTCCATTTTACAATAGAAATTATAAAATGTGACATTTTTAGATATGAGATTTTCAAAGCTACAGTCTAAACAAATTAAAAGAAAATCAAAAATCGTATGTCCGGACGTGGGTCAAATCTGATGAAACGTTGCTCCGAAATCATGTCAATGCATATATACGGTTTATTTTACAATAGAATATATAAAATGTGACATTTTTTAATATGAGAGTTTCAAAGCTACTGTCTAAAGAATTGAAAAGAAAAAAGAAAATAAAAAATCGTATTTCCGTACGTGTGTCAAATCTGATCAAACGTTGACCTGAAATCATGTCAATGCACATGAACGGTCCATTTTACAATAGAAATTATAAAATGGACATTTTTAACTATGAGAGTCTCAAAGCTACTCTCTGAAAAAACTAAAAGAAAAAAGAAAATAAAAAATCGTATGTCCGGATGTGGCTCAAATCTGATGAAACGTTGCCCTGAAATCATGTCGATGCACATATACGGTCCATTTTGCAATAGAAATTATAAAATGTGACATTTTCAAATATAAGATTTTCAAACTACAGTCTAAACAAATTAAGAGAAAAAAGAAAATCAAAAATCGTATTTCCGGATGTGGGTCAAATCTGATCAAACGTTGCCCTGAAATCATGTCAGTGCACATATACGGTCCATTTTGCAATAGAAATTATAAAATATGACATTTTTAACTATGAGATTTTCAAAGCTACTGTCTAAAGAATTGAAAAGAAAAAAAAATCAAAAATCGTATTTCCGGACGTGGGTCAAATCTGATCAAACGTTGCCCCGAAATCATGTCAATGCACATATACGGTTTATTTTACAATAGAAAATATAAAATGTGACATTTTTTAATATGAGATTTTCAAAGCTACTGTCTAAAGAATTGAAAAGAAAAAAGAAAATAAAAAATCGTATTTCCGTACGTGTGTCAAATCTGATCAAACGTTGCCCTGAAATCATGTCAATGCACATGAACGCTCCATTTTACAATAGAAATTATAAAATGGACATTTTTAACTATGAGAGTCTCAAAGCTGCTCTCTGAACAAACTAAAAGAAAAGAGAAAATAAAAAATCGTATGTCCGGATGTGGTTCAAATCTGATGATACGTTGCCCTGAAATCATGTCGATGCACATATACGGTCCATTTTGCAATAGAAATTATAAAATGTGACATTTTCAAATATGAGATTTTCAAAGCTACAGTCTAAACAAATTAAAAGAAGAATGAAAATCAAAAATCGTTTGTCCGGACGTGGGTTAAATCTGATTAAACGTTGCCCTGAAATCATGTCAGTGCACATATACGGTCCATTTTACAATAGAAATTATAAAATGTGACATTTCTAACTATGAGATTTTCAAAGCTACTGTCTAAAGAATTGAAAAGAAAAAAGAAAATCGAAAATCGTATGTCCGGACGTCGGTCAAATATGATCAAACGTTGTCCAGAAATAATGTCAATGAACATATACGGTCCATTTTACAATAGAAATTATAAAATGTGACATTTTCAAATATGAGGTTTTCAAAGCTACAGTCTAACCAAATTAAAAGAAAAAAGAAAATCAAAAATCGTATGTCCGGACGTGGGTCAAATCTGATGAAACGTTGCCCCGAAATCATGTCAATGCACATATACGGTTTATTTTACTATAGAAAATATAAAATGTGACATTTTTTAATATGAGATTTTCAAAGCTACTGTCTAAAGAATTGAAAAGAAAAAAGAAAATAAAAAATCGTATTTCCGTACGTGTGTCAAATCTGATCAAACGTTGCCCTGAAATCATGTCAATGCACATATACGGTCCATTTTGCAATAGAAATTATAAAATGTGACATTTTCAAATATGAGATTTTCAAAGCTACAGTCTAAACAAATTAAAAGAAAAACAAAAATCAAAAATCGTATGTCCGGACGTGGGTTAAATCTGATTAAACTTTGCCCTGAAATCATGTCAGTGCACATATACGGTCCATTTTACAATAGAAATTATAAAATGTGACATTTCTAACTATGAGATTTTCAAAGCTACTGTCTAAAGAATTGAAAAGAAAAAAGAAAATCAAAAATCGTATTTCCGGACGTGGGTCAAATCTGATCAAACGTTGCCCTGAAATCATGTCAATGCACATATACGGTTCATTTTACAATAGAAATTACTAAGTGTGACATTTTTAAATATGAGATTTTTAAAGCTACTGTCTAAAGAATTGAAAAGAAAAAAGAAAATCGAAAATCGTATGTCCGGATGTGGGTCAAATCTGATCAAACGTTGCCCTGAAATCATGTCAATGCACATATACGGTCCATTTTACAATAGAAATGATAGAATATGACATTTTTAACTATGAGATTTTCAAAGCTACTGTCTAAAGAATTGAAAAGAAAAAAGAAAATCAAAAATCGTGTGTCCAGACGTGGGTCAAATCTGATCAAACGTTGCCCCGAAATCATGTCTATGCGCATATACGGTCCATTTTACAACAGAAATTATAAAATGTGACATTTTTAAATATGAGATTTTGAAAGCTACAGTCTAAACAAATTAAAAGAAAAAAGAAAATCAAAAATCGTATGTCCGGACGTGGCTCAAATATGATCAAACGTTGCCCTGAAATGAAGTCAGTGCACATATACGGTCCATTTTACAATAGAAATTATAAAATGTGACATTTTTAAATATGAGATTTTCAAAGCTACAGTCTAAACAAATTAAAAGAAAATAAAAAATCGTATGTCCGGACGTGGGTCAAATCTGATCAAACTTTGTCCTGAAATCATGTCAGTGCGCATATACGGTCCATTTTACAATAGAAATGATAAAATATGACATTTTTAACTATGAGATTTTCAAAGCTACTGTCTAAAGAATTGAAAAGAAAAAAGAAAATCAAAAATCGTGTGTCCGGACGTGGGTCAAATCTGATCAAACGTTGCCCCGAAATCATGTCAATGCGCATATACGGTCCATTTTACAACAGAGATTATAAAATGTGACATTTTTAAATATGAGATTTTGAAAGCTACAGTCTAAACAAATTAAAAGAAAAAAGAAAATCAAAAATCGTATGTCCGGACGGGGCTCAAATATGATCAAACGTTGCCCTGAAATCATTTCAATGCACATATACGGTCCATTTTACAATAGAAATTATAAAATGTCACATTTTTAAGTATGAGATTCTCAAAGCTAATGTCTAAACAAACTAAAAGAAAAAATAAAATCAAAAATCGTATGTCCGGACGTGGTTCAAATCTGATGAAACGTTGCCCTGAAATGAAGTCAATGCACATATACGGTCCATTTTACAATAGAAATTATAAAATGTGACATTTTTAAATATGAGATTTTCAAAGCTACAGTCTAAACAAATTAAAAGAA
>NC_046657.1:152334113-152393677 GCF_010883055.1 Belonocnema kinseyi
TATAACATTTTTAACAATGAGATTTTCAAAGGTACTGTCTAAAGAATTGAAAAGAAAAAAGAAAATCAAAAATCGTATGTCCGGACGTGGGTCAAATCTGATCAAACGTTGCCCGGAAATCATTTCAGTTCACATATACGGTTCATTTTACAATAGAAATTATAAAACGTCACATTTTTAAGTATGAGATTCTTAAAGCTAATGTCTAAACAAACGAAAAGAAAATCGAAAATCGTATGTCCGGACGTGGGTCAAATCTAATCAAACGTTGCCCTGAAGTCATGTCAGTGCACATATACGGTCCATTTTACAATAGAAATTATAAAATGTGACATTTCTAACTATGAGATTTTCAAAGCTACTGTCTAAAGAATTGAAAAGAAAAAAGAAAATCAAAAATCTTATGTCCGGACGTGGGACAAATCTGATCAAATGTTACTCTGAAATCATGTCAATGCACATTTACGGTCCATTTTACAATAGAAATCCTAAAATGTGACATTTTTAAATCTGAGATTTTCAAAGCTACTGTCTAAACAAAGGAAAAGAAAAAAGAAAATCAAAAATCGTATGTCCGGACGTGGGTCAAATCTGATCAAGCAACGTTTGATCAGATTTGACCCACGATCGGACATACGATTTTTGATTTTATTTTTTATTTTAATTTGTTTAGACTGTAGCTTTGAAAATCTCATATTTAAAAATGTCACATTTGATTATTTCTATTGTCAAATGGACCGTATATGTGCATTGACATGATTTCAAGGCAACGTTTTTATCAGATTTGACCCTCGTCCGGACATACGATTTTTTATTTTCCTTTTATTTCTTTAGACAGTAGCTTTGAAAATCTCATATTTAAAAATGTCACATTTTATAGTTTCTATTGTAAAATGAACCGTATATGTGCACTGACATGATTTCAGGGCAACGTTTGATCAGATTTGACCCACGTCCGGACATACGATTTTTGATTTTCTTTTTTCTTTTCATTTGTTTAGACTGTAGCTTCGAAAATCTCATATTTAAAAATGTAGCATTTTATAATTTCCATTGCAAAATGGATCTACATGTGCATTCACATGATTTCAGGCAACGTTTGATCAGATTTGACCCACGTCCGGACATACGACTTTTGATTTTCTTGCTTATTTCAATTTGGTTAGACTGTAGCTTTGAATATCTCATATTTAAAAATGTCACATTTGATTATTTCTATTGTCAAATGGACCGTATATATGCATTGACATGATTTCAGGGCAACGTTTTGTTATGGCCCCATAATAGAGAACCACTCTGAAGCAATTTGCCTGGAATAATTCCCCGTCTGTGTTTACAAAACATAACCCCAGGCTGGGAAAACCTTCTGGGTTAAATTGCTTTAGAGTGGCAATAAGACGACCTTGCTTTCTCTCCATTAGTCAATGGAAGGAAGAGAGTCATAAAATCACACCTGTCGCATCTGATTGGTCGAAAATTTAACAACTTTGTTTAAAATTAATTTTTTCTTTACAAAATTATTTATCTTTATCTGAAAATGTAACTTTTATATGACTGATTAAAAATTAATCGTTTATATTGGTTAAGTTGGAAAATCGTTTTTTTTTTGTATAGAACATTAATCTTCTTGGTCGGTAGTCCTCCTTCGCGATTCCCTGAAGGTCCACTTCGTCCGGCCCTCGACCTCTTCTTCTTCGGGCCGCCTGGATCACTCCGGGCATTACGAAGTTCCGGCACCTCGTACCCCCTCTCCCCGCAAGCGCCTTCGCCCGGCCTACAGCGATGATGACGATGTCATCATCGTAGACGAGGACGAGCTTCTGCGCTCGCCTCCTGCGCCGGTGAAGCGACCTTGTCGGGAAATCTAGACGCTCGGCAGTACCTGCTGAAGGTCCGAGGGGCCCCTCGCCTACCACTGCCACCAACGACCAGCCGCAGAAACCCAGCGCAATCCATGGCCCACCTGGACGCCTTCCTGCGGACGAACAACCGGACCTTGCCCGTACGAGGAGAGATCCAGCCGCGGAAAGCCTAAGCCGCGGTAAAGCTGCCTCTGCTCAGGAGGGCACGAACGGCTCGCCGCGCCCGAGAAGACCAGCGCTCGTCGTCGTCGCCGTCGTGGTGAGAAGCCCTCCCTCAGGAGAGGTCCAGACGGCTCCACACGACCACCGGCCGAGCTCTCACCCGCTCAAGGACAGGCCTCCACTCGCCAAGCCATCCACAATCTCCTCTCCAATATTCGCCACAACTTTAGAACAAGTCGGGACAACCACACACCCGCGGCTTGTATCAGTTTGGTGTGATTTGACCCACGTCCGGACATACGATTTTTGATTTTCTTTTTTATTATCTCTCCTCTCGAAAATATCTTTAAAAATATGATATTAAAAAATGTCACATTTGCTTAATTCAATGTCAAAATGGACCGTATAAGGGCATTGACACGACTGGTGAGACCCTTTTTGTCGAATTGGACAACTTTTTTGATGATAGAACATTAATTTTTGAGTTTGTCTTCACACCTAGTGAATGTGGTGTGTCGATATTAGTATTTGAAAAAGGAGTAAAATATATTTTTTAAATAGAAAATTAACGTTTGCAGGAAAAAATTGATTTTTCTCTCATTTCTTTTTAAAGAAAAAATTGGAAACCCCGAAAGTGTGACTGTGTTTTTTTTTAACCTTCCTCTACATTTCTATCCAAAAAAATTTTTTTTTAAATTAATAAAAAAAAATAGTGTGAAACCGTCTATGTCAGACGTCTCGAACTTCAGGCCTATCGTGAATTTAGAGAATTCAATGAATCAAGGAAATTTAATTAATGTTAACGACTCAGGCAATTTGACGAATTCGGTGACTTTTCGAATTTAAAGAATTACACAAATTCATGAAATTATACAAATTGAGAGAATTTCTATAATTCGAGAAATCCCACAAATTCATAAAATTTAGAGAATTTCAAAATTTCAGCCGATTCCGAAATGTTAGTAAAATACACAAATTTAGGGAATATGTGGAATTCTACAATTTTAAAGACCATGAAAAAATTCTAAGAAATATAAGCATTTAGATAATTATGCGTATCATTTATTTTCTCAGAATACTCTGATATATTTGATTTCTATGAATTCCCTTGAATCTTTTATTTTTCTGAATTTCTCGAATATTTTGAAAAGTACAAGTTTCAAAACCTTAGTTCTTGCACCAAAGCGCGTAAAAATTCAAGGAGCAGTTCCACGACTTAATCTCTTGAAATTTCTCTCCGTGTAGAATTCCACTACATTTCTTAATTTCTCTGGATTCTCCTCAAATCCCTTTCTTCTCGGAGTTCCTTGCATTTCATAGAATTCTTTGAATTCAGGAAATACACGAATTCAGGAATTTGTGAAATTACAAGAATTCGACGAATTAAGGGAATTTACAGAAATTCAAGTAATTCAGATAGCTTTCGAAATTTCCAGACTTCAACTTATTCACATTATTAAAGGAATTCCCAGAATTCAATAAATTAAGATAGTTACGTGAAAGAGCAAGATTCAGAGAGTTATACGAAGTCACAAGATTCAATTAGTTACACGAATTCAGGAATTTGTGAAATTACGCAAATGCAGGAATTTAATAAATTACAAAAATTGAACGAATTCAGGGAATTCACAAGAATTCAAGTAATTCAAATAATTGTCGGAATAACCCAGATTAAATTCATCCACATAACTGAAGGAATTTTCGGAATTCAAGGAATTTAGAGAGTTGCACGAAATTGCAAGATTCAAGGAGTTATACAAATTTACAAGATTCAGTCACTTACACGAACTCAGGAATTTTCTAAATTACGCGAATTCAGGAATTTGTGAAATTACGCGAATTCGACGAATTTAGGAAATTTACGAGAATTCAAGTAATTCAGATAACTAAAGAACTGAAAAGAATTCTAAGATTCTTATAGTCCAGTTTATGCATGCTTCAGAAAAGTCAATAAAAAAAATTAAAATTCCTCTGAATTAAAGAGTATAATCTCTCCTTGAAAATTAAACCAAGAGCATAAGAAAATATTTACTGCTTCTTGAATTATCATGAAAAATGTGGAAGCATTTCAAATAAGAAAATCGATTAGTCGAAAAGCAGTCGATCTTCCATCTTTTGTTGAAAAAAAATATGAGAGGCCTTCTAAATTTAAAAAAATGTCTACAAAATAATTTTTTTTAAGTTTTTCGCTGAAATTCCCAAGACATTTTTTTGTCTAAGCTGGAAATTCTTTCCGGTAGAGTGATTGTGATGTAGATCACGATCACACATTTTTGGTATCAGAGATTTCAATTCTATATCGTAGAATTTGAAAGCTTTTATATTAAGTTTTCTATTTTAAAATTATTTTGTATTTCCACTGAAATATATCAACTCTGGAAAAAGAGTAAAATGAAACCTAATTGGTACCACCCACGCAATTTCGTGAGATGGAAGGTTGCCAAGTACTCTTGTAAAAGGGAAACTACTATTTAAATACTAGAGTTTTTACCAGATGGGTGATTTTAAATTCCTGGTTTTCTCCAGATTAGTTTTTTTATTTATTTCTCAATTTTTTATACATTAACTCATCATTTGAAATATTTTGCAAAATTTCCTGTTCCAGGTCAGAATTATAATTTTGTTGAAAAATTTCCTGATCCAACTTAAAATTATAGTACTTTCTATAAATTGCTTCTTCAAACTCAGAAACATAATATTTCTTCTCGGAAATTTCCTATTAAAACACAAAATAGTGACTCCTTTTAAAAATTTACTGTTAAAGTCAGGATTATATTTCTTCTTAAAAATTATTGTTTCCAAGTAAGAATTTTTAACGTTTTTGGGCAATTCCCAGAAACAATTCAAAATTATAATTATTTAAAAAATTCTCTGTTTCAATTTAGAATAATAATTTATTTAAAGAATTCCTCGTTTCACAAAAGAGTGTAATTCTGTTGGAAAGTTCAATTTAGATTAAACGTTTTTTTAATTTTTTTAAAGTAAGTGCAAAATTGTCATTTTTCTGAAAAATTCCCTGTTTTAAGTTTGAATTTCTATAATTATTTTAGGAAATTTCCCATTCTATTTCAAAAATTCATTTCTTTCCAAAAATGTACGGTTTCAATTCGATCAGTTTCGAATTAATAAAAATCAATTTCAGAAATTTCTTTCTGTTTAACTAAGGATTATAATTCTTTCAGAAGATTCTCCAAAAGAAATTAAAATAATCATCCTTTTTTCAAATTACCTTCTTAAAGTCCGAATTATAATAATTCTTTTAGAAAATTCCCCATTTTAAGATTTTTTCCCGAAAATTCTCGGAAAAATTCCAAAAAAAGCGTAAAACATTAGTAAATTTAATATCAGAAAATTTAGAAAATTTAAGGAATTTCGGTAATTCAGGGATTTTCGGAATTCAAAAGACTTAAGGGGATGCACAGAATAAAGGATATAGGAGAATTTATAGAATTTGAAGGAATCTAAGGAATTCTTAAAATTTTCTTAACTCTTAGATTACTTGATATTCGTGGGGTTCTGTGAACTCTAGAAATTCTATAAGTAATTTCATTATGTAAATTCGTATTATTCACTAAAAATAGAAATAGCTGAATTCTTGAAATTCTCTGAATTTACCAAAATTCAAGGAAATTCCCTCAGTTCGGAAAATTTACCTTATGTCTTTAATTTATAGAATTCTCTAAATTCATGGTAGTTCTTAAATTCGTGGAAAGTTCGAAATTTGTGGCATTCATGATATTGTCTAAATTCTTGGAATTGCACGAATTTTAAATACTTCAGAGAATACAAGAAATTTCCAGGTGTTCCGAAGAATTTAGGGAATTAGGAAAAATTCGGAAGAAATAAGAAAATTCAGGGAATGAGTTTCGAGAATTTGAGAAATTCAGAAAATTCAATAAATTAGAATATATCAGAGTATTCGGAAAATTTTAGGAATGCAGATAATTTCAGGAATTCAGAAATTCAACAGATTTATGTGAATTTAGAGAAATCAAGGATATCAGAAATTTTATAGAGTTTAGTGAATTTAAAAGATTTCAAAAAAATTTTCATATTCTTACATTGCTTTGAATTATTGCAGTTTCCTAAATTCGTGGAATTCGACAGATTGATTTTATTCCCTCAATTCATTTAATTACCTAAATTTGCAAATTTCCGGAATTATAGGAATTCTTAAAATTTTTATAATGTTAAGGTATAATTTATATAATGGTATCTAATTTGAAACACTTTTTTTAAATAGTTTAATTTTGAATACTTATCATGGAAAATTCTTCAATTTTAACGATTTGTGTTTTAAAACTGTTCAATTTTTAAGATCTACAATTAAAAGCTCTTCTGTTTTTAAAGATGTACAAGTAAGAATTCTTGAGTTTTGCAGATTTGGAAGATCAAAAGTCAACAGTTTTAACTTAAGAATTCTCTAAATTAATGAAATTTAAAATGCTAAATAATAAATTTAAAAAATTTTAAATTCTTGATCTTTAAAGCTTAAAAATTTCAATCCCTACAATTTTAGATATTTACTATTCAAAATTTTCAATTTTAATGATTCGCAGTTTAAATGTTTCCAATTTAAAAGATTTACAAATCAAAGTTCGGCAATTGTAAAGATTTGAAATTCAAATTTCATAATTGTTAAGAAATGTATTCTAAAGTTATGTTATTTTGAATGTTTAAAAATATATAATTTATTTTTGAAAATGTACAATGGAAAATTCTTCAATTTCTAAGTTTTTCAATTTAAGGCTCTTCATTATTTGATGTACGTTATCGACATTTCTTTCAAATGGCATAATTCTGAATTGTTAAAATTAGGATATATTTAATTTTTAATATTTACATTGCAAAAGTATGTTATTTTGAACATTTTTTTAACCAAAGTTTAATATTAAAGATTTTATATTAAAATTTCTTAATTTCAAATATTTCTGCTCTAAAGGTTTGTAATCTTGATTTTTTGTTAATATGTAATTCTGTTTTGAAAATTTACAGCGTAAAATTATCCAATTTTTAAGATTTTAAATGGAGGACATTAATATTTAATGTGTACTATTGATTTGTTTTAAATAGTTCAATTTTGAGCCATTAAAATTAAAATTTATTTAATTTTCAAGAGTTATGTTTAAAATGTATGGAATTTTAAACAGTTTTATCAATATGTAGTACAATTTTAAAGATTCACAATAAAAAATCCTTAAATTTTAAAGACTTGTGATTTACAAATCTATAATTTTTAAAGATATATAAAAATTCATAAAAGTTTTATATTTTTTTATCGTAAATGTTTCAAATGAGAAACCTAAAATTTTGAAGGCCAACAATGCAAATTTTCGCAATTAAAAAAAACTACAATTTTTATAATGTTAACAACTTTAAATTTAAAATTCGATGATTTTTAATATTCAAAAATCAAGACTTTTCATCATCATTATAACCTTCATTATAAATAAATTTGTGAAAAAATACATTTTCTTCAAATGCTAAGTCAGAAACAAAATTTGCTATGTTTTACATCAATTTAAATATCACATAATTAAATTAAAACAATTTTTAAGCTCTATTAAATTAGGGTTAGATCTTCTTAACAGCTGCAATAAGATCCGGAGAAGAATTTTTGAATAATGAATTACATTTTATTTTTATTATTATTGATTACATTTTTATTTTTATTTTTTATATTATTAATTACATTTTTCTGAATATAACTTCTGTACTTTAACACCGTTATTAATCATTAAAATAACAGACTTTCAATAATATTGACCTATTTAGAATTATTTTTTGTGACAATGTTTATTACGACTTTTAATAATTTTACGTTTTTTAAAGTTATATTGCAAGAAATTTAGATAGAAACTATATAATGATGCAGACATTTATTTTATGAGATTGTTATTGTTGATATTATAATCCATGTAATTTTTTAAATTAGGAAATTGCTGATAATTAGAGAAAGAATCCATTATTTATTGATTAATTTTATAACTTTTATAACAATATAAATAGAAAAATGTCATATCTGGGCATCATAATGAGCATCTGTCGACGTAAAAATTATATTTTATCAATGTCAGACATTTTAACTGGGATCCTTATAATAAATTTAGCTAAATTTATGATTAGTTAATAAATTCTATGATTTTTTAAAAATAATTTAACAAAGAACAAATTATTCGGGCATCTGTGGACGAAAAAATTAAGAAAGGACGGAGAAAGAAGTTAAAAGAAAGGACTGAGATTTTGAAAAAACGTATCTGCCAAAAAAATGCCCAAATAATACATATACTTATTAAATATGTTTTTTTCCAAAAAATATAAAGTTTATTAACTAATTTTTAATTTTGCTGAAATTACCATGATGTTCCCAATTCAAGAGACTGACAACGGAAAAAAAAAATTCGTCCACAGATGTCCTTTTAATGCATTTCTTTATTAATATTGTTTAGAAAAGTCATAAAATTAATTAATATGTTATGAATTATTTCTGAAATTATAAAGATGTTTCTAATTGAAAAAGTTCTCATCGAAAAAGATGAATTTTTTTTACAAATACCTGATGTATGCATTTGTTTATTAAATTTTTTTATAAAAAGTTATGAAATTTATTACCCACTTATGATTGTTACTAAAATTGTCATGTAGTTCGCAACTGAAAGTACTGGTACTGAAAAATAATTTGTATGTTGACAAATTCATGAATAATGCACTTGCTTATTAATATTGTAAAAAAATAAGATTAATCAATAAATTATTATTTTTTCTGCAATTCTCATAAAGTTCCGATTTGAAAAAGTTTAATTGAAAAAGCAAAGTTTTCTGTCAAAAAATTTCGGATTAATACATTTTCTTTTTAAATTTGTGAATAATATTAACAATAATAATGTCAAGAGGAAATTAATTCATGATTATATTGTTTTAATTCAAATTTCTATCAATATAATAAAAAAAAACCGTAAAATGATGGAAAATCTTTAAAAATATTATTTCAACAAATAATTTGTTTATAATTTTTTTTTCGAAAATATGCACATTTTCTGCGACATATTTGTTAAGTTATCAAAAAAGTGAAAGTCTATTTTAAAAATCAGGTTCGACAGCTCTTTCAGAAATTTAATTGAATTTTTTTGTCCCGATTGGTAAATATTTGCAATAATTATTTGAAAATTTATTTTAAAAATCAGGTTATCTTTTCTTCACGATTCCAACGAATTAAAAAATGCATTTTTAGATTTTGCGCAGTTAAAGCTATTTTTCAGAATCACGGAAGACATGCGGAGAGTCCGGAATCAAGTAATGAAGAGAATTTAAGAGAATTTAGGAACTTCCTGGAATTTTTTGAGTTTAAGGAATTCCGGAAATTTCGGAATTTCGGGAAATGTGGTTGATTCAAAGAAGAAAGAGACTTTAGAGAATTTATAGAATGCAGAGAAATCAAGAAATTCAGGGAATTCAAAAATACATTGTTTGGTGTATTTAAATAATTCGGAGAATTTGAGAAACGAAGAGAATTCATGAAATTATGAGTATTCAAAGAATTTAAGAGATTTAGGGAATTCAAGTAATTCAAAGAAGAAAAATTATTCAAGGAATTCAGTGAAATAGAGAAACTTACGAAATTCCTAGAATTTACGGAATTATAACTGGGAAAGTAGAAAAAAGAAGAAATACACCAATTTTTCAGTGCTAAAAAACTTCCTTACTTCTTGGAAACTTATCGAATTAGCCTTAATCTTGGAATCCCTGAAATAAAATTAAGGTAACTACAGGAATTTAAAGAACTCGGGGAATTAAAAGAATTTAGAGAATTTAATTAGCATTATTCAACGAAATAACAGAACTCAAGGAATTAGGAGAGTTGAAGAAGTAAAGAGAATTCATAAATTAAGAGAATTTAAAGGAACAGGAGAAAAAAAAGAATGAAGTGAATTTTAGAATTTAAAAGAATTTAAGGAAGAGAGGAATTTTTCTAATATTTACAAATGTCAGAAGATTCCTTGAAGTCTTAGGAATTTTCGGAATTCTAGAAATTTCTTTGAATTACAGGAGGTCGATATGAGTGCAATGCAGATAAACGTAAAAGAATTCGGGGAATTTAAAGCATATAAGGAAATTCTATGAATAAAAGAATTTCCGGAAATAAATGGAATTAAGAAAATTGAATCCAAAAATCGGTACAAATCAAGGCATCAAGATAATTCAAGGCATTTATGAAATTCTTGGAAATATTGAGAATTTATTGAATTTGTCGAATTCCTGAAGGAAAATTAAGGCAATTCGGGGAATTCACGTAAATTAGTAAAATTCATCGGAATGACGGAACTCAAGGAATTAAGAGAATTCAACAAATTAAAGGTACTCAAGGAATTAACAGAATTTAGAGAATTTAAAGAAGAAAGAGACTTTTAAGAATTGAAAGAATCTCGAGAAATCAAGACCTTCAGGGAATTGAGATATACATTGTTTGGTGCGCTTGATGACAGGCCAATATAAGGAAACCAAATTTTTTTTTTAAATTAGGAGAATTTAAGGAAGAAAGGGAATTCATGAAATTATGAGAATTCAAGGAATTGCGGAATTTTAAGGCATTTATGGCATCAAACGTATTCAAAGAAGAACCAGAATTCAAGGAATTGAGTGAAAATAAGGAAACTCAGGAAATTGAAGAAATTCCTAGAACTTACAGAATTATAATCAGGAAATGAAGAAAGAGAAAATAAACAAAAATCTCAGTAGTCACGAGCTTCCTTACCATTAAGAATGTGAACCCGCACACTATTGGGATGCGCATTACTTGGTGTACATGTGTAGAGGCCGGAATCCTTCTGTATCGCTTTCTGAATCAGTAAACGGCTGGAAGTCACGGGTCCCTTTTCCGTAACCAGGCTAATGCCACCTCTAGGAGAGTCGAAGTTAATCGCCTGCGAATAAAGAGAATACGGAGGGATACGTTAAGGTGCATTCGGCTTTATTGTCGAGGGTTGTTGCCTAAAGTAGTACCATCAGTGTTATTAGAACTTTCTGTGCTCGACTTAACAGCTAGACAACCTTAATGATTACCTACTATTGATAATTTCAAAAGGAGAATTCACAGAAATTCTCCTTAAAACGTATTACAACATATTATAGTCAAATTCAATAGTATATCTATCCCCTTTATTTGCTGACAAAATATTTCAAAATGTTTTAGAAAAATTGAGCACCGTGGCAGAAAAAGCACATTTTTTGTACAAAAATCGACTGACAGTGCAATTCTCAACATTTAGCAACAAACTTACAACTTTTTGTTGCTAAACTTTTCCATAATACCATTTCTCCTCATACTTTTAAATTCATTAAAAAAAGGTCATAAATCAATGTTAAAACTAACTACAAATAATTTATTAGTGGGTTAGAGTTACTGAAAGTTTTTTAATAATGTTATAAACAAATTGATTAACAAAAATTATTTTTTTCGTGATTTGCAATGATTAGATAATTTTGACTCATAGCTTTTGTATAGAGTATCTCAGATAGTGATATCATTCATCAGATAGTGATATCATTGCTAATTGTTTAAACAATTTTCATCAACAAATGCATATTTTGACCATTTTTTTATGAAAAGGCTTGATTTTTTGCGGAATCAACCTAAAATGTTTTTCCTGAAACTCCTTGCTATCATATTTTTCATGGTGACTAAAAAACGTTAATTATTTCAACAATTTCTATAAACAAATGCGCATTTTGATCATTTTTTTAAATAATCGGCTTAATTTTTTTGCGGAATTAATTCAAAACATCTTGCAAAAGAATCTATGCTATCATATTTTTAATAGTGAAAGAAAATCATTATTAAACCTAATCATGAAAAAATGAAAAAATTAAACATCTTCATGCAAAAATGGTCAAAATGTGCATTTATTTATAAATATCGTTAATTGATTAAAAATTGTTGGTGAATATGAAAATTATGATAGCAAGGAGTCTTAGGAAAAACATTTTAAGCTGATTCCGCAAAAAATCAAGCCTTTTCATTGTAAAATGGTCAAAATGTGTATTTGTTAATAACAATTGTTTAAATAATTGGCCATCATAAGCGATCCATACAAAAGCTATGAGTCGAAATAAGCTAATTAATTCAAATAACAAAAAATTACTTTTGCTAATTAATTTGTTTATAACATTATTCAAAAAGATTTTGTTTCTCTAAAAGGCATTTGTCGTGAGAAAAATTAATTTTTCCTCTGTCGATTTTCATAGATTAGGAACCTCATAATAATTTTCCAAAATTCATAATTTTTTGATGAATTTTATAGTTTTATTAAATAAATTTAATAAAGAATTGCATTATTCGAGCACTTATCGACAGAAAATTTCGTTTTTTTAATGTCAGTCCCTTTAGTTGAGAAATTCATGATAATTTTAGCAACATTTATAACTATTTGATAAATTTTATACATTTCATAAACATATTTGATAAAAAAATGCATTATTCAGACATTTGTCGTCAGAATTTTTTTTTTCGAAGTCAGTCCTTTTAGTTGTAAACTTTATGTTAATTTCAGCGAGATTCATAGTCAGTTCATAAATTTTATGATTTGTTAAACAATTAAATAAACAAATGCATTATTTGGGCATTTTTCGAATGAAAAACTCGCTTTTTTCAATGTCAGTCCTTTAAATTGGAACTTCACGATGATTTCAGTGACATTCATAATTAGCTGATTAATTATCTGTTTTTGTTAAATAAATTTAATTTAAAAATGCTTTATTCGGGCATTTGTTGACGTAAAACTTGATTTTTTCAAAGTCAGTTCTTTTAATTTCAGAAAAATTTCTTTTTTTCATTCATTATTTACAGTTGGCCTATACAAGAGGGTTTTAATACAAGGAATAATTAAACAATACATTAAATATTTTTTATAAATAAATTCTATACTATATGAAAAGTCAGGAAAGTAATGAGTCTAAAGAAAGTTCTTCCGAAACTGACAAACTATGACTTCAGGCTTCCATTTTAAAAAAAAACTAGTTTTTACGTCGACAAATGCTCGAATAATGCATTTTTAAATTAAATTTTTTTAACAAAAACATAAATATTAATCAAATAATTATGAATGTTACTGGAATTATCGTAAAGTTCACAATTGAAAAGACTTCCATTGAAAGAAACGAGCTTTTCCTTCGACAAATGTCCAAATAATGTATTTGTTTATTTAATTTGTTTGAAATATCATTAAATTTATCAAAAAAAATATGAATTTTTCAGAAACTATCATGAGGTTCCTAAATTGAAAAAATTGACATCGAGAAAAACGCATTTTTCTAACGACAAATGCCTGAATAATGCATTTGTTTAAAATATTGACAAGAATTGTCTGAAGAGAAATTTTCTTCATTACAATATTGTTTTCATTAAAATTTCTTGCAATATAACATAAAAATCATTAAACTATTGAAAATCATAGAAAACAAATTTTCAACAAATAATTCGTTCATAAAATTTTGTGTTGTTTATTGTATCATGATTTAACATCTTTATTTATTGTAAATCTATATAACATCGGCGATTACAACAATTTTTCTATTATTCGCGAGCACCGGGAACGACAAATAGAAAAAATTGCCATTTTTTTCATCATTACTGTTTATTTAAAAAAAATCGAAAGCTTGTTTTAAACCGATTATGGATTTTTTTTATAGAAAAATTTTAAGGCAATAAAAATCTTTTTTTTCTGCTAATTTTCCTCAAATTATACCCCTAGTAATGTTTTATGATGGAAAATTATAACCCAATATTTTTTATAGACTTTCTAAACAAATTATATAAAGAAATGCCTTGTTTGGACATTTAATGCCGAAAGAAATCTCTTTTTTTCTGAATTTCTTGAAATTACTATATGTCGCCAGTGATGTTTAGTGATGAAAAATTACACAGCCACACAAAAAAAAGTGTGCGGATCTGGTAACAAGACACACGTATTCCTATGGATTTTGGGGCGCTGAATTCAAATTCGGTATCAAAAATCACCCATCACGTCATGGTAGAGCCATAACCTCAAAAAATGACGAAAAATCACCTAACCTGAATTAACAGAAATTTATTGAACTACACGTAAAGCTCTGGAAGCATATTTTTCCAGTAGCAAATGTGTGCTACATCAAATGTGTCAACTCGAGCCTAACCTAGAAATAAATCTAACCTAGCCTAACCTAACCTCACGAAACACAATTAAACTGATTGTGTTGTCCCGTTGTGTTTGCGGTACCGTTTGAATTAGCTTGGGCTTAACATGCAAAGAGGTCAAACCTATCATAACCTAACGAAACCTGACCTAACCTAACTGATTACGCTGGCAACCCTGTTCTTGCGTACTTTCATATTTTGACAATAATAGCAGTAAATGTCTGGAGTTTCGTAACCGCTTGTTGCTAGCATTATTCGCCTGTGTCTGTAACCAGGGCACCTCCACGTGTAACCAGGGCACCTCAACATAGCTACACGTGTGGTTGAATTTCATTCGGCTAGGTTAGGTTAGGTCAGATTTTGTTAGGTTAGGATAGGTTAAGCCCCTATGTAGGTTAAGCCGAAGCTGAATGAAACGGTACCGCAAACACAACGGGACAACACAATGAGTTTAATTGTGTTACGTGAAGTTAAGTTAGGTCAGGTTAGGTCAGGTTTTTTAAATTAGGATAGCTTTGAACTTTTTGCAGGTTAAGCCCAAGCTGATTCAAACGGTACCGCAAACACAACGGGAAAACACATTCAGTTTAATTGTGTTTCGTGAGGTTAGGTTAGGTTAGGCTAGGATAGCTATATTTCTAGGTTAGGCTTGAGTTGACCCATTCGTTGTAGCACACATTTGCTACTGGGAAAATATGCTTCCAGAGCTTTACGTATAGTTCAATAAATTTCTGTTAATTCAGGTTATGTGAGGTCAGTTTCTGTTGAGTAAAGTTATGTTAAATAAGTTGATATCAGGGAAAAGTTGATCCTTCACAGTTGTCGACATATTTTGAAGTGAAAATTTGCATCACTGGCATTATTTTGAAATTCAGTTGCCTCAGTGCATGATTTTTCGTCATTTTTTGAGGTTATGGCTCAACCATGACGTGTTGGGTGATTTTTGATACCGAAACAAATTATATAAAAAATGGCCGGTGTGAACATTTAAAGGCAAAAAGAATTTTAAAAAAATAATTTTCCTTAAATGATGTCACCAGTGATGTTTAATGATGGTAAACTCTCATCCAATTTTTTTTTTAAATTTTATAAACAAATTATGTAATTAAATTTAGAACTTGTTGTTGATTAAAGATCATCCATTTGTTGGCAAATATTAAAGAAGCAATTTTTTTACAAAATCAGTAAAATATATCAAATAAAAAAAACGCAAATAAACATGACTTCAGGAAAATCAGGAGAAAAAAAGATTTTTTCGAACTTTAAATACCCGTGTTGCAAATTTGTTTGCACAATTTGTTTATAAAATTAATAAAAAATATCGGATGATAATTTCTTATTATTAAAGATTATTGGCGATATAATTAAAAAAAAATTAGATTGATTTGGACAAAGAAAAATTTAAATAAAGGTTATAAGAATTTAAAGAGAGTTGTCGTGGTCTGGTTTTTTAATAAGGCTCTCAATTTTTTCATAAATAAACAAATATGACGAACAAAATGACCACTTTTTTATTAATATTTTCCTGGTGCTCGCCAATAACATTAGCATTGTTGAAATTGCCTAGTTTTCATAAAGTAACATTAGCTAAAGGTATTCTAATTTTATATAATAAAAAAATTTTCATAAAGAAATTTTTGGTTGAATGAATGTCTATTACAAATACCTTATCTATGCGTTTGTTTATTTAATTCATTTTGAACAGCCTGAAATTTATCAACTAGTTATGAATTTTGTTGAAATTGTCATGAAATTCCCAGCTCGAAGGAGGAGTAATGGAAAAACCAAATTTTTCTGCAAAAAATGCCCGAATAGTGAATTTGTTTATTAAATTTTTTTTTAATCATTAGAATTATCAACAAGTTATGATTTTTTTCTAAAATTACCATAAACTTCCTAATTTAAAAAAATTACATTATAAAACGAAGTTTTCTGTCAAAAAATGCCTGATGAATGAATTTTTTAATTTAATTTGTTAATTTGTTAAAATTTATTAAAATTTGTTAAAATTTGTTGAATTTTTTAATTAGGAATCTTATCAACTTTTTTTCCTGAATTCTTTGAATTCCTAAAGTTCTCTGCAAGGAATTAATAGAATTCAAGGAATTTAGATCATTTAAAAAATATAGGGAATTCAGAGATACAGTGGAATTCAAAGAACTACGATAATTTAAGGAATTGAAACTGGATTTTGCTGAATTCTCGGAAATACTTGAAAGATACGGAAATTCAGTGAATTAAAAAAATTCCAAAAACTCACGAAATTTCAAAAATTAATTAATTTATAAAAATTGGAGAAATTAGGAGCATTCCAGAAATTGGGAGGATCGAAGGTATTAAGAGGATTCATGGAAAAAGGGGAACTCAATGCATTCCTGTAATTTCAAGAACTCAGTGGAATCACGAAATTCACGTAATTCTTCGAAATATTTAGAATTAATTGAATTCTTGAAATCTTTGAAATAAAATTAAGGTAATTCGAAAAATTTAAGGATGTTAGGAAATTCCGCGAGTTCAAAACAAATCGAAACAAATTGAGATAAATTAAGACTCTCAGAGAAGTAAATGAAGCGAGGAAATCTAAGAGACGTAGGAAATTGAAAGAACTTGAAAAATTAATACAGTTCAAGGAATGAAGGCACTTTAGTGAAATAAGAAAATTGGGAGAATTAAAGACATTATTATAATTTAAGTAATTTCGGGAGTTCCGGGAATCAAGAGAATTTAAAGAATTAAAAGAATTCAAAGAATTCAATTAATTAACGGAATTTGAAAAATAACGGAAATTGAAGTAATAAGGATAATTGGACAATTTAGGTTATGAAAAGAATTTTTGAATTCAGAGACATGATAAAATATAAAGAATACAGAAAGAATAAAATAGGAATTCAAGGATTTAAGGAAATAAGAGAAATTTGGAGAACTTCGAGCATTAATGGAATAAAAATAATTGAAGAGATTAGGAAAAATCAAATAATTAGGAGAATTCATAGAATTAAGTGATTTTGTGGAATTTCTAAAATTCTGAGAATTACAGGAAACAATAGAACTGTACGCATTCATAGAATTTTATAAATAAAGGGATTTTAAGGAACTATGAAAACTAAATACACTAGGAAAATTAGAAAAAAATTAAGCATTCCAGAAATTTAGAGGATTCAATGAATCAAGTAAATTTAAGGATTTTAGTAAAATGAAAAGAATGAGTAGATTTGAAAAAATGAAAAAAAAACAGTAAATTCATGATATTCAAAGAATTTAGGGAAGCCCAGAAATTCACGGAATTCTAATAATTATTTAGGATTTGTTGAAATCTCAAAGTCTCTGAAATTTGAGGACAGAAGAATTAAAAGAATTTCAAGAAGATTAAATGAATTTAGACATCAAAATTTCAGCATGAAATAAACCGGTTTAAATTCACTCGAGTAGCTTTTCATTCTAGCTTATTTTATCCACCTGATGAAGATTCAAAGAGGTTTCATAATTACTTTCAGAGGAAGCTAACTTCTTTTTAACAGTGTTTTTAGACAATTCGTAAAATATATAACTATCCTGCCTTCGAGGAACTCTAACTTGCTGAGCGAAGGACATCATTAACTCCCTACGTGCGAAGAACGCTAAACGTGCCTGGTATGGAATTAATCTCCAGTTGCGATTAAATTTGAATTGGCCGAGATAAACTTTTAAAGGAAGAGAATTCATCGTACTCCTTTATTTTCCTGAAGGATTTTCTTACAAAAGGGCAAATTTCTAAATTAATTTCCTATACTTTTTTCTGGTAAGCCCAATTTTTCTCTCCTTTAATTCATTCCCCTTACATCCCCTTCATTCTCTTATTCACCCTCTTACCTCTCTTTCCCAGCCAACAATTTCCCTCCCATACACTCCTGCACCTCCTCACTAGCCCTTTCTTTATTTCCCTCACTAGGCATTCAGATCCAATCATTTACCCTAATTTTTTGGCCTAATCACCCCTTTGCTTCCTCTATCTACCATTCCACCTATTTTTCTACTTTAACCTTACTTCATTTCCCCTCAGCTAATTTCCTTTACTTAACCTCTCCTAATTTGTCTTTGTTGCCCTGCCCATACTCACTCTACCACCCTGACCAGTTCTTTTAAATTGTCCTCACATCCTCTCTACTCATACCCCTAAGCTTTCTCTACCTCCCCTTTCACTTTCCTGCATGATTTCCCCACTTTGAATCACTTAATTGCACCTCACTTGCTTACTAACCCTTCCAACATGAACCTCTTTTTCCCTGCTTCCCCTACCTTCATTTGCCCCTTACTTTATCTACTTCTCCACCTATCATTTCACCCTGGACTGAAACCCCCATGGTTTTGTTCGGGTATCCATCTGTCCATGGTACTTTTTTCAAACGGAGGGAAGTAAGAGGATGTAAGAATCAGTGGAGGTAGGGTAGGAGAAATGTAAGAAATTGAGGGAGAGAAGCTGAGGGGAAGTAATTGGAGGAAAGAAGAAATGAGGCAAGGGAGGGAAGGAGAGATGAAATTAAGAGGAAGTTTGTGGAATGGAGAAGAAGGGAGGAAACGGTACGGGAAGTTAAGAAATTGTAAAGAAGGGGAAGTGAGGGAAGGGGAAATTAGAGGAATTTCCCTAGTTTCCTCTCGTCTAGGATTACGCTCTTCTTGATTTTTCAGAAATAAATATATTCGAGATTAATCGAAAAACATATGAAATAAAAAGAAAACTTTTTTTGAAAGAGATGACAAAAACAAACTCAATCTTTTTTTTTTTAATTTCAATTGCATAATAAGTTTTGAAGTTAAAAAATGTAAAATTCAAAATATTTGTCAAGAACTGAAAAAAATATATATAAAATTGGAAAATTAAATATAGACTGACTACTTTGTAGGAATTTTGCGTATTCAATCGGTATTTATTTTCCTAATTTCAATTTATTATACTTTTTTATTTCTTGGAAAAGATTCAGATATTTAGATCTTTAAGCTTCCAATTTTTTACAAGATTTGTTGTTTTATTTACATTTAAAAAATATTATAATCATAAAAATATTTATTAAAAACAAGCTTGAAAATATGATAATTCAATTTTTTAAAATTATTTACTGTTTTAAATGCTAATTTAAAATGTCGTGAACTCAATTTTGAAAATTTGTTCTTCTATTCTCTTTGAAAAAAGTGTTCTATTTATTTCATATCTTTTCAGATTAATCTTCAAAGTACTAAGTTAAAAAAAATCTTGAAAAAGGGTTTATCTCATAAAAAACTTCTTTTGGCAGGGAAAGTGAGAAAGGCAGTGGAAATTGATGGTTGGGAAGTAAGGGAAGAGGAAGCGGAGACACTTTCCCTCCCCTAATTTCCTCTTATCCCCCACCCCTTTATTTCCCATTCCTTAACTTCACCGCACTTCCCTTTATTAAACTTTTTGTATGAACCCTCCACTTCCCCTTACTTCACCTTATTTTCACCTTACCTTCAATTATATTCCCTAATTCCCCCCACCCTGCAATCAGCTTTCTACACATCCCTTTTCTTCCCTTTTTTACCGAAACCATAAAGATTTCAGCCCGGATCTACGAAACACCAATAAACTATAGATATTGATCAAAACAAAAAAAAGTCCGAATTTGATTTTCTCCTTAATTATGAAAATTACAGACATCGATAAAAAACAATCACTACAGGTAGATCATTCATTCTTAATTCTGTTTAGAACAAGCAACTAAACATACATAAAACGTAATGGAAAAATGAACTGCAAATTGTTTCTATCATAATTTTTCTTCTATTTGAATAAACTGCAAATATTGATCAAAACAGCGAAAATGAATGCAGGTCTGCCATTAATTAATGATCCTTTTTTACAACATGCGACTCAACACACTTGAACTCCAAAAATACGAGAAGTTAATTAATCGAGAGCTCCAAAAATGCGACCGTGAAAAATGTTCCCACTCCTGTAACGCTTAGATTTCGGCGGCAATGCGTGATAACTCACACATGCCTACTGCGCGCACGCGCACTTCGAATGCAGGGCAACGCGCACTCGCGCGCGTTTAACTCTTAGATAGGGCAGGAAGAGAGAGGGAACAATTCTGCTCGCTCCTTTAGTGTCATGGCGCTCGTATGTGAGAAGCATTTGTATCTTTTGAGCTCGTATCTTTGGAGTTCGAGTATAATTGAATCATACTCTGTAATTAACCTGGAAATTGAACCTATTGTATTTTTTTTTGCAAATGAATAATTTGCAGCTTCTGATAAAAACAAAGAAAAAATTAATATTACATCAATAGCGGATCATTGCTTCTTAAAATAGGCAATTGAAAATATTTGAAACACACTCGAAAATCGACCTGAAAATTGTACCTCTTGATTGTGACTCCAAATCATGGCTGAAGGTGGTTCGGGCGCGTACTTGACGAGACAAGTGAGGTTGATCGTGCTGCCCTTGTTAATAAAAAGGTCCGGTCCTCCCACAACATCAGTGATTGGCTCTATAAGCAATTGAAAAAAGAAAAAACTCGTTAGCAGAATTTATCTCAAGTTGCGACGTCGACGTGGGCGGGTCGGTGGGTTCAGTAAGAAACTGAGAAAAGGAGTCCCTTTTAGATCGGAAAGAAAAACCTTTATGGTATCCGAGAGGGTTCTCCTTTGATGTGCCTTTACTTTATCCGCTGAACATAGATAGCGTTAACGGAATGCTACACGGATCTTCTCATCTTACTCCTTTTTCACCAAGAGCACCGTGTGGACTTTTAACCTAGCTACCGCCTTTTCTGGTTTGCCGGGATACTTCCAAAGCTAACTCGCTCATGTATCAAGATAGAGTCCTGGATTATCCTTTTCAGGATACAAAACACACAGACGCGTGTGGGTGCATATTCTTTCCGTTTCAAAATACAGATATCCACTTCCAGAGACTCTGACTTGAAGGGATATCGAGTTCTAATAAGGAAATGGATATATCCCTGGAATGTATATTATTGCTTAAAATTAATTTCTCGGGTTCAAGATAACGGGGGACCTAAATGTTAAGGTGGGATCCGAACCATCAGAACCTCGTTAAAGGTTCACAGAAGAATTTCCAGAGGAAACGGCTCAGGGATCGAACCCCGGAGCTCTTATGTAAAGTCTAAGCGACGAGTTAACTGAGCCATTAAAGCTCTGGCTGTTTTATTATTATTAATAATAATAATTTCGCAGCTTAGACATTTACTTTCATCTAATAAATTCCCTTCACAGTGTAAAGTCAACTCGCAATTACGCTTTTGTTTCTTCATATTTAGAGTTGCGTGTCGATTAACCGTGTGACGTACTTTTTTCCAAGAAATACTCACATCCCATAACTCAAAAGAAGGGTTTGGGAAAGAAGAGAATGGGTAGTAGGGGAAATGAGGGACAAGAGTGAGCGTCAGCTGGTAATGATGCTCTCGTTTTGTCATGGTTAAAATTTCCTGTCCATCTGTCTGTCCATCGTACTTTTTCAAGAAATACTCACATCCCTTAACTCACATAAAGAATAGGGTTGAGAAGCGGAGAGGTATCAAGAGCAATATGAGACAGGAGTAAGTTTTAGTTCGTAATGATGCTTCTGTTTTGTCATGCTTAGAGTTTCTTGTCCACCTGTCCGTCCGTCATACTTTCCCAAGAAATACTCACATCCTATAACTCACAAGAATGTTTGGGGAAATAAGAGGAGGGTTTGTAGGGAAAATAAGGGACCGGAGTGAGCATCAGTTCGTAGTAATGCTTTTGTTTTTTCATGCTGAGAGTTTCTTGTCCATCTGCCCGTCCATCGTACTTTTTTCCAAAAAATACTCGCATCTCTTAACTCACAAGAAGAATAGAGCTAAGAAGAGGAGACGTAGCAGGGGAAATAAGGGACAGGAGTGAGCGACAGTTGGTAATGACGCTTTTGTTTTTTTTTGTTTTTAGAGTTTCGTGCCCATCTGTCCGTCCGTCTTACTTCTTTCCAAAAAAACTCACATCCCATAACTCATGAAAAGGGTAGTGAAAATAAGGGAGAGGAGTAAGAAGAAATGAAGGGAGGTAAGTAGATGAAATAGGGGAAGGATAACTAGTCGAGGTGAGGAAAAATAAGGGTAACGGAAGTAGGAAAAGTGGCGGAAATCTCAGAGAGGGTAAGTGAGGGGAATGGGGGAAATGAGGGGAGTAGAACTAGGAGAAGTAAGAGGAAATAGGGAGGTTATAGGAATTAAGGCAAAAGTGTGGTGAAGTGAGGAAAGGGGGAATAGATGAAAAAGAATTTGGAAAAGGTGGGGGAAGCAAAGGCTGAAGTGAGAAGAGAGAAATTAGGAACTGAGAGGGGTAGTAAGAAAATCTAGGGGGACTGGAGACGAAAATTGCCGAAGTGGGAGGTTTGAAAGAATCCTTTACATCTTAATAGTCTACGAAACGCTTTTTTGTAGGAGCAAGATGCCTGCTTTGATCAATTTTTTTCTTTCAAAATTCATTTTCTATATAATTACTTGGTACAGATATTTAAAATGTCTGTAAAAATTAACTTTTTGGTTGAAGATTCAGCATTTTAGTTCATTTTTATCCATTCGGTTTATATGATTATAATAATAAAAATGAAAGAATAATAATAAAAATAGTTTAAAAATGATTATTTCTATTTTGAGATATTACTTTTTCATACAATAATCCTAACAAAAAATTTAAATAAAATTTTGGTTAACATTGATTCAAAATTATCCAATAATAATATTTATAAAAAACAATTTTACAATACACACAATTACACAGAATACAAGTTATAATTACGTGTTTCTTTAAAAATAATTTTTTTTGAACGAATACTTAGTTTAAAGTTTAACCAATTAGTAAAACATTTCTTTTTTAGCTTAATCAAAGAAATAAAACAACAAAAATTACTTATTTAAAACTAATGCATATTTTCAGTTTAAATATATCACTGTATAATAACTTTGAATTGAAATATGAATATTCAAGTGAGGAAAAAATAATTCTACCAGAAGATAATCGCAACCAAAATAATAAATTTTTGACAGACAAGATTATTTTTTACCCCAATAAATAAATTTTTAACGAAATATATCAATTTTCTCCAAATAGTTGAATTTTCAACCTGCAAACAAACAATTTCAATTAAGAAATAGAATAGAGACATTTTTAGATAAGAAAGTCAATTTTTAACAAAACATAAAAGAACAAATTTTGAAAAAATAACGAGTTCATAAGAAAGTAATAAAATTTTGACATGAATAGTTTAATGCATAACAAAATTGTTTCACTTTCTATTTTAATTGTTAAAATTTTAACCCACCATATGAATATTTGCCGAGAAAGTTAATCTTCCATCAAACTGTTAAATTGCTGAGCCAAAAAAAAGAGTTTCCGAACTAAAAATATAAATATTTAAGAAGCAAATTGATTTAGGTTCACATAGTCGAATTTTGAAATCAAATGTTAAATCCTTAAAAAAAGATTGTTTTATAAAGTAGTTTAGCTTGAAACAAATTTTTTATTTTTTTATTTATTTTTTTTATTGATTTTTTTATTTTGCTGGGGAACGTCCAGAAATATGTTATAATCCAAACAAAAATAAATACGTTTTTTTCTGTTTTGCAAAAAAAATGATATTTAGAGGGAAGTGATAGTTCATCATTGCTAACAAAAGTAATTGTTACAAAAATTAATTATTATTGATAATAATATTGTCTTAGAATAATGCTACAAAAATGAAGTTCGAAAAAAAATCATATTTAATTTGGAACCAAAATAAGTTATGTAATTAATTAAATTTTAAAAAATCAATCGTCTAAAAAATTTATTATTGTTATTAACAATATTATATTCGAATAATACTAGAAAGATGCGGGTATTTATGAGATTTCTGGCTTTTTGTCTAATTTTCAATTAAAGTGAGGGAGTATTGAATTCCAGTTATTAAGAGTAATTGTTAAAACAATTTTTTATAATTGTTAATAATATTTTATTTTCTCAATTGGTAGAATTTTGCGGTTTTTTTCTGAAATTTTCAACTGTTTGTCTATTTTCCGTTAGGCGTGACTTAATAATTAATTAAATATAGATAAACTAATTTTTTAAAGAAATTATCATGGTTTCTGACTATCTTCATCTATATCATTACCTGTAGTTGCGGTTTTTCGAAAATTTGTACCTTTCTGTCCTTTTTTCACTCAGTCAAGTAATAATTATTGAAAGTTAACAAAAAATTTGTTTAAACAATTTAATATTGTTTTCAAATATTATTTCTTAGATAAGTGCTAGAAAGTAGGAGTTTTTCTCAAAATTTTAACTTTGCATCGCCTTTTTATTTATAAATAAATAATCAACCAACCACAACAAAAATGAGTTTTCAAATTATATTTTTGCGTCAATTCTCGTGAGGGTTATAGAAGGGAGGGCTATATAAGGATTCGACTGTATTTAAAATGTAGTTTTCTCTAATTTTTATTTATTAATTGTTGATAACTAAGCCGTCGAAGCAAAGTTGAAAATTTTATTTTAAAAACACAACTTTCTGGCGTTTATCTAAGAAAACATATTTATAAACAATATTAAATTGTTTAAAGAACTTTTTTGTTATCTTATTATAATCATTATTTAACTAGGTGAAAATGGACAGAAAGGCGAATAATGCACCAAAAGAACCGCAACTGTCAGACATTGCTATAGATAAAGATAGTCATAAACAATAATACGTAATTTGTTTAAGCAACTATGTTTCCTGAATCTAATTAATTACTAAGTCACGCCTAATGAAAAACAGACAAACAGTTAAGAATTTCAATAAATTCCACCAATTAAGCAAAGAGAATATTATGAGCAATAATAATAAACTGTTTAAACAATTTTTAAAAAAATATAATTGATTACCTAACGTACATTAATTGCAAATTTAACTTGAAGTGAATTTTTTTCAAACTGCAATTTTGTAGGATTTTGCTAAGAGAATATTATTCTATGAGAAGATGAATAACAATAATAAATTGTTTAAACATTTTTTTAACACCTAATTATCAATACCAAATGGTCTTTAATGTGCTGAAAAATGAAAAGTTATAATTAGCACAAAAAATTTGCTAAAACTATTTTTTCACTTATGGAGTTTTTTTGGGACCCTATAAAACAGACTTATGGTGTTGATATTTGAAAAAGCGATATTTTATTTGTATTCTATGGCTCATTTTTAAGAGAAATTTTAAGTTTCAACTCGATTGAGATAATATTGAGGATCTGCGAAAAATCCCCATAAATGTGCATAAAAGTCCCCATAAAAGTTTAAAAAAAAATTTCCAATGCACTTTTGGACCACCCTATTGTGCATTCAAAACTTCCAAAACGCAAAAGATATCTGTTTCAATTCGTATTTTTGTGTAAATTCTGAATTATATTATTCAGCACGAATCAAATAGTAAAACAGAAGTGCTTTCACTACGGAAAAGTCTGGTTGCACTTTACAAATTATGGAAATCCCATTAATTGAGTATGCAATATTTGACCGTATCAAAGAGATGCAGTTTATAAATACTAAATACAGAATCCTGGCTTTTAAATATTTGCAGAGAAGTGGTGAAAACGACTACAAATCCTTTATATTTTATTGAATCGCGAAATTGAAAGATGAAAGGAACATGGAAAATTCATTTATTTTTGTTTATTTTCAACCTCAGTTTATGCAAACAATTTTACAGAATTACTTTTCCTGCAATATTGAAGTTAAATAATGTTTCCTTTGGCTGATTTAGAATCAAAAATATAAGGAAAGAGTCTGATAAAATTATTTCATAAAATAAAAAGAAATATAGATTTAAATATTAATAAATACTAAAAATTTATATTTTTATTTAACATAATTTTAATTTCTTAAATAATCATATTTGATAAATGATACAATAAAATTAAATATTTAGAAGGCCTAAATCAAAATATTGGATATGGAAATAGTGCTGGGACAATTAAAGCGCTTTAAAGGGGACAGGCAAAAATAAAAAAGTTTGCGAAGGAGGGTTTTAAAGTAGATAACACAAAGTTTGGATAAATATTTATAACTAAACTCTAAAATTTAGCTCTTCGTTACAAAATTAAAATAGTTTCATCCAAATTCCTTTTTTTGGGACAAACATTAATTTTTTGACCCAAAAGTTACATATTTTTCTAAAAACTATTTTTTTTAGTAATTATTTAAAATATTTGGGTTAAAACTAAACAATTTCGTGTTGAAAGTTCGTCTTTAACGTCTAAAATATAATTATTATAATCGTTAATATATATAATATAAACGTTAATATATTAAAATGATCGTCTGAAATATAATTTTTTTAAATAAAAATTTATCTCTTTAATTTTTGAATCAGAATTGATGATTTTAGTTCAAAAACTCAACTATTTGGTATAAAATGTATGTATTTTATCAAAAATCCATGTTTTAACATTTAGTGAAAATTTTTGGTTAAAAATTCAAGTATAAAAAAAGTTTATTCATTCTTGTAAACTTTTTCGTGAAAGTTAAAATAAAATACATTCGTCAAAAATAATTTGTTGGTTAAAGATTTATAATTCCAGTCAAAAATGCCACTTTTGGTTGAAAAGTAAACTAATTTGTTGAAACTTTCCTTTTTTGGAATAAAAATTGGTTTTTTAAACCTAAAATTGAACTTTTTCTTTAAAAATTAAATTTTTTGTAAAACATTTTTGGGTTAAAATTAAAATGTTCTGTTCAGACAGTTCGTTATTTTGTGTTGTAAATGCTAGAAATTGGAAGAAACTTCAATTATGTGATATAAACAACTGTTTTATAGAAAATAATTTTTTAAAATTCAAATTTGATTATTTTTAATGAAAATTTACCTATTTCATTTTTGATTCAGAATTCATTTTTTAGTTGAAAAATACAACTGTTTTGTTTAAAATTTATTCAGTTGGTTAAAAAATCATCTCTTTGATGAAATGTTTTTTTGGAGTTAAAAATTAATTGTTTGAACTTAAGATTTTAACGAATTGCTTTAATATTAACTTATTTAATGAAATTTTATATTTTTGAGTTGAAACTTTAACTTCTTTGTATAGAAAATTCTTCTTTTTGTCCTAAAAATTTAGCCGTTTGGTAGAAACTTCAATTGTTTTGTAGAAAATTAGTTTTTTTATTGAAAATTAATTTCTTTTTATGAAAGCATAAACATTAAACTTTTGGATGAAAATTGAATTTTTGCTTAAAAAATTAATTGAATAAATGAATATTAAAATTAATTTTTTTTAGTAGAAAATTGACTTAAATAAAATAATGTAATTTTACAGGGTTTGATGAAGTATTAGTAAATATTCGAGCCTTTTAAAAATTTTTTAGAACTTCGAAAGAAATAAAAAACATTTGGTAAGTTTTCGGAAATGCATCCCAATTTTAAAATATTCAAAATTTATTCGAAGAATTTAAAAAAATTTAATAATATTTTTAGCTCACTCGAATTTTATTGAAATCTTAAAGAATCTACCTTTTTTTTGAATTTTTGATTTTGAAATATTCTCAAATCTTCTGCTGAAATTAATTTTTTGAAATAGAAAAATTATTTCGAATTTCCGCAGGAATCTTAAGACCATTTTTGTACTATCTTACAATCTATCAAAATCCTTAAAAGCTTCAAAATATTATTTTAAAAATTCTAAGTATTTCCTCCACTCACTTAGATTTTTTCTAAATAAATAATATTCTTATCTGATATTCACGCATTATCAAGATTTTCACTTACAAATAGAATTTTTTTAACAGGGTAATTAAAATTAACATTGTGACGTTCTAAGTTGAAGTTTAGCTGATAAGAATTCCTGAAATAGATCAAGAATCTAACGACCAAATTTGGACAACCACCAGAAAATGTTCCCACTGCAATATGAAAAAAAAAAAAGGAACAACTCCCCCCCCCCCTCAGTGCCATCTAAAAAAAGAAGAAAAAAAGGAGGAAATTACTCGTTTTCAATTTGGACAAAAAATAAAAAGAAGGAAATAAAAATGAGAAGGCAACCAACCAAATCCCCTTCCTTCTCTTTTTTATTTCTTTCGTCCTTTTTATTCCTACCATTTTCAAATTACAATAAGAAATATCTGTAAAAAAATAATCGCCAAAGTTTCGGCACTCTCACAGCACCCTTATCAAGGCAAAAAAATAAATAAATAATGCAAATTCAAATGAAAATAAAATTAAAATAAAATCAAAAAATCAAAATAAAATAAAAATAAATTAAATTGAAATAAAAAAATAAGATGAAAATAAAAATAAAAATAAGATAAAAATAACATCTGTTGCCAGCAGAAACAGAACCACAGCCACGAATGCTCTCTCACTGACAACTGAAAAAATTGGACGTTAAGAAAGGGGTTTGGGTTAGATTTTAGACTTATTCAAATATCCTAAATTTTAATTTAAGTTTAGCTATCTGAAACTTTAACGATTCAAGCCTTTCTATTTCAAACAATTTAATATCGAATTGGTCAGTTATAAATATTTTATTTATAATTATTTATTTTAAATAAACATTCAAAGATTGCTGACTATTAAAAACTTATATTTTCTTAATTAAAAATGTTCAAATTCAAATGGTTGAAAATATTATATTTTGTATTGAAACAATAGATTGTTTATAAAATTACAGTCGGAAGTTTACATTGTATTGACTATCCCACCTTGGGGGGGGGGCAATCCCCACTCTCTGAATTCACGTCTGTTTCGAGATATTTAGTACTGTCGCTTTTTTCAGGCAATTAAAAATGTTACGTTTTTAAGTCAAAAATACGCCCACCACTGCGTAATATGCTCACGCCCCCTATTACATTTTTTGTTCTAAATTCATTTTTTGTTGTAATTTTCAACTACTTCTTTCAAATTTGAACTACTTTCTCAACTCATGAAAAACATTGAAATTTGACCAACCCACCTCCTTTCCACCCAAATCGCTTTAATTTATTATTGCATGACATCTAAATTAATTAAAACAAAAAAAATTATTTCAGCGATAGTACATTAGATAGGTGGTTTGGGGACGGGGATTTAATCTTCTGGACACCAATAAAGGGTGGCGCGTGTTTTAAAATTTTGTTTTAAAACTTGTGCTTTATGCTCAGATCCTTCGGCGTCAAAAATTTAACCTTCCTGATTTGAAAGGAAGTGATCCGGAAGTGAGAAATGAATAAGGTGAATGGAGATAAGGGAAAGGTAATGACAAAAGTATAGAAGAAAAAAGATTAAGTGTACTGAGATATGGGATAAAAAAAGGATAAACGTGAAAGGTTTCATAAGAAGGCAAAGACGGAAGAAGAGTTTTGGACGTTTGGTATTAGAAAAAGAAGAAAAAGAGGAAAAACAGGATATTGAGATGGTTAACTGAAAAAACTTTGATTGTTAGAAGAGGTAGTCAAGAAAGTTGGAAAAGGAGGTAAGGATGAACGCAGAAAAATAAGGAAGAGGAACTGTATGTACACTTTTAAATAAAGTCTAGAAATATGTAGCAAAAGAAATAAAAGAATAAGCATGGATAGTATGTATTAGGGGACGAGCATGTAGAGGAATATTAAGGAGAAGGGAGGCTCAAGTAATGGAAAGAAGGGGTGCACCGATAAGAAAAATGGGAGAAGAGATTTAGGGTAGGAGAATGTAGTTCTTTGATCCTCTTATTTGGCCCGTATTAGGCTTTGTAATAGAAATACATGGATGAAAGGAAAGGGATGAGATTGAGAGATCACAAGAGAAGTTGTTGTTGACGATGGTTTAAGACTTAGAGTTAGAAATAGATAAGGTGCAGATTTAAGAAAATCTGACTAATGAAAGAAGAAGCACAAATATTTTAATGGAGTACAAGAGCAGTAAAGAAGGCATAGAAGCATTAAGCTGGAGAGAAGATAGTAGAGACTACTTTAGAAACAGAGCTATAGGAGATGAAGTTGGAGTAAACTATTAAGAATTCCAGAAAAGCGACTGGGAAAGACAGTCAATAGTATATGTAGAATAATTGACAAATCACTATATCAGAAATGGAATAAAATAATAAGCAAGGAGTGCAAAGGTATTGAGGTAAAGGATGGCTATAGAGAAGATAGAAAAGATTATCAAGATTTAGATTGTGTAGATAAGAACGAAATTATGGAATTAGGTATAGGAAAGATCTAGAAGAAGAATTTAAAATAAAAGAAGCTGGCAACGATATAAGGTAAAGATTTTAGGAGAGTGAGGAATGTATTAGGTATGTATGCAAAAAATAGAAAAGGCTTAATGCTTAAAAAAACAATATTGTAAATAATATAATAAGGAATTATTATAAGGTGTTGAAGTATATAAGTAAAGTATAAAAGGTGTTCAGAAAAAGGAAGATGCAAAAGATTATCAATATTTAGATTGAGAAGGCAGGAGAGAAAGAGGCATTATTAAATCAGATATGGGAAGGATCTAAGAAAGGAATTTAATATTAACAAATCTGGCAACGAAATTTGTTAGAGATTTTAGGAGCGTAAGGACGGAATGAGGTGTGTATGAAAGAATTAGAAGAGGCTAAATAATTGAGAAATAACAATATTATATATGGAATAAAATAATAAAGAAGGAGTGAAAAGGTATTTAGAAAAAGGGAGGCTTATAAGAAGATGGAGAAGATCAGATATGAGTGAAGTATATAAGGTATTCAGAAAAAGAATGACTGTAAAGAAGATGGAAATGATTATCAATATTTAGATTGAGAGGGCAAGAAAAAAAGAGGAATCATTGAATTAGGTATAGGAACAATCTAGGAAAGAAATTCAAAATAAACGAAGCTGGCAACAAAATCTGGTAAAGATTTTAAGATCGTAAGGTTTGCATGCAGTGTGTATGAAAACATTAGAAGAGGCACAACGATTTAGAAATAACAATATCATACATGGAATAAAGTGATCAGGGAGTATTATAAGGTGTTGAAGTATATAAGTGAAGTATGTAAGGTGTTCAGAAAATGGATGGCTACCGAGAAGATGAAAAGATTATTAAGATTTAGATTGGGAAGGCAAGAAATGAAAAGGAATCATTGAATTATGTATAGGAAGGATCTAAGAGAGGAACTGAAAATAAGGGAAGCTCGCAACTAAATTTGATGAAAATGTTATGAAAATAAAGACTGGATGAGGTGTGTATTAAAAAATTATGATAGGTTTAATAATTGAAAAATCATAATATTCTTGATGGAATAAAATTATAAGCAAGGAGTGTAAAAGTGTTCAGAAAGAGAATGGCTATATTGATATATGAAGTAATTAGGAGAGAAATTTCAAATAAATGGAGCTAGCAACAAAATCTAGTAAAGATTTCAGGAGAGTAAGGATTTGATGAGTTATGTATGCAAGAATTAGAAGAGGCTCAATAATCGAGAAATAACAATATTATAAGAAAAAGAAAAAGCATGGCTATAGAGAAGATGGAAAAGTTGATTAATATTTAGATTGGGGGAAGGCAGGAGAGGAAGAGGATTCACGGAATTGAGTACCCAAAGGATGCAGGAAAGGAATTGAAAATAGAGGAAGGTGGAAAGAAAATGTGGTAAAGATATTTGGAGAGTCCGGTTTGGATGAGTTGTTTATAGAAGAATTCGAAGAGGCTCAAAAATTGAAAAATCAAAATATTTTAAATAGAATAAAATAAGAAGCAAAGAGGGCAAAAGTGTTAAAAAAAGGGATAGCTATGGAGAAGATATAAAAAATCATCAGCATTTAGATTTGGAAGACAAAAGAGGAAGATGAATAATTGAATTAGGTATAGGAAGAATCTGGAAGAGGAATTGAAAGTAAGGGAAGCTAATGACAGCGAAATGTGTTAAAGATATTTGGAGAGTAAGGATTGGATGAGGTGTGTATGAAAGAATTAGAAGAGGCTAATAAATTCAAAAATCAAAATATTCCAATTGGAAAGTAATAAGAAAAGTGCAAAAGTGTTAAGAAAATGAATGACTATAGAAAATACGGAAATGATTATCAAGATTTAGATTGGGAAGGCAAGACAGAAAGAGGAAAAATATAATTACATATAGGAAGGATCTAGTAGAGGAATTGAAAATAAGGGAATCTGTGTGTAAAAGATTTAGAAGAGGCCCAATGATTGAGAAACCACAATATTATAAATGGCATAAAATAATAAGGAAGGAGTGCAAATGTTTTAAGCAAAAGGATGGCTATAGGGTAGATAAAAAGGTTTACCAAGATTAAAATTGGAAATTCAAGAGAGGAAGAGGAATTATTAAATTAGGTATAGAAAGGAGCTGGGAGAGAAATTTAAAATAAACGAAGCTAGAAATGAAATGTGGTAAAAATTTTAGGAGAATAAGGACTCGTTGATGTGTGTATGGAAGAATTAGAAGAGAATGTTTCTTGGAATTGGCGACTATTGGAGATCTCTCTCCCTCTCTTCATACTTTTCTGCATCATTTGTTTCCTTGGCAAGGAAACCAAGTCAAATCGAGACAATATGTTACACGTACTAACGGAAGGAAAATCGTTTGCGACGAGGACGCTCTGCGAAGGGTAACACACGACCTGTCGTTCTAGAGCTCTAAATTAGGACGGCCGAATTACCAGCCGAGGTCGAGGAGGAAAGAGTCTTTTTCTTTGTTTTCTTATCGGAGAACGGTTGCCGAAGTCGACTGTAAGGCGCTGCGAATCGTGTTGGAAATAGTGAATCACTCCCAACCGAAGCCAATCTATATCGCGTGCCTGCGTCATATTTCTTTCCACTCACCAACCCAAGTTGCAGTTGTTTCGGCAGAGGCAGAACGATATCGACAGAACGATATCGACTGCCTAACGGAAGCAAAACGTAGAACCGATAACACGTGGGAAATATTACGTTCAACTTGTGGAGTGAAAGGCGCTTTGCGATATTTTTGGATCATTAGCTTTACAGTCAGCCAAGTGTCTTCAAATCAGAGTTCACTATTGTAAGTGAAATGATGTTCGCGATATCACTTTGTCTTCAGCAAAAATAAGATATACAGTCTAATCTGGATTTAGGGTCGCTTTCAGGGTTGATGGTTACCATAAAGCAAGAGTATCGGAAACGTTTGTTCTCTCCCCTGTTTATCTCTCTGTTTTGACACGCCTGAGTGAACACTACACGTCACCCGCAGCTCTTTTCACCGATCTCCGAGGCGCGATGTCAATTCTTGGAAAGACTAAATCCAGAATCACTATATCCAGATTAGACTTTAGTATTGTTTTGGGGATCAGATTTCACATCAGCCAAAAAAAGTAACGTAGCCCAAAGTTCTCTCAAAACCAGGGAAATAGGCCAATTTTTCAAAAAACAAGGAAATAATAGGGAAAGAAGGTAATCCTTCTGAATTAAATTTATGTGAATACCGCATGATTAATTCTTTCCGAAAACATTTTAATTATGAAGATTTTAAGTCGAAATATAGTAAATTTTCAAAGAAATTCTTGAAGTTTCAAACAATAATGATCACTTTTACAAAACAGTAGAATTATCAAACTACAAACGTGCATTTTACACCAAATGGTCAAAGTTCTCAAACAAAAAGGATTTAAATACAATCAAAGACAGTTAAGTTTGCAAATCCAAAACAGACAAAATGTTTAGGAGAGAGTTAAATTTTTAACCCGAAAATTTAAATTTTTTAGAATAAGGTACACCTTAAATCTGGAAAGATATATTTCCTGCCATAAATGATAAATATTCTACCAAAGCTTAAAAAGAAATTTTTAGTAAAATAATTGAATCATAAGACAAATAGACTGGCAAATACAGGAAGTTTTAATCCGGACAAATAGACTATAATCAAATAGTTTAATGTTCAACTAAGAAAAGATTTTTCCAAAACCGAAAACGCAATTTTCATTTTAAAAAATGAACTTTAAAACTTAAAAAATGTTCTGCCTGTTGAATTTAACCAACAAAGAAAATATTCTTTACCCAAATTATTGAATTTTCTACCACATTGTTAAACTTTTAAGCCAAAGAAACGAATGTTCTACAAGGCAGCTACATTTTTAACTAAAATTATCAGTGAATTGTAGCAATATTTTGAAAAGTAGGTTAACTTGAAACCAAGTAATTGATTTTTCAACCAGGAAATACTTATTTTCAAGAGACAAATTGAATTCTCAAGCAAAACAGATTTATTTTCAACCAAACTGTGGAATTTATAAAACAGAAGGATCAATTTTATTCCAAAAGACAAATTTTCAAGAAAACAGTTAAATCCGCTACCAAATAAATTTAATTTTAATTGAGAAAGATGAATTTTTAAAGTAAATATTTGAATCTTAAAATTAATAATAATAACTTACAACCAAACAGTTCAATTTTCAGTCAAAAAGAATAAATTCTTATCCAAGTACAATGATTTCCTACCATAAGAAATAAACTTTTAATAAAAAAGGACGATATTTAAAAAAAAAAACAGTTTAATTTTCAACCTAGAAAGTACAACAAAATGTTAAAAATTTTTTAAAAATTAATAAATAAAATTGAACCAAAAACAGTTACATTTTTCAGACAAAAAGACCAATTTTTTGGAGACTGTTATATTTTTAATCCGAAAACTTGAATCTTTAATAAAAAAGTTCATTTTTAACGCAAAAAATTTCCTTCAATAATTAATTTTAAATAAAACTATTCAATTATCAACCAAATAGATTTAGTTTCAATTAAGAAAAATGAATTTCAAAGCAAATATTTGAATCGTCAAAAAATTTAAAAATTAATTTTTAACTTAACAGTTAAATTTTCAGCTAAAAATGATGAATTTTTTACCAACAACAATGACGTTTTACTCTTAAAGAAAAATGGTCAATAATAAGGATGAAATTTTAACAAACCAGTTAAATTTTCAAACCTAATAAGTGCTACAAACCGGTATTTTTTTTAAACGGTTGAATTATTAACCCGGAACAGAATTTTCTAAATGTTTATTTTGAAAACTAACTATTTACATAGAAGAAAATTCTGAACCTGTTAAATTAAGTCTAAATAGACGAATTTTAATTTAAACAATTTAATTTTCTACCAGATGAAAAAAAAACGGACACATTTTTTATAAAACATGTCTATCAAATCTCAAGTAAAATCATGGATTGATTGTACCAATTTTTTAAAAAGTAATTAAACCTTATTCCCAGAATTGGATTTTTCAACTAAAAAATACCAATTTTCAACAAAACAGTTAAATTGTTAACCAAATAGATTTAGTTTTAATTGATAAAGATAAGTTTCCAAACAAGCAGTTGAAGCTTGAACTAAAATAGTTTTTTTTAACTATAAATAAAATTTGCAAAATTTTCAGTCCACAACCTCCTTTCAAAAAATCTCAACACACTGAATTAAAAATAAAAATACGGAGTTTTCCAACAAATAAATTAATACTGAATAAAAACGAAAATGATTTCTTTGTTCTGAAAATATGAATTACGAAAAATTTTAATTTACAGTGATTATAATAAATAAAAGGGAAGAAATTGATTCTTTAAAGGGTCAATAAATTTAAGTTATTGGACGAGCACTTAAGGAGATTAGCCCGGTAGTTCGGAACGTAGCGGGCATTTGGGGTGGATAGACAGGTATTTAGAAATATATTGGGAATATGGAGAGACTTTCAGTCAGTTAGAGAGGTGAGGACGGCACTTAAGGAGTTAGCAGACATTCAAAGGGTTAGCGAACAGCTAAGAAGGTAGCAGGCAGTTGGGGAGGTAACAGGCATTTATCGAGTTCAGCGGAGCGATACAAAGTATCAGGTAGGCATTTGTGGAGGTAGCGGAGATTTAGAGAGGTAGCAGAAATATATATATACGTCGGCCATGCAATACGAAATGTTAAGCGGGCATTTAGAAAGGTCACCTGCATGTAAGCAGATTAGGGGGACATTGAGGAAGTTCGCGAGAATTTAGGAAGGTAGCGAGTAATAGGAAGGTTAAACGGGCACTTCGGGAGGGTATCATTACTTCGGGAGGTAAGTGGACATTCAGGGTAATGGAAAGAATTCAAAAAGGCCGACCAGGCTTTAAAAAATGTCAGATGTTGATGTAGGAAGAGATAAGGGAGGTAGGTAGGCATTAAGATGGTCTCCAGGGATTAAGGCAGATCGGTTGTGCGTTAAAAAATATCAAGCGGGCATTTCGGGAGGTATGAGATATAAAAATGTTATCTCTTTTTGTATTCAGCTACAGAATTTTATAACCCAATAAATGATTTACATTGTTACATGATGTTGGTACAACTCGTACTGAGCGATCGATCTCCATTAGCGGTGGCCAATCCATCCTCTTCTTATAACCGAACATGCGTTTTCTTGTCCTCATATCTCTAGTCTGTTGACCGAAGGAAGTCAAGCAAACTCTTGGCGAACGATCGCCTTTGTTTGAGGCTCTCCTTTTCCTCTTTAGAATTTCCATCCTATAAGACAACATTGTCCTTCCAGCTATATTGCTGCCCTTTAGCTCTCAGCCATCCTAGAGTCTCTACAAGCCCATGTCTTCATGATATCTGGAATACTTATACATTAAAAACAAATTCAGCAATTCAGGTACTGGACACAAAATAATAGAGCAACATTCCAACCACTGAAACATTTCTGATTGATCGATGAGGGTTTATCAATAGGCCACCTCTTGCTCTCTGCTAGGAATGGCTCCACTTAATTTGTTTAAGTGGTGTCGCAGAAACTTTTACAATAGGAGATTCAGGGGTTCATAGAGAGAGAGAGGACAGAAGTTTCTTGTCAGAAATACTTTATAAATGTTCAAAAGACACTGAACTAGGTGCTACTAGATGTTGTGGTATCTTCTACTGAGCGATCGATGGTTCATTGGCGGTTGCTATGGTCCATCTTCTTATGATCAACCCTGTTCTTTCTAAACCTCACATTTTAGTTTTGCAGACCACTAAAGTTCGATAAAACCCTTGGCAGACGATCACCTTTTACTAGAGTCTCTCCTTTTCCTTTTGTAGAATGTGTGTGCTATATGAGAAAATGGTACTTCTAGCCGCATTGCCTTACTTAAAATCTTTGCAAGATGATCTCTTCCGTTACCTGAAATACTTGTAGATTGAGGATAAATTTAGCAATCTGCTTTCTGGCCGCTTAAAGGACACAGCGAGATTCTTATCACTTCTACGATTGTGATCATTTGATAGTAGACATCTCATGTCATCAACTAGGAATTGCCTTCTTTAGTTTGTTGAAGTGATCTCGAGAGAACCTTGGAAAGAGGAGATTAAGGCAATCCCAAAAGGCTGTAAAAGTTTCTTATCCAAAATACTAGGTAGTTGTTTAAAATAGACTAAACTAGGTGCTGGATGTTGTGGTGTCACATTCTGAACGATCGATGCTTCATTGGTGGTTGCTATGGTCCATCTTCTTATTTATGAACCCTGTCTTTTCTGATCCTCATATCTTTAGTTTGCAGACAACTAAAGTTCACGGAAACCCTTAGCGAAAGATTGCCTTTTACTCGAGGCTCTTCTATCTTTGTAGAATATCTATCCAATGCCACAACCTAGTACTTCTAGCCATATTGCTTCCCTTCCGCTCTCAGCCATTCTAGAATCTTTACAAGCTGATGTCTTCATGGTCTCTAAAATACTTGCACATTTCAAAAAAGTTCAACAACTTGCTTTCTGTTCGCAAAAAGGATAAAGCGACATTCTGATCACTTCCACGTTTCTGATTAATCGATGAGGGTTTATCGAAAGTAGCCACTTCATCCCATCCGACGAGAGTGGCTCAACCTACTTTGCTCTAGTGGTGTCGCGACCATCTTGAAAATAGGAGATTACTGCGATCGGAGAGAGCGGAAGTTTCTGCTTCAAAAAAACTTTATAAATGTTTGAGAGACACTGACAACATAGAGTGCGGCGAGGATTCTGGATGAGTTTGCTAACTTGGAAAACATTTCTCTTTTGACTGGATGGCTCGCTTCAATGTGTAAAATCGATTATTTTCGAATATTGAAATGGAGTAGCAGAAAGTTTTGTAACAATTATGGTTTCGTACTTTAAAGTTTTTGAGTCAGGATTAAGAAATGGAAAAGAGCTGAAAGGAAGAAGAGCAAACCAGAAGAAGTGATATTATTAAAGAATCCGACGAGATTTATACAGGATGGTTTAAAGTAATACCCAAAGAAATAATGTTTTCTAAATAACAGTTTAGAATCGAAATCTGCTTCCTAGAGATCATTAATTAGCCAGAATAATAATCTACGATTTGATTCATTCACTAAGTTTCTCAACACTACTATCCGCTCAATTTTCGCGTGTTTAAGAAAAATTATTGTTCTTTTTTTAACTAAGACATTCCCTGTTTCAATTTATAAAAAATACTAACCGAAATTTAAAAAAATAAAAAAACAATTTCAATTTAGATAAAAATTTAAAAAACAAAATTTCCTTTCTTTAAGCTAAATACGAATGTTACATGTTCAAAGTAAAGAATCTGACCCTTGCAATAGTCTGGTTTGTTTTTTAACTTTTTTTCTGATTGTGCTTTATTACCCTACCAAATTTCCCCACCTATATCAACTTGTCACATTTTTTTCTTTTGATATTTTTCTTCTTTTTGCGTCCTCTTGATATAAAAATAAAAATTTTTAACGATTCAAAAAATCTTTCCTATTAGTTGAAAAATTCTAGGAAATTTTTAAAGCTTACAGTTATTCCTTTTGAATCCTGTAATGAGATTAGGAATTCGCAAGCTAATTTTTTGCTTTGTTCCGAATTTTTCGAAAACGTGCCAAAAATTTATTGGAAAAAGTTGAATATGATTTAAAAATTTAGAGATTTTTTCTTTTCTTTTATGATTTCTGGACGTTTAAAACAGCGCTAAAAATGTTTAAAATAAAGAAAAACCTCCGCCTATTAGAGAAAAAAATTATAAAACAAAATGTAATTTCTAATAAATGAATTGAAACATTATCCAAAATGTAAAGAGTAAAGAAATTTCCGATTTTAATTCCGAGAAAAATATGAAAAGTTGTAACACGAACTGGCTTTAACACAATTAGAATATTCATCGAAATGTTGAAAATTAAAAAATTCCCTCTTCAAATTCAGAAAAAAATTCCAAAGCAAAATTTTCTTTCGTCCAACTGAATTAAAATATAAACCAAAATTTTAAAAATTAGAAAATATGCTATTCCAAATAAGCGAAAGAAAATTATAACAAAAATTTTATTTCTTCCAACCGAATTAAAACGTTATTTAAAATATGAATTATAAAAGAATTCCATTTTACAATTTAAAAAAAAGTTTATGTCTTTCAACTAATCTAAAGAAAAATGTCTAAAATAAAGAATCTGACCCTTTCCAACTTAATAAAAATATTAATCATGAGATTAAAATTTAAAAAAAAACTCCCTTCTCCACATTACAAAAAAAAAGTTAACATAAAGTTCCAATGATTCTAGATCAATTAACTTTTTTAAATACAAGAATTACCTTTCCAGTTATAAAAAATATATAAATGTAAAATTGAAAAAATTAAACATAAGTCTTTTCAACATAAGCAAAATTAAAAGAATTAGGAATCGATACCGCTTTAAGTAAATTGAAGTATTATTTAACATGTTTTAATAAAAATAACTCCCTTCTTCAATTTAGAAAAAAATTAAAGTCTACACGTTTTCGCTTCAAACTCGATAAAAATGTTAAATATGAAAAACTGTGTCCTGAAATCCATAAAAAAATTTAAATAAGAAATTAAACTTCATCAACTCAAAAGAGTTTCAAATGGAAATGATTAAAAATCAAGTATTGTTATTTAATATTATGAATCAGCAAATCCGATTGTTGGATTTTTTTGTAAAATTCCCTTCTCTGAATTGGAAAAAAATAGAAATAAAATTTCCTTGATTTCAAATAAATTATTAAAATATTAATCAACATACCACAAATGAACTCTTCAAGAAAAAAAATAAATTTAAATGGTAAATCGATTCAAGAAAGGATTCAAAATAAAAAATTAATCCTTTTTATCGTAAATCAAATGTTGGAAATTAAGAATCTGCCTTGCTTTAACTTAATTAAAATATTAATTAACATGTTTCGATGAAAAAATTCCCTTCTTCTACTTAGAAGAAATAAATTAAAGTCTCACTGCTTTACGTCAAACTGAATAAAAATGTTGTTTAAGTAATGACGGGTTTTACCAGAAATTGCTGAATACGCTGCGATAAATGGTCAGCAGGCTAAAAACAAATTTTGCAATCACGCCACTCGTTGCCAAATCTTAGCTCGAAATTTCAAATTCAATAGTGTTTGCAATCCTTACGTCTTCCCCTATTTCTAACTGTTAAACTACAATGTCTATTAATTAACAGTCGTGCTCAAAGTACGATCACTTTTAAATCACCTAAAACACTTTTTAATTTGAGTATCACTCATAAACTCATCATCATAATATACATTCTCAATCATAACGATAGTTTGCCTGCTTGAATGTCTAAGTTTTTGGCAACATTTCGTGAACACTCATTGCTCAGTGCGTTTCGTCATTCTGAAATGTAAAGCGTACGTCGCTAGAAGTTTATGCAACTGCGTACAATTGTCTACTAAAGATCCGCAGGTCCGTTTCGCTTGAGAAGGGGCCTCACAGAGGTCCTCTCTAAATAGTCAATACCTGATTTTTACAAGAAGACAACTAGGTACAAAGTTAGCTAATGATGTTGGATACTGTCCGGACAGGCCTCGTATTGGGATTATCAGCACACTTAACTCTGTCGCACCTTTTCATTTGGTTTCATCGAGATCAATTCCGTTTATTTGGAAACATCGATTTCCTACTTATGGTTAAACACAAATCTTCCACTTTAAGTACAGATATTTAAGAGCATAGCAGAAGGGATGAACGCTAGAGACCCAGAGTGAAATAAAGTTTCGTTAGTTCAATATGGCAACGAATGATTCCCAATCTTGGCTTCAAGCCAGACTCCTTCTGGACGGTTAAACCGAAATAAGAGACTCAGTATTGAGAGTTTGCCGAAAGCAAATGCCCGGTCACGCTCTAGCGATCTCGTTTCAAGCAAAGGAATTCCACGAACGAAGGGACACGCTTTCAGGGTTTATGGTGAACGATAAAATAGCAGGTTCCGGTTCTGGTTATCACGCTCGCGTTGACTTTCATTATCTGATTTTCACGTCTTGACTCTATTCAAACTCCCGTAGCATTACTGCGGTTGACTCTATTCATTAGAGCTAAAGTTGTAGTTGTGTACTTGGACATTAAAAAAAAAGATTCAAATTTGAAGAATCGATAGTCAAAGTTGGCGCCGCAAGTCTGCGAAAAAGAGCATCTTAGCTTACTAAGAAGTTCATCAAATCTCCCCCTTCCATATTTTTCCTCCCCTACTTACCCTACTCTGCTACTTATCCTCCTTTCATCTAGTCAACCCCCACTCACTTCCCCCTTTGCACTACCCTTATAGAACTTTCTCGTGGTCTCTTTCCTCCTTTCCTTGCTTTCCTAGCTATTATTCTTGTTTTGTCCCCACCCTTTCCCAGTCCTCACTGCTCCTCGTCCACTGATCCTAATTTCTAGAGATTTCCTCTACTTTCTTTTCTATTGCGCCCTTTCTTGGCTGCCCCTCACCTATTCAACATTATTTCTAATCATTTCTTCTAATTCCCTCTTTACTTTGCACTTGCTACTCAGACTTCACCAGTTCTTAGTGCTTCTCTTCTATTCATCCTAATTTCTAATCATTTCCTCTACTTCGATTTTTGCTTTGCCTTCGCTTCCTTAAATGTCACTCTCGTTACCCTCCTATCCTTCACCAGTCCTCAAACCCCGTTCCCTAGTCACCATAATTTCCACGCATTTTCTCTACTTCCCTTCCTACTTTGCCCTCGCTTCCCTAACTATAAAATCCGTTACGATACTGACCATCACCAGTCCCTACTGCCTCTCCGCTACTTATTTTAATTTCTAACCATTTCCTCCATTTCACTTCCTACTTTGCCTTTGCTTCCCTAACTTCTATTTTGCCTTCTTCTACTTTGCCTTCTTTTCCATAACTATTACTCTCACTACTTTCTTAGCCTTCCCCAGTTCTCAGTCCTTTTTTCCTAAGCATGCTAATTTCTAATCTTTTTCGTCTACTTTCCTTCCAACTTTACCCTCGCTTCCCCAACTATTTATTCCGTTACCACCCTACCCTCCAGCAATCCTTACTGCCCCTCTTCTACTGATCCTAATTTATTATAATTTTTTCTACTTCACTTTCTACTTTACCGTCGCTTCCCTAACTGTTAATTTTGCTACCATCCTACCCTTCATCAGACCTTACTTTCCGTGCTCTACTCACCCTAATTTCTACTCATTTCCTCCACTTCCCTTTCTACTTTGCCCTCGCTTCCCTGAGTATTTTTTTGATTAGTATCCTACCCTTCACCAATCCTTACTGCCTCTCTTCTAATGATACTAATACATAATCATTTCCTCCGCTTCACTTCCTACTTTGCCCTCGCATCCCGAGCTATAAAATCCGTTACCATACTACCCATCACCAGTCCTTACTGCGTTTCTCCTACTTATTTTATTTTCTAATAATTTCCTCCACTTTACTTCCTACTTTGCACTCACTTTCCTAACTTTTAATTCCAATACGCTCCTACACTTCGCCAGTTCTTACTGCCCCTCCACTACTTATCCTAATTTCTAGTCAATTCCTCTACTTCCATTTCCACTTTGCTTTCGTTTCAATAACTCGTACTCTCGTAACTTTTCTAGCCTTCACCAGTTCTTACTCCTTTTTCCTAGACATCGTAATTTCCAATATTTTCCTCCACTTCTCATCCAACTTTACCCTTGCTTCCCTAAGTATTCATACGTTACCATCCTACTATTCAGCTATCCTTACTGCCCCTCTTCTACTGATCCTAATTTATAATAATTTTATCTACTTCACTTTCTACTTTGCCATCGCTTGCCTAACTGTTAATTTCGTTACCATTCTACTCTATATCAGACCTTGCTTTCCTTCATCTACTCACCCTAATTTCTACTCATTTCCTTCACTTTCCTTTCAACATTGCCCTTGCTTGCCTAACTCTTAATTCCGCTACTCTCCTACAATTATCGACTTCTAACTGTCCCTCCACTACTCATGCTGATATCGAATCAGTTCCTTTCACTTCCCTTCCTATTTTGCCTTTGTTTCCCTAACTATTACTCACATTATTCTTCTATCCTTCACCAGTCCTTACTCCCCGTTCCCTACTTTCCATAATTTTTAATCATTTCCTCTACTTCCCTTTCTACTTTGCCATCGCTTGCCTAACCATTTATTCCGTTATGATCTTTCCCTTTAGTAATCCTTACTGCCGCTCTTCCACTGATCCTAATTTATAATCATTTGTTTCACTTCACTTCCTTCTTTGCCGTCGCTATCCTAAATATCAATTTCGTTAACATCCTACCCTATACCATACCTTACTAACCCTCTTTTACTCATTTTAATTTCTAATCATTTCTTCCACTTCCCTTTCTACTTTTTTTTCGTTTCCCTAACTCTTACTCTTGTTACCTTTCCACCATTCACCAGTTTTTAGTTCTTCTCTCCTAGACACCTTAATTTCTTATAATTTCCTCTATTTCCCTTCTTTCTGTTTCGCCTTCGTTTCCCTACTCTTGTTACCTTGTTAAATTCTTGTTACCTTTCTACCCTTCACCAGTTTTTAGTGCATCTCTCCTACACATCCTAATTTCTTATCATTGACTCTACTTCCTTTCTTCCTGATTTGCCTCCGTTTTCCTAACAATTCCTCTCCTCACCCTTCTATCCATTAACAGTCTTTACTGTCCATCCCCTACGCATCCTAATTTGTACTCATTTTCTCCACATTACTTTCTAATTCGCTCTCACTTTCCAAAAAATGTATTCCGTTACCATCCTACCCTTTAACAATCCTTACTGTCCCTCTTCTACTGATCCTAATTTATAATCATTTGCTCCGCTTCGTTTTCTATTTCTTCTTGGTTTGCCTAAATATTACTCCCGTTACCTTCCTACCCTTCATCAGTTCTTAGTATCCCTCTCCTACTGATTCTATTTGATATTGATTTCTTCTACACCTCTTCCTACGTTGGCCTCACATCCTCTCCTTCAACCTGTCTTAATTACCCCTAACTTGTTCTAGTTATCCAGCCATCACTCACCCTCAATTCCCCTCATTTTCTCTATTTGGCCTCCTCTCCAATGAATATTGAAGACACAATAAAATTTATCAGTTGAATTTGCAACCAATTCGTAGCATTTTCAAGCGAAAAGACAAATTTTTAAAAGGCAGTTGAATTTTCGTGCGTAAAGTTGACTTTCTATCAATAACGATGAATTTTCAATCTCAGAGGATGAACTTTCAACGAAGAGTTAAATTTTCGATAGAAAAGATGAGCTTTCAACTAGATAACGAATAATTGGAAATTAAGTTTCAAAAAATTATTTTTAACTCCAACAAAAACGAATTATAAACAGCTTGAATTCAACGAAAAAGACGATTTTCTCACAAAATATTTGAAACTGACAAAATAGATGAATTTTCTACTATAAGGATTAATTTTAACCACGTAGACAAAATTTCAACGCAATTGTAAAAAATTCAAGCTAAAAATTCGAATTTTTTCATGAGCGATTGATTTTACAACCAGAAAAATGAAATTTTAACTAGTTCAATTCATCTAGAACAGAGATTGTTTAACAATATAGTTGAAATCTCAACTAAAATGATGAAGTTTCATTAAAAAACATTAAAATTCTACCTAAATATACGATTTTCTAATAAAATTCATGGATTTTCTACCAAATTGTTTAATTTTTAACTTATAAACAAAAATTTTGAACCAAAAAAAAGGATTAGTTATATTTTAAGAAAAAAAATGTGGACCAAAAAAACGAGTCTAAATAAGTCAATAATTTTGTAATTAAATTGTTTCATTTTATACGAATATAGTCGAATTTTACTCCAAAAATATGACATATAAAAAATGGATTTTAAAGAAATGAGTTCTACAGTCACCCAAATAATTAACTTTTTAGCGAGAAAGTTGATTTTTGACTAAAAAGTCAAATTTTCTACAAAAGAAAGAAAAATATTTTTAATGAGACATGGAATAGTAAATATTTCAACTAAATCTATTTTAATTTGGAAGAAAGACTACGTTTCAGCAAAATACATAAACTTTGAATCAAGTTTACAAATTTTTAACCAAAGAAGATCAAAATTTAATTTTAGATATCAATTTTCAAATTCACATTTCAATTTTTTTACCATAAAAAAAGTTATATATTTAAAGAACAAAATTAATTTCTAACCAGATCATAATGAGTTTTCAGCAAAATAGTTTAATTTTTAACCAAGTATATGATTTTTTATCTAAAATGATGAATCTTAAAAAAATGAATTTTTAAGAAAAGATTAGAACATTTAACCAAATAGTCGAATTTTCAACAAAAACAAATTTTTTTAACTCGAGATAGCAAATCTTTCAACTAAAGAAGATTTTAAGTTAAACATTTCAAAAATTTGGCTTAGCTGAAGCAGCTAAACCATATTTTTCAGTGTTCAAATTAAAGTTTTCTTTGGCTGAAATATTTACTATTATATGTTTGTCAAAAAAATAAATTGTATGTATTTGTTAAAAATTCAACTATTTGTTTGAATGTTTGAATCTGTTCTTTAAAATTCATTTTTTTAGAAGATTTGTCGGTTTTGATAAGAAAATGAGTTTATTTTATATGTCAAATGGTGAATTGAAAAAAAACCTTTTTTTAATGTGTTCAATATTCAATCAAATAGTGCAATTTCCAACAATAACGGAATTTTCTAACAAAATCGTTAAATTTTGAACCAAAATGATCAATCTTTAATAAACAAAAATGAATTTTCTAAAGAAAGACGAATTTCTAGAAAAATACGTGAATCTTTAGGAAAATAGATAAATAAAAAAAAAAACAATTTTCAAGTAAATAGTTGAATTTTTTACTGAATAGTTGAATTCCTAACAAAAAGAAAAAAATGTTTTACAAAGTGGATCAACTTTAAATCAATTAGTTGATATTTCAAAAACAAACAATTATTGCTTTAAAAAACATGCAATTGAAAATATATTAACCAGAAAAGATTTTAATTTAAAAAAATAAATGAATTTTTGAACATAGCAGATTAATGATTAATTATAAATATCGATTTTCAACTAAAAATGAAATTGATTTTTTTCATCTAACATAATTAATTTATTGTCAACAACAACAAAAAGATTTCAAGATTCAACCAAACAGTTCGTTTTTCTACTAAAATGATCTAATAAATCTTTAACCAAAAAAAAATAATATTTTCTTAATCAGTTCAACTGGAAAGTAACTAGTTCATTTTTAACCTAATAGAAAATTATTGTCAAGAAACATTTAATGGAAAACGTTTTAACCAAAAATTATTTTGATTTGAAAAAAATATGTTTTAAAAAAGTAGAGAAAATACAAAACAATGAAGATTAATTTTTCAGCTCGAAATACGAATTCTAAACAAAATAGTTGAGTCATAGACATAAGAGACTTATTTTAACAAACAAAATTAATTTTTAACGAATCAGTTGAACTTAACTAATTTATTGGATGTTTGACATATTTCACATATTATTTATCCACTAAGAACAAAAACGACTTAAGCATTTTCTCATTTTCTCATTACTCAATCTTAGATAACAAAAAAAAATCGGTGTTTCTCAGCAAATTTCATTTTTATAATAGACGTAGACAGATATAAAAATCTTCAATTTGAACTAATCGCGAAAGAAATCGGGCTCATGGAAAAGCTTCTAACACACTTAAACAGTGGTAAGTTAAGCCAACTGTTTAGTTAGTAAGATATGGTACTACTATTTTATTAGTCGATACAGCTATTCTAATAGTGGGTACAATAATTCCATTAGTTGCAGAGATTATTCAGTCAGTGCCAGTAACTATGTGAATGGATGTGCTAACTAATAATAATAGTTGGCTCAACTATTTTTTCAGCGCATAGCCCCTTCCTTAAACCTTCACTATTTTTGAATTGGATACATTTTGGATTTAAATTAGGTTGAATTTTCAAAATTACGATATGAAATGATATTTCATTCATCAGATTATCAAATTCTCATGCTTTGTATATTTTAAATAATAGTGCAACATAATAATCCTGTTTTTTGCAAAAACACCTTTACCCCGATGCACAGTGGGCAAAAAAAAAACTTTTGTGGTCAAATTGATTTTCAAAAGACAATTATTAATCGATTTTAGCTTCTTCTTAAATAAAATGTAATAAAATTTCGCATCAATCTGTCATGCCCGATTTATGAATTTTGCTTCATTTTTTTTTGTTTCTTTAATAACAAAAAAATTGTTGTTTGTGGAGTATACCAATTTTTAAAAAATGCTTTGATTCTGTAAAAAATACCTGAAAGACTGAATTTTATGTATCTATGAATAAAATAATGCTTTTTCACGTAATTAACAGTCAGTTGTTTGAAAATGACTTTTATGCTCATTTTTAACCTTTTTTTTAAAGTTTGATAAGGATGTTCTATTTTTATTTTTATTAACAATTTAATTAACTTAGCCATCCACGGTATAATATATAAGATTATTATAGTACCTAATAGTATTAAAAGCACCTAATAGTACTGATTCCGATTATTTTATCGTAGTATGTTATTTTAAAAATAAACCAATCAATTTCGACAAACGAAAAAGAAAGTAGTAATTAAGTTTCTTTAATAAATTATCAATTTTTATTAACTCATGGCAAGGAACTATTTCTAAATAATTTTAACTATATTCCACAAAAAAAAATTAGCTCACAAATGCAATAACCGAGAAAAATTTGTTTACTATATTGTTAACAAAAATAAAAATAGCGGATTGATAACGAACCATCAACAAAAAAAAGTTTAAAAATGTGTTATTAATAGTTGATTACACCAAAGAAACAAGTTTAAATTCTGAAAAATAGCTAAACAATGCATTTGTTATTTAAGTTTGGTTAAACAATTATCAAATGTTATCGATTCATAGAAAAAAATCATTGACAAATAACTGGCTGTTAATTCCGTGAAAAAGGTTGCATTTTATTTATAAATACATAATATGATACAAATTTGTTCAAAAAATTGTTGTTTACAATGATAAATTGTTAACTTTCATCAAAGTGTTCTCACAAATTTTCAAATTAATTATTTACAAATAATTGCATATAAAAAATTAAGTTTGCACATCCAGAAATAGCCAAATACTGCATTTGTTAACTAAGGTGGTTTAAACAATTATAATTTTTATTTGACGGCCAAATATTATACTTAGCTTTTATTTGTAAGTAATATGCCATCGATTCCATAGAAAAAACTTTATTTATTCCATTAAAAATATCTGAAATGGATATTCGTTTATAAAAATTGCTTTTGAAATAACAAATTATTTATTAACTTCCATCAATTCAACCTAAAAGCTCTTTTTGTCCATAAATTTTTCAAATTTATATCGAATCAAGTGAGGAATCGCCGTTAATTCCCACGAAACCATATTGATTCACTTATTTGTTTATAACCAGTTTAATAAATTTCTTAACATTTGCATTACTATTGGAGATTTTTTTTATAGTTGCTTTCAGTTTTCTAGGTATTATTGATTAAAACAAAGCATTTTTCAAAAAGCGGTATACTTCAAAAGCCACGTTTTTTCATTTTTTTAATCTTATTATTGAATGAACCAAATTAAACAAAAATTTAAAAATCAGCGATTACAGTTCGATGTGACATTTTATTATCTTTCATTTAAAAAAAGTTAAAATCGGATAATAATTGTTTTCCGAAAATCAATTAGTCCACGGCCTTTTTTTTGCCCCACTGTGTGTCGCATCAATGCTTTCGGTAGACACTAAGAAATTATATATGAAATAAACTTCTTGAATTGTCTACAAACAAGGTTAGTTCCGGAACATCAGTTACTATGGTTTTTTGCTTGTCCCACGTTTTCGGCCTAAAATATTTTGTAGTTCGGAAGTAAAGCTGAGGAGAATTGTAACACACATAACCTCAAAGTACCCATACATCAATCAAATTTAGCAAAATTAAATTTTGTTATTATTTTACAAATAAGAAGTTTAAGGACTTCCGTTGAAATGTTCGCTATTATTTCCCAAATTTGTAAGACAAAATCTTTATTATTTTAGGAAAAAATCTGGGGGAACATAGCACTGGTAAAATCGATAATTTTCTAAGTATCACATGCCCTTAACTTAAACGAGCATCTTAAATTCTAATTGATCATAGCTTCTTGTTAACTGCCCTTGTTGGGTAATATCCCAAGTTTGCCTGCAAGACGTTTACTATGAGAGGCTATCTATTCCATAAAGCAGTAAGGTAGATAGGCCGCACTGGTGAGAGGTACACTTGGGTGTCGTTATGTCATGTTGGACGGTGCTAAACGTCAGAACAATGCTGATCCTTTAGTGCGTACATACCACCTGAGTGTGATATCTGACTCAAATAATTATCCGGATAAGACGAGAGATCATTAGAGATAATCCCGCGAGACATCTACCATCTAATTCTAGAACCTAGAATGCAAGCTAGAAATTCTAAAAATTGCTAATAGGACCAAAATTAGGAAAAGGAGCAACTTAACCCTGATGCAAGTTTCGGATTCAAGTGCAATAAAAAATATTCCACCTGAATACGCTTGAATTTGTAAAATCTAATCAGTCTGACTACTCCTAAATCCGAAACTTGTATCTGCATCATTCTAAATGAATCAGTTAATCCAAAAATACAGTCACGCCTGGATTTAATTTGAATTTTGGGGCTGCGCGTTACATTAAATCCACGAGTGGATGCAGAGCACTTGGCTCCCGAACATTGCCCCCCCCCCCCTTTCAACTCCCTCCCAACCTCGACGAACAGCTCTTGCGTGGTTCATTCCAATCCGCCCTATGCATCACCAGTGCATTTGTATTTGGTAGTTATCATTTTAGTATCCGGAGGGGTATCCTAGTTCAAATAAATCCAATAGATGCCGCTCCGGTCAGGTAGGCCTGAGAGACTCTATAAGACGAGAACCAGGCCATTGGATTACGACTGCATCAATTATTGAACATTTTAAAACTATAAAGAAAGATATAACGTGAATATTATTAATTAAACATGGATTATGCAGAATAGTAAAAACATTAAATGTCGACAATGACTAGTATTAGGCTAAAAAACGGTTTAATTTTCAGGTTTTGAATTTCTGAAGCTTATTAATTATTTTGCACTAAACAACTTTACAATATTGATTCTTATCACCTGTTGAAGAATTTTGCTGAATCTTACAGCTTTTGTGAACGATTCACAGCAAACATAACTCGCAATTCACGTGTCAAATTAAATTGACACAATTAAGGGCATCTTACGAGTGAGTTACGTTACTAGATTCCTACTGTACCGACACTTTTATAATTTCTCAACTTATTTCCATACGAAGCACCACACCAAGTTAAAAATTTGGGATAATAAATAAGAAGGACTAAGAAAGGCGGGTCCGGTCATGATTTCTGAAAATTATGGAAAAAGTATAAGAAAATTATCCAGAAAAAAAAACTATTTTAATAATTATACAAATTTAAGACTAGGCCCACCTTTCTTAGTGTCTTTCATTCATTATCCCAAATGTTCAACTCAATCTGGCGATTTGTGTAAAAATAAATTGGGAAATACAAAAAGCGTCGTTAAGATAGAACTCTGGTCACATGACCCACTTATCACATGGCCTCAAGGTATGTACATAGATTGCGGGGCTGAGAGCGAATTATGAGCAGGCCAAATGTGAGTTTAAATTTTCGTTATTTGATTACGAAACTCCCGAGTAAAACTAACTCTAATGAAATGGTCGTCTTGTCCCTCTTGTCACAGCCACTCATACCAAAAACAACTTAAGCAAGGTTGCGCCAGGTATCAGACGTACCCGAAAGGAAAGTACCAAAATTTAAAATCCGTTCATCCGCACTTTACGACGTTTTCTCTTAAGGGGAGGGTAACGTTAATTCGTGCGAAAAAGGCACATTTTTTCGACTTTTTTTTACGACAGAGTTAAAATATTTTTATTAAAACCAATGGTATATTAAGGGGGGTTCTTACTTTGTTGGTTCAAAAAAATCGTTTTTTTTTTCTTTTTGCATTTTCGGATATATATATATGTTTCAAAAATATACCTGGAAAATTTTAAGTCAAAATACCAAAAATTTCGAAATTTATGGGCCGTTGAATAGAGCGGTGTCAAACGCGCTGGGCTGCAGTGACCGGGTGCTCTGCGGCGGCGAAACTGGTTCCGATTTTAGGCTTGTTTTTCACGTGAATGAGGAAGGTGGCTTGTATGGACCTGGAATAGCTGACTAGGCGTAAGTTCTCTCATTTTCTGAACTTTATTTAAACAAATGATTTTTGTAAATCTGATGTCAAATTCGTGATTTCTGACCGCTTGAACTATGAAGGTCATATGAATCTAGGAAAAAAGTAATTTTGCAATAGTTTTTATTAAATAAATTGTTTGAGTAATTTTTTATTGCAAAAATAGTACCAGATTTGAAATCAGTGATGTCGACAGCTATGGAAAGCATATGCATCATTCTAAAATTGTAATTTATTTTTAAAAATTGTTTATAAAAATTGTTTAAACAAATGAATTTTGCAAATTTGATGGCAAATTTGAAATCATCGATCTCGAAAACATACGAAATCACGTTTTCCGTTTTGGTGGAAGTCCCACAAGGCGCAAAAATTGAGCAATCATTGTGAAACTTTTTTGACATATTCTCAGAAGGTGTCCGCACAAAGTAGACTACAATCATAAAAAAATATTGAAAATTGTTCATTTAAAAAAATAATTAATAGCAAAAAAAGTGAAAAAATCAATTTTTTTAAAAATCTCATAACTTCCTTATTTGTTATTTTTTTTCTTCATTATAGTCTACTTTTTGCGCTATAGTGTATTGATTAGGAAAATATATTTTTTGTTTCAGATTTTTTCTACGGCGGACAGATCTTCCATTAGCAGGAAAAGTCGATGCCGACCACCCGCCATTGATGGGTCCCCCCCGCCTCTCCCCCTTTTTATTTAACGACCCAACAAATTTTGGTGTACTACAATAAATATGGACAAACAATTGTGGAAAATTTCAGCCTCCTATCTTTTATACTTTCCTTAAAAAATATCCCCCAAGAAACAGCCGGATTTCGGCCGAACAAAGTAGGAACCCCCCTTAAAGTATAGCATTCAAAGAGTATTTTGTAGGATTTTCATGTAAAAATATTTAAAAATACGGCAATGGCAGAAATTATTCGGAAGCGTCTCAGAAAAAAGTAGAATTGTGGTGCCCTAACTCGGTGCTGCATCATCTCAATTCAAAAAATCAAATTTATTTCGTTAGATAATTGATTTCCCCAGGTAACGCTGCGAGGGTTTTGCAAAATTTCAATTTTTTAATTTTTGAGAACAATTTGAAGTGAAAAACGCGTTTTTTGCGGAAAAAAAATAGGTAATTTGTTATTGTAAAATAACAAATATTAATAATTTTGAAAAAAAAACTTTCCAGCGTTACCTCGTAAATTATGTACAGAAACAATGTTCGAAATTTCAAAAGGATCGGTGCAGTAATTTTGAAGTTATGAGAGGTACAGACTTTGGAAACGGAGTTGTGGGAAAAACGCTACTCAACAATTTGTAATGAAACGGTCATAAGCGAGTTTTATCGACTTGTCTCTCTGAGTCGTGTTTTCTTGCGCTGAGTCGTGTATGAGGCGCGGTTTCTAAAACAGCTGTATCCTTGTGAGTTTTGCTCCGATTCATCTCAAATTTTCACACAATATTCTTGAAAGGTTCTCCATTTAGAAAATCAAATAAAAAAACACAAAAACATAATTTAAAAACGTTACACCCCCCCCCCCCTTAAGTTTCAGAAACGATACTCAGAGAAGATCACAGAACAGATAAGTTTCATAGTATTTGCTCTTTTGAAGTTCAAAACCTTTTGGGATTTGAACTTTATACTAGAATCTCGTACTTGTTTTGTAGAAGTTGGAAAGTCGAATAAGTTGATACTGAAACACACTGATTCCTTCTTTTGAAAAATACGATTTACACGATGGCGGCACCTACTACTCTTTTTAAAAATAATATATTTAATGATATAATAAAAATATTAATAATATACAATAAAATAATATTCAATAATTAAATTCAATGAATTCTATATACAATTAATTCAATTTATTTATAATCATAGTAAATCATTTATCCGAGTAAAAGTTTAATAAAAACACTTAATAATATTTAATAATATATTCAATATATTTCACAAATGCATTTAATATTCTTCATAATCATAATATAAATAGGTACTTTTTATCTTTTGACGGCGATTATGTTTTCAAATCAATTGATATATTATTGTTCATGATCTCAGCAAAAATATAATGCCTATTCTCCATAAGATATATGTATGATGCAAAAAAGCTCCGACACTAAATGTATACCAGTGTTTAAAAAAAACTAGTTACAGTTACATTAATTAGAAAAAGGTTACTATTTACAGTTAAGTCACTGTTAACAGTAGCTAACTGAAGTTACTAGATATAAGGCAACTTTAAGTGACTCAAAAAGTTACTATTTTCACTTTCTTCATTTTATACCATAGAAAAATGAATTTTCAATAAAATAGGTTAATCATCGACCGAAAAAGATTAATTTTCTATCCGAAAACTGATCCATAAAGCTCTCTTGATAGGAAACATGCAAAAAAAGTTTAAAGTGACCAAAATTAAAATTTCAACTTACTGCAGCAGAATTACTAAGAATAGTAACGAAGTAACCCTATAAATGTCTTAAGAATTTAAAACTGATACGATTGAAATTTAAAGCATTTGAATTAATTGAAATCAAACGATTTTTAATTAAAACGCTACCTATTTTCTAAACTGTTTCCTGACTATATACTACTTTTTAAAAGTCCTTCAATACAGCTAAATGATCAAATATATGTTTACTCGCTTTTCGAAGGAGATTTTCAAAACTCATAAAATGTCAAACTCTACATTCTTGAATTATTTCCTGTTGCCGAAACAAGATAAATTATTTTTAACACTTCTTGCTGATTTCAATTCAGTAACACTTTAGGTCGACAGGAAACTTTTGATTAATCTTTAACTGTTGGTTTCGACCTTGCAGCATGTTATTTCCCTCTGCTGAAAAATTTGTATTTTGTTGTTTATCTGATTCTGTACTGCAACCCTTAAGTTTAAGAATGCTTCAGTTTTTCAAAAAGGTTCGAATTGCTGCATGGATATTTCTTCAAGATTCAATTGCTTTTTTGAGATTATTCTCAAGTTCAGCTTTATGGTAACAAAATCTATCGAATTACTTTACATGTCACTTTATACTACATGATATGCAACGGAATGTGTCAACTAAATACTTAACACGTACGCTTATGCCTTACAGCAAATGTCAAATCAAACCATTTCCTCGCGAAACGTCACATGTAATACTTAATAATATTTCGACAGGTGAATCGAAGAACGTAGTGTCTGACTTTTTTTTCAAAAGACGTCGTATCTCGCCACGGTTCCAAAACATGTCGTATCTACGATGGGTATTCAAAAAATAAGTTTCTCTAGTCTGCCGTTTTGCCACAGCGCCATCTAGCGATCTGGGACCGAGCATAGTTTTAGTTAAGGATATTGGGAAGAGTGGGGATAGGTGGGTCACGGGGATAAGTGCATCACTAGGGAAATCCTTAAAACCACTAGGGGTTTTTGCGTAACGTTGATATTGTTTGACAGTCCTACCTATAACCTAACTTTACCCGAGGAAGTAGAAACCTGCAACGTTTGTTGTTGTTATGTACGATGGAAATTTTTTGCAATTGAAATCGGTTAATTCGTAACTTGCTACTTTTTCAGAATTAGTGTATTGTTCTTTTGCGTCGTGCCTGTATCCATAAACAGTATACTTGACGTAAGTACATTCATGTCACTATTAATTTGTGCAAAACTTTTGAGGTTATGTTTTACCCTTTTATTATCAGAGCCATTACAATTAACTAATGTTCTGTGGGGATAGATGGATCATTTTTTGTGGGGGTACGTGGATCAGTAGTTATCTTTGGAGATTTTTAAAGTAAACTTTTATACGCTGTGTACGAGGGTAAAACTAATCTTAACGACGCTTGTGCAGAAGTCTGAAGTGGGTCATGTGCGCATATTGCGGGAAGTGCGCGAAAGAAAGAGATGGGCTTGAACGACCGAAAAGTCACTCAACGGAAAAACGTTTGTTTTTGTTATTATTATTATTAGTGATATTTTTATGGTTGTAAATATTATAATTGTTATTATTAATATTATGATTATTATTATATTCTTATTTTTATTGTTTTTACTAATATTATTATAATTATTATTATATATTTCTTGAAAAATTCATCTCGGGTCCTTTTACCCGGTGATTTATCACCAGCCACGGACTAAGTCAAGTGCCTGGTAAAGTGTTTTTACTGTTTTTACATACTTATATATGTATCCCTGAGTGAAGAATGCTTTTTTACATAAAAAAAATTAATTTATTTTTTTAAATAGCTTCTAATTCATTTTATTGTGCGAATTCAGGTAAATTGTCCAAAAAACTGTACGCTTTTCAGAGTGATCCAACTATCCCCACAGGTTGATCCAAGTATCCCCACGGGTGGGGATACTTGGGTCAAATGACACTAAAAAGTTAATGGTTAATAACAATGATGAATGATAATAGCGGAACCGGTCTTATCTGTCGAAAATTTTTTTTCATCAGTACCGGCTCGGAAACCATGGAGTTACCTGTGAGAAACGTGTCCACTTGTGAGTTGCGTGCAGTTATTCGCTTTTTAAGTGCCAAAGGGCATAATGGCAACGAAATTCACACTAAATTAGTGCATATTTATGGTGACAAATGCATGAGTGTGCAAATAGTGCGTCAGTGGCGTACATATTTTCTCGAGGAACTCGGAGAAGTTCATGATGAGCAGCGTGCAGGCAGGCAAAAAATCGCCATTGCAGATGACGCAGTCGCATCAGCCAAAAAAATCATTTTCGCGGATAGGCGCTTTACAATTGACAGAATTTTGGACTCAATTCCTCCTAAACTAAAACTATGTTTGGTCCCAGCTCGCTAGATGGCGCTGGGGCAAAACGGCAGACTAGGGAAACTTACTTTTTGAACATCCCTCGTAGCTTGTGGTCGAACAGACGTAGTATTTCGCTCGCAAATTCAAAAGACGTCATATCTCGTTGACCGCCCAAGAGACGTCGTGCCTTTCTCGCGGTTCAAAAAACGTATCTCGTTCACTGATCAGAAGACATCGTACACCCCCCAGTGTTTACGAGGCGTCGTATCTTACTTAAAATTAGTAACTCATTTGATCGAATATCTGTACCACATTTCAAATTGGTACTCCTTTAATAAGAGCGTTACTAATCAGATTTTATCAATGAAGATTAAGTGCTTGTTTGTGTGTAATTTTGTGCCTGTTCTGTGTTAAAGAAAGGGTAAATTTACTAGAAGTTATACATATTTAAAGAAAGGTTATAGCATTAAAAACCCTCAAGGCAATAGGATTTACCCGGGTATCCCATTTGATCTCACTTATCTCCCAGGTTGTCCCAAGGATATCCCGGGGATAACCCGTTGGATATACCATAAATCCCCAGTATAACCAGGATAACCCTGGGATGTTTACGTGATATTCAAATGTCCCAAGTAGGATATAAATCCATTTTCTATATCCTACTTGGGACATTTGAATATCACGTAAACGTCCCAGGGTTAGCCTGGATATCCTGTGGTTATCCCTAGAATATCCAAATTTCCGCCTTGCGGAATATCCGACGGTTTATCCCTGGGATATCTTTGGGACAACCTGGGAGATAAATGCTATCAAATCGGATATCTCGGTATATCCTATTTCTGTGAGGGAATATTCGTTTGAAAAGTGTGTGTGTGCGTTTTTAAAGACGCACACACATGCATACTAACTCATTTACTTACGAAACTTACCAAATACACGGAGAAAAAGATATCGCACAATGATATCGTAAAATCTCTATATTGCAAGAAACCGCAATATGATACCGTACAATCAGGTCCCTGAGTTTTGTATGATATTATAATGCACTAATATCAGAAAAAAATCAAGTTAAATTTTTTTGCTGTCGTCTGCTACGGCGTCCTTAGCATCAATGGGAAAAAGACAGAGCATGAGTGAGTTTGAGCTATAAATCGGGACACCAGATTTAAAACAGTCACAGAAAAAAGTAAAAATTTGCTGCAGGTAAGACCTGCAACGGTTAATTATTAAACATATTTTGGTGAAAGTTTCACTGAAGTTAGGAAAATAATTCTGAACTCGTCGACTACATCGTGCGGACGTGCGCAAATTTCGGTAAAACATGTAGAATTAACAGCAGAAACACACGAAAAATTTATTCTTACTGATTTATTTCCTCCGAAATAAATCGCATTATTGTAGACGAATTAGAACTTATTTAATACCATTTAGCAAAAGCGCAAAATGTAACTGACGGATAGGAATGCCCATTTCTCTTTAAATTTAATGCAGTTGATCGACGCTGGATGGCCGCTGGCGTCGTAATTGTCACTACACCTCGAATAAAAATGGAGCGAATATAAGATGAAAGATTATCCAGGCAAGTTTAAAAATCGGAAATTATCTTCGATTCATATAAAGTTTATCTGGCAATTTTAATTTTTGTTCTGGTGAATCTTTCACCTAGAATCAATGTAAACTTTATCTTTAATTTTTTCTATGATCGCTTGCTGACTACTCGAACCAGTGCGAGATCACAAAAGAAGAAATACAATGTGATAGCGTAATAAACCCTAATTCTTACGTTATAGATTGCACAATTATGCGGTATATAATGTAAACTCTTGCAATGTACGACATCACGATTTTGCGTTATTATAATGCGATGATTACAATATATAGCGCAGGAATTACGATAAATATTGTAATTCATGCGATATAGTTTTCTCCGTGTAGTGTTCAGAAGCCTTAAAAAATTTAAATATTATGGAAAAATTACATAAACAAAGGTATTTTAAACGCGAGCATTGAAAAAATCATAACAGTTTTTTTGGCGAACAACCTCTCGTTTTGTATTGGGTAACCAGTTTCTTGATTTATTTTCTATATTATTTTCAGTTAAATATAAGTAAATAATGTTACACTTACACACCAGGTACTTAAAATAGAAAAATATATATAGCGCACCAACTGGGCTCCGTAGACGAACAACCCGGAAACTTGGATGCATACTAGTTACTTGAAAAAGAGAACAAATATAGCGTGCACTTCCTGCTGGACTCCGTAATCGGTCACTATTTAAAGTTATAGCCCTAGGGCTTTCAGAAATATATTTTGTATCTCATTTTACCAGATATTCTTCATTTTCAGCAGCATAATTAATTTAAAATAATTATTCACAAATAGTTTGTAAGTTATTTTTTAAAGAAAGAATATTGTTCCGTTTTATTGGTAATTTGGGGGTACAACGGTATGACTGGAAACTGATCTGTTTTAGTTGCTTCACATTTTCTTCTCAAGTGATAGTCTGTCTATATTGCCTAAAATACAACTGTTTTATCGAAAATACATGTTTTTTGCTGTGATTCGGATATGAATATTTCTTGAAAATGAGTCTTTTTGGTCTTTTTTTATTCCTTTTTCTGGATCTACATTTTATATTTCTCCAATTCTGCACATTTAGAATTGAAATTTTCTTCACTTTCAATATACATGTGTGGGTATTTATGGGTTTTCTAAGAATTTTAAACAGGAAGATTTTTAACGACTCTCGGACACGACGCAGTCGCAAGCCGACCCCCACATTATCTTGTCTTTTACTCACCAGTTCCTTAAGAAATTTGAAAGAGAGCGGTCTCTTATATACTCGGTTGGAGAAAAAGCAAAATAGAAAATTTTCAATTTGGTATAAATTAACTTTCTTAAAATTGTGCTTCGATATGCAGTTACTGGGAAATTCGGAAACGTACTTAAAGATAAGTAATTCATAGCAATTCATTATAATTTCACGATAAAAGAAAGAAAACAAAGGAAATTTAAACCTACAAACTAAAAATAACGTTAGAACTACAATCTCCACCATATGACGATTTGATACTTAACTTTGACATGATTACGACTCCGAAAATAAACTTATTGCATAAAGGTGTTAGTTGGGCGTATAATCTAAACAATGAATAATACAAACTACAAAATAGCCTCGGAAAGGACTGGAACTTT
>NC_046657.1:152393777-152394802 GCF_010883055.1 Belonocnema kinseyi
CATAAAAGAAGCTACAGAAGTATGCCAGGACAGGAAAGTATGGCGGAAAATAGTTAATAAAAAGAGTGTCAGTAGAGTGAACGACGCCTGAAACAAAGACCTGAAAACAAAGAAATGGCTTAATGGTGTAATAATAATAATGATACAGGCTAAAAAATTATACATTTGTGAGAAACGCTCCTGAAACTACGAACAAAAAACGACGCCTCGTAAACAGCGGGCGATGTACGACGCAGAGCTCACAGACCTGAAACGCCGCAACGATGCCGCACGAGGGGAATCGTCCACCTTAGGTGCCAGATCGTGGATGAAACTTATCCCCACCATACCTACCGTTTGGGAGCCGCAAAACAGAAAGTGCATGATTACCACTGTGAGTTCGTTTGTAAGCCGAAAATGCACGATTCGACCTCGGAGTTCTGCTGTACGATGATTGCCGATCTGAAGGCTTCGGAAGACTTCGGTGGTCTTCTATTTATATCTTGCTCCCCATTTGAAAGAAATTTAAGAAATTGGCGATTTGGATCTATTGCGCGATTCTTAATTTCATGCATACGTCGATTTTCAGGTTATGTTTTCCAGGTGTACATAATATGGATATATATATAATAATAATCAAATAATCAAATACATAACTGAAGACAAAAAATTTTTTCAATTGTTTTCAACATGATAGTAAAATTTTAAATAAAAAAATTAAATTTTCATCCAAAAAGCTAAATTCTATACTAAAAAAAGACATTTCTAATAAAATGCATGAACTTTGCACAAAAGAAATTTATTTTCCATGAAGACTAATTTTCTGAACAAAAAATTAATCTTTAATCATAGTTAAACTTTCGACAAGAAAAATTAATTTTCTACCAAGAAAGAAGAGTATTCAATAAAATACAAAAAATTTCAACTAAAAAAGATCACTTTTAATTTAAACATAGAATAGTTAAATTTCTGGTTTAAAAAAATTAATTTTTAACCAAAAAGAAAATAAATTTTCTACAAAATAGTTACATTTTCAGAAAACAAAT
>NC_046657.1:152394902-152428349 GCF_010883055.1 Belonocnema kinseyi
CATATTATGTACACCTGGAAAACATAACCTGAAAATCGACGTATGCATGAAATTAAGAATCACGCAATAGATCCAAATCGCCAATTTCTTAAATTTCTTTCAAATGGGGAGCAAGATATAAATAGAAGACCACCGAAGTCTTCCGAAGCCTTCAGATGGGCAATCATCATACAGCAGAACTCCGAGGTCGAATCGTGCATTTTCGGCTTACAAACGAACTCACAGTGGTAATCATGCACTTTCTGTTTTGCGGCTCCCAAACGGTAGGTATGGTGGGGGTAAATTTCATCCACGATCTGGCACCTGGCGGGGGACGATTCCCCTCGTGCGGCATCGTTGCGGCGTTTCAGGTCTGTGAGCTCTGGTACGACGTCTTCTGAACAGCGAATGGGATACGACTTTTATTGAACCGCGAGAAAGGTACGACATCTCTTGGGCGGTCAGCGAGATACGATGTCTTTTGAATCTACGAGCGAAATACTACTTCTGTTCAACCACAAGCTAGCTACGACATGTATTGGAACCGTGGCGAGATACGTCTCTTGAATCAAAAATCAGACACTACGTTCTTCCACTCATCCGTCGATTTATCATCTTTGAGATTTTGGTATTTTAAATTTAAATTTATGCTTTTCATATAGGGTGAGTGAGCCAGTGGCTGAACAGTCACCAGTGAATGAACACTAATGCGAAAAATATATAAATGTAACCTTACAATGTTAAAGTCTCTATGATTTTCTCTATATTCAAAATCTTGCAACAATTTTGAAGAGTTTAATGTACAATTCATTGCAGTACATTTTTGTAAATAATTTAAAATATTTCTTGAATGTGAAGCATCATCGATTATGGTGAGTGATGATGAGAAACTCGTTGACCACTATATTGACCACTTGTTTACACTGCTTTTAAACAAAATTCTTTATATTTTCTGCATCAAAGTTGTACTATTATAGTTGTAAGATATTATTATTCAATTTCCCACAAGGTTTTTTTCACAAAAAGTACGTTTTTTTTATTAATAAATGAGTGTTCACATACTGGACCTTTAAATTGCCAAACTGTCACTCCGCAGGTCCAGTGAATGAATAGCAGGTGACGGAGACCTTGCTGTTGTTTCGTTACATATAAGTAAGTTCGTTTCAATTAATGTGGCTATAAATATCGAAGCTATTAATATAAATATAAACTATAAACAGTTACAGTTTGAATGTATATTTTTTTGGTTAGAACATCAAAAAAGTACGTACGAACGAAATTAAAGGTAAGGCAACTTTGTGGTTAGAGATTTAATGTTTTTTTTTGCATTCAGAAAACGTTGTTTAACTAAAAAAACATTAAATTGTGCTGAGCACTACTGCGTACTAGTCAATATATCTTTAGAAATGTTTAAGGAACTTCCATTTTTACAACACTGTGATTTATAATTGTATTTGCTAATTTAATCTAAAGCAACATAGTAAGGTGTTGTATTACAAATGTTATGTGTCGATAAAAGATAAAGAAAAGTTAACCCAGTTCTGCGTTCAACTTTTGTATTCCCTCCTTTCTTTATATCTAAATCTCTTGTGGTTTTTATTGAAATAATATATTTAATGAATTTCACAACGCTTTCTAGTATTTTACATTATATAATTGCTCATTTTGTAATGTACCTATGTAATTTTATACCTAAATACTAATTCTAATTTGTAGTGATCATAGTGTTCATTCACTGGTGCTCTACTGTTCATTCATTGGCTCACAGTGTTGATTCACTGGCGCTTTCGTTAATTTTTCACTATTTAATTATGTTTTATAAAGCTTTTAGGTAAAAACAAAATTTTTTTATCGGATTATGAAATTTAAACCCTTAAGAATCTATTTTCAAAAGTTCTGTAAGAACAATCAATTATTATAACGTGAAATGGATTAGTTGTAATCAGTGATTTCCTTAAGTGTTCATTCACTGGGTCACTCATCCTAATTTGAATTTCTCAAATTCAAGCCTTAAAAATGAGAAAATTTTCGAACTAAGCATTGTTCATAAAATTATAATATTTTAACTTTAGAATCATATATATCAATCTTGCATTTTATTCGTTAATTCATATTTTATAATGATTAATGTCATATCTTGAGATTCCAGAATAAATAATTATTCTTATGGGACTGTAAAAACTTGAATGATTTGAAATGGAAAACTTACAAATTGTGTGCTTTGAAATCGAAATAGATGAAAAAGAAAACCGTTTGAAATGTGTGCTTACAAATAGTTGTTGAATTTTGAAAAGTATAATTAGGAAATTACAATTTTTCACTTTTGTAAGAATTTTCGGGTTACTTAAATTAATTTGATTTTTGAAAGGTTTCAGTTTTGAAAAGCTTTATTATTGTAATTCTTAGTAACAAAAAATCTTTCCAGTTTTAAATGATGTTCGGATTTGTTTAAATTTCAGCTTTCCGTAGTAAGAATGTGTATATTTCTTCTATTCAAAATTATTTTTTACATTTAATGCTTCTCTAGAATAATTTCATTATGAATGTTTATAATTGAAATTTTTTCCATTTTGAACCATGAAAATTACGCTAAATTATTTTTTTTACCCCAGACAAATTCATCAGATCAATTATAATTTTAAATTACAATTTTTGTATGAGAGAACATTTTAAACATTTTTAATTTCATTCAATTTGAATCTCTTTGAATTGAAAAGGATTTGCATTCAAGGGTTTTAAATTTTTAATTATTCTATTTTGAATTCTTTAAATTAGCAATAATACTGTTGCCACAAAAGTCACAGTAAACGCCAGGAATAAATCTTATCTTTCAAAAAGAAAAAAACGTTGCATCACATTTATTTAACGAAAGATAAGATTCATCTGACAAAAGATAAAATTTATCTGAAAAAAGATCAAATTTATCTGAAAAAAAAATAAAGTTCATCTGACGTAAATATTTTTTTGACATAGGCTATATGTCAGATAAACTAAGGGACTGAAGTTGTCTGAGTAAGAACACTCAGCCAACTTCAGTCCCTTACTTTTGTTGAACAAATCTTCAGTTTTCTATCGACCCTGATGTAGACTTCAAAAATTGTAAACAAACACTCTTTGGTATAAACTAACCAAAGTGCAGACTGTGTATTCAGTAAGTGTAGGTGAGTGATTTTAGGGTTGAAAATTACTGAAATAAAGTGAGAATATTTAAAATTGAATACCGCGAGGATTTTGAAATTTATGAAGGACATCTTTTTGGTGAAAATAGGCGCAGCCGTCTGACATATAACCTATGTCCATGGGCGGATTAAGACCTTTCGGGGCCCGGAGCTAAAATAACGTTGGGGCCCCTTTCAGGTGGCTGGACTTAACATTTGACTTTCATTTAAAATTAGTTCATGATAAAGAAATTCAAAAATTTAATTGAAAAAATTTTACTACAATTTTTTTTAGGACTTTATTATTTTTGTTTATAAGCGGGTTATTTTACTGTATATTATATGTTTTTCTTGGGGAGAAGGGGGCCCCCACTAGCGTGGGGCCCGGTGCTTCAGCACCACCAAGCCCTCCCCATGATCCGGCACTGCCTATGTCAAAAAATATTTACGTCAGGTAAACTTTATCTTTTTTTCAGATAAATTTTATCTTTTTTCAGATAAATTTTATCTTTTGTTAGATAAACGTGATGCAACGTTTTTATCTTTTTGAAAGATCAAATTTATTCTTGGGGCTTACTGTGGTAATACGAAGGCCTATGATGTCTCGACTCAGTTTTGAGACGCAGCCACACATCGATTTCTTGGAGAATAACTAAAGACATAAGCAAATCGAACTCAAGTAGAGGCATTTTTACTCGAGATGGTATTTTTAATAAAAGCCTTAATTTTTGAATTCCACAATGTTGAGAGTTGAAAGAGTTCTGATCGAAGTTCTGGACTGCTTAATGAAAACTCTACAATAACATTTTCAAAAAAGAAAAATTTTTACAATTCTCACGTTTGGATAATCCAAAAGTTCGGTTTAGAATTAATTTAAAAAACGAAAAACTGCGTCACTTTTCAGAAAACCAAAAATTTTTAAATTTCAAAATTTTTGTATTCTTAAAAGTGCAGTAGTTTTTTTTTTATTTGAACTCAATCGACAAGCTTAATAAAACTTTTTTGTAGAGCCGACATTAAGAAGTGCAGAACTCTGATCAGAACCGTCAAAAATCTCAACATTTTAAAATTTTTGGCTTGCTAAAAAATACGGTAGTTCTTTGGAATGTTGACTCGATCGGAAAATGTTATAATACTTTTTTGTAGAGCTGTCATTAAGAAGCCCAGAAGTTTTGGATTATTCCAACCCGGAATTTCAAAAAAGATAGCCCTTTTGCAAAAGTGAGGGGAGGGGAGTGTGAAGTTAGCCTCTGATTTTTGCAAAGTGAGTTTCCAATGCTTTAGTTATCAGAACTATTGCTAAAGGTACCCAGAAGTCTAAATAAAATATTCAATTTTAATATTTCGGTTTCGGAGGGTTACACTTCGTTTCCTTAATCTGCTCTGGTGTTCTTGCCTTGATTTTAATTTTCCTACCATTTTCTCCCATCAATTCCTGTTTTTTTATTAGTACCTGCAAGCAGGTATACATTCACTCGGGAAAAAATTTTAAGCAGAGCGCTATAAAAATGGACCGAACTGGAAATGTACGAAACCTTAAGTTTCTTTTTGGAAGCGTTTGAAGTACGAAACCTAAAAGAGCAAAACCTTTTACTCTGAATCCCTGCATAGATTCGAAAAAATTTTCAATTTTAATTCTCAGTTCAAAAATTTAATTTCAACGATTCAGTTAGTGCGTTTCTTTTGTGTTTCTAGTTTAAAAAAATCTAAGGATTCAAATTCAAATTTTCCCGCCTACGCGCCTCTTGGCGCGGCCATTTTTTGATTCCGAATAAAATGCGCCAATAAGAAGGTCATTAAAAACTTGATACTTTTTATGAATATAAAAGAAAAAACATATTTTTCAACAAAATTTATGAAGACATTTAATTTAATATCAGGAAAAATTGAATATAAACATGAGTATTTTGAAAGCAGTTTAAATTCTGTTCACGTTTTTCTATTGTTCATTTTGCTAATGTAATTAATTAGTTTTATAAACAATTGTAATTGTTGAAAATTTCCAAAATGGATTCATAATATTATTTAAATAATAATTATAGTAAAAATAATATTTAAACATTAATAATTGGCGTTATAAATATAATTTTTTATTAATTCATTTGGACATTTCCGCTCTCTCAAAATAATAATAATAATATATTTATAATCAGGGTGGCGACTCAAGCACGAAACCGGGAAAGACTGGAAATTAAGCGGGGAAAAACAGAGAAATGACCAGAAATTAAATTAAAACCAGGAATGTACTTATGATTGTAGAAAAATTCAAGTGTTCATTATTTTAGTAATTTTTGTTAATTTAGATAAGTAATTTTTATTTTAACTACAGTTACAGGGAATACAAGTGAAAATTATTATCGTTTTTATTTTAGGGCAGGATGTTTCAGTAAAGAAATAAGATTTCCCTTTGGACAAGAAATTTTTTATATGAAACGGGAATTTTTTAAAGAAGTAAAACTGGAACCTTTTTTTCTTAAAAATTCCACTACTTGGTTTAAAATGGTAAACTCTTTTTTTGAAAATTAAATTTTGTTGTTGGAATATTCATAATTTTAATTTAAAATTTATCTCTTTTTAAAAATGTAACTAGTTTGTTGAAAATAAATTTTTAACCAAAAATGTAACTATTCCAGCAGAAAATTGAACTATTTTGGGTGAAAAAATGATCTACTCTTATTTAAAATTCAACAATTTGGATGTAAGTTGGTGCTTTTAAATTAAAAGTTCATGTATTTCTTTTAAAATCCACGAATATTGTTGAAAAATTGACTTTCTTGGTAAAAAATTACTTGCTTTTTTGAAGTTAATCTATTTATTTAGAAATTCTGCTTTTTGGTTGAAAATTCAAGTGTTCCAATTAAAGATTCATCATTTCAATTACAAATTTATCTTTTTGGTTAGAAATAAATTTACTTGGTTGAAAAATAAACTTCTTCGTTGACAATCACTTTTTAAAAATTCATATTTTTGATTAAAAACTCATTTCTTTGTTCGAAAAATCAGCCACTTTCCAATCGATAGTTCTATTTCCAATCAATTTATAAAGTTTTTCATTCGTCTTTATATCAAAATAACTCCCCTTAAATATTTTTGCAAACAATTAATTTTTTTTAAGTTATTAACAATCAATGTTCTTGATATTTTTTTTTCAAAAAGGGATCATTCGCGAACGGTTCATCAAAATTCAATAATTGAGTCATGAAAATTTTTGTTGAAAAGTATGCTTAACGCTAAAAAATTCTTCGATTGTAAAAAATATATTTTGATTGCTTAAATAATCGTTTGTTTTAAACAATTCAAAATTAAGTAAACTTTACAACAGAAGATGAATTTATAACTGAACTAATAAAGCTTCAACACATAAACTGAATTTTTAATAAAATAGTTTAATCTTCAACAAAGTATAGTGAAATTTTCAATCAAGAAGATTAATTTTCTAAAAAAAAAGTATTTTTTCACAAATCGGTTCAAACATTCAACTTAATAGTTCAATTTTAAACCAAAAAAGATTAATTCAACCTTTTCTGATTCAAATTAAAAATCCCGATTATTTTAAATACCAACTACTAAATTTTTTTAATTAAAAATTCATATTTTTTGGTTAAAAATTACACTACTGGGGGGAATGTTCAAATCAATTCATTAAAAAATACTTCTTTGGTAGAAAATTAATCTTCTTGGTTGAAAATTGCACTATACTTTGTTGAATATTAAACTATTCGTAAAGTAAAATATAACTTACATCAATTGTACGGAAATTTATTTTCAGTTTGAAAAAAATCAGGGAATTTGATTGTTTCATGAAAAGTCAGAAAATTAAAAAAAAAAAGAAAAGATTGCAAAAGTCAGGGAATTTATATAGCTTTGAATAACTTTCAAGCAGAAATTTTTAAACTTTCAGTTTTATTTTGAAATTGTTTTATTTTGCTTATAAAATATTCTAGGTTATACATAATGCACGTTTAAGATTCTGTTCTTTGATTATTAATGTCCAAGGAAAATAATTCCACTGTTTTTTTTTAATTCAACTATTTCATGAAAAAATAACTTGTAGTTTAAAATTCATATTTTTGGTGTGAAAAGTTGAACTAACATCTTTTACCCACTGTTTTTTTAATTGATGTATTTAATTAAGAAATTCATCTATTTTAGTAGAAACTGCATCTTTCTTAGATAAAAATGCAACTGTTTGATTACAAATTTGACGATTTTGTTAAAAAGTCATCCTCTTTGGTTGAATATTTAAACTGTTAATTAGAAAATTAAATTATTTCGTAGAAAATTAACTTGTTTAAAAGTAATATATTAGTGCTGAAAATTTAACTAAAATCTTTTGTAGATAAAAATTCCACTTTGTTTTTTAAATTTGTTTTTCTGGTTCAAAAATTTGTCTGTTTTAGTAGAAATATCATTTTTCTTGCATAAAATGCAACTGTTTAGTTTGAAAACTTAACAATTTTTTAAACATTTTAAACATTTTTCTTTTTGAATTAATTAATTAATTAAAACACTCTATGTGGAACTCTTCAATTTTAAAGTTTTAAATTGAAGTTTAAGGGTTTTTTTAAATTCAAGACTGTTGTATTTAAATGCTCAATAATTTAAATTGTGAAATCGATAGTACTAACACTTTTCAATTAAACATTTTAAAATAATATGCAAATAAACTGCAAAATTAACATTTTTAATTTTCATAAATCATAAAGTTCAAAGATTTAGATTCTATTCTGAAAATATAAGTATATGTTATAATTTGCAATGCTCTGAATTAAGGAATTAATTAATATCAATAAAATAATTTATTGAATTTGTCATTAGAAAATCAGAATGAAAAAAATATATATTACACTTGTTTTTATAGATTGTAATATTATTTGTTTATTCTGAAAATAAACAACAAAAGGGGTTGCACTATAAGAAAAATTTTTTATTGCAGCGAATACGGTTTGAGAGTTTTTTTCAAAGATCGCAATATTTGTTTTCATTTTAAAAAAAGAATTGACTAAAAAAGTGTCACATCTAATTTTTTAAGTGGTCAAAATAATAGAAATTTTTTTGTTATCACATTTTTTTCACTATAAGTTATGCACTCTATGAATTAAAAACTTTAACGAGATAATGAGTAGAAGTATGAATAGAAAACGTTTTTTAACGCAAATTATTGGGAACATTAATTTTTAATAGTAATATCAATTAAAAATTTATAAAAATTGACGCACAAAAATTTAAAAATAGTCTCATTAATTACAATGGTCCTCAAAGAAATGCAATTAAAACTCTTTTTTTATAGCAATTATTGGTAACATGAATTTTCGACAATATAATATAATCGCTGGTCGGCTGCTTTTCCATTAAGCAACTAAAGGAACCAAACTAAAAATCCTTTTTCAGAAATACACTTACTATTATGCCAGGTGTTACGTATTACAATTTTTTTATGGATCTATATTATTATTAGGGAATAAGAAAATTCTTGATGTCTTTTCAGACTTTATAGTGTTTAAATTGGTTAGATTCCCAGCGAAGTGAAGCAGAATATATGTTTACACAAAAAAAAAATATTAATTTTTTTTAACTCATAGATTAATCTAGTCTGTAAAAACGTTAAGAATTTTAATTCTTCTTCGGTGATAAAACAGATTCCTTGAAAATTTTGACTTGTAACGCCTGGAGTAATAATGTCTGTATTTCTGAAAAAGGATTCTTGTTTCGATCTCTCCAGTAGCTTAATGGGAGAGCACCCAACCGGAAACAGAAAATTCTGTGCTCCATCTAGCCTGAAAAGACGTTAAAAATGTTTGTTCTTATCTGGTGATTAAAAAGATTCCTTGAGAATTTTTACTTTTAACATCTGGAATAATAATGCCTGTGTTTCTGAAAAGGGATTCTTCTCTTAATCTCTCGGGTAGCTTAATGGGAAAGCACCCAATCGGCATAAGTAATCGGAAATTCCATGATTCGATTCCCAGGGGAGCGAAAGAGGACGATCGTTTTTTTCAGAATAAAATTAATTTTAAAAAAATGTTTTATTCACTGCTCTATCTAGTCTGAAAAGACATTAAGAATCTCTGTTATTCGCTGATGATAACACAGATTTCTTGAGAAAAAAGAATGACACCAAGTCAAAGCTAACAAAAGCTTAAAAAAAAAGGTTTCCAAAAAAAATTTTGCAAAAATAAATTAATCAGAGAAGAGATTTAAAGAAAATTGTTTCAGGTGTCTATACAATCAGAACAAACCTCGAATGGATCGGTTTCGCAAAATCCGCACATGCCGAGCATTATTTATTAGGTGTGCCTGAACCGTAAAGTAATCGCTGGTTTCCTATTGGGTGGACAGTAATCGTTTATCGTATCGTAAAGATTTACTGCCAAGGGCCATTTACATGCAAGATTCGACATGTGTATACATGTTTAAATGTATAGAACCATCTGATCGATACAGGTCTCTAACACGTTGTAGGAAGTTACATTACAGTACAATCAATTTCTGTATCAGTGGTAGTGAAAGATTATTATCGCCGGTTGAATGCTAGGCTTGATAAGGTTACACTCACAAAAATATCTGTTTTTAATTAAAGAAACTGAGTTAAATAGCAAAATTATTTTTTCTTTCCTCTTTCTTTTTTGTTTTATCCAAGAAATTTTTCCGTCAATTTATTTTTTTATTTTTGTTTTATTTTTTAAAGGAGGGTGTTTTTTAATTAAAATATAAACCTTTTTTAAAATAAATCTTGCATTTTTTGATTTGTCTGATTTTTTGTTTAATATTTTTAACTTCTCTGACAATGAGAAAAATTCCTGGCAACTTTCTTTCTACTAATAAAAAACTTTTTTATATATCTAAAACTAAATTTTTTTCATGAAATACTTTTTTGTGTTACTAATTAAATCTTTTCTTTTTTTGGGGGATTTTGGTTATCATCATGGGTTGAAAAATTTTGTTCGATCATCTCTGTAACCTATTGCCCTTATTTAATTTTTCTTTTAGCCAATTTTCTAGCACCTCGAAAACCACCTTACATCATTCTGTGTTTTCTTAGACACGATAAAATATTGACCATTATTGTAATTAATGTAATTTATAAAATAATTCAAATATAAATCTATCATATTATTTACAATAATACTCAATGCGCATTCATTGCAAATTCTTCTTGCATTAAAATTTTATTCTTTCCAAGAATATCACAATTAAATAAGTATTAATTAAAAAATTGGAAACAGAATAATTAAAATAAAGGATTTTAATAGAATTCAAGGAATTCCCTGAATTGTCGAAATTCACGGAATTCACGGAACTCATAAATTTCATGGAATGAAATGAATGCACGCAATCTAATGAATTCGAAGAATTCATTAACTTCACGGAAGTCACAGAATTCATGAAATTCACGGAATTCTCGGAATTCCAAGAATTCAAGGAATTCAAGAAATTCAGAGATTTTATGAAAATCAACGATTTCAAGGAATTTGAGGAATTCATGATAATCATGGAATTCGCGGAATTCATACAATTAAAGGAACACGCGAAATCTATGACATTCATGAATCTCCGCCATTTATGGAATTCATGGAATTGAAAAAGCTGAGGAAAGATATAGAATGTACAGAATTGATGTAGTTCAAGGAATTCACTTAAATGGCAAAATTCACTGTATTTGCGGAATTCACGGAATTCATCGAGTTTATGGAATTCACAAAAATCACGGAATTAATTAAATTTACAGAATTCATGGAATTTACGAAACATACTGAATTTACGGAATACCTTTAATTTATGGAATTTTCGGAATTCATTGAATTAACGGGATTCCAGGAATTCACAAAGTTGTATGTAATTATTGAATAAACCGATGTCATGGAATTCACGTAACGCCCAGAATTCACGGAATTCATGCAATTCACAGATTTCGTGGAATTCGAGGAATTCGAAGAATTGATGGAAATGAAGGAATTCACGAAATTGAAGGAATTTGTGAAATCCATTTAATTAAAGAAATTCCCAGAATTCATAGAATTAAAGGAATTCGCGGAATGCATGGAGTTCACAAAATTTAAGCAATTCATGGCATTTATTGAATTCATTGAATTGAAGGAATTTAAGGAATTCATAGAACTGAAGGAATTCAAGAAATTCATATCAGCATATGAATTCAACGAATTTATGGAATTCAATTGATTCGTGGAAGTCCATGAGTTCCATACATTCCGTGAATTTCGTGAAGTAATTTAATTTAATTGAATCATTGAATATCACGAATTACTTGAATTTTGTAAATTCCATGAATTTCACAATTTCCGTAAATTTCAAGAATTATTTAAATCTCGAACATTCCGTGATATCCATGAATTCTTCGAATTCTATGAATTCTGTGAATTCCGCGAATTTCATGAATTCCATTATTTCCGCGAATTCCATGAATTCTCGAATTTTTTTAATTCTGTGAAGTCTATAAATTCCGCATATTTCTTGAATTTCATGGATTCCTTGAGTCCCGTGAATTCTTTGGATTCCGTGACTCCCTTGAATTCCGCGAATAAGTTGAATTTCATGAATTCTTAGAATTCCGTGAATTCCTTGTTTTACGTGAATTCTTTCGATTCTGTGAATTCCTAGAATTTCTAAATTCCTCAGATTTCGCGAATTCACTTAATTGCGTGAATTCCTTGAATTGCGTCAATTTCGGTATTTTTTATATTCCGTGAATTTCAATAATTCCGAAAATTCATTGCATTCGCTGAACTCCATGAATTCTATGAACTTCTTGAATTCTGTACAATTCCATACATTTTTTAAATTTCATTGATTCTGTGAATACCCTAAAATTCCTTAAAGTCAGGGAATTTCATTAATTCTTTGAATCTCGTGTACTTTTTGCATTCTGTGCATACCATAAATTCTGCGAATTCCGTGAATTCTGCGCATTCCGTGGATTACTAGAATTCCGTGAATTCCATTAAGTCTGCTAAATCCATGAAATCCATGAATTCCTGTCGTTATATGAATTCCTTTAATTCGGTCAATTGAATGAATTGTGTGATTTTCTTTAACTTTTGGTCAATTTCATATATTCTTTGAATTCCATGAATTCTGTGAATACTTTTAAATTTCCAAAATTCTGGGAATTCCATGAATTCTTTTAATTTTGTAGATTCCTTGAATTCTGTGCATATCGTAAATTCCGCACATGCCTTGAATTCCTTGAATTTCGGGTTTTATAGGAATTCCTTGAAATCCATAAATACTTTAAAATCCACGAATTCCTTAAATTTCATGAATTTCATAAATACACGCGTTATACACTATGTGTCAACAAAACTGTTCGCTCTGTCAGAATTTTTTTTCCAAGAACAAGTGTTCTAAAAAATTGCTTACACTTTTTTTTAAATTTGCCCTCCAGCAGATACCTAGTATATATTAGAAAAAAAAAACAATTATCTTACTTTAAAAACTTCTGTTTCCTGAGTCGTTAAAACGAGCGCTGGGCAAGTTTTTCGAACAAGCCACACGATTTTAATTACTCTAAAACAGCAGTAGTTTTTACTTTCGTGCCGTTTCGTTTATCATAAAAGTGAAGCATCCTTGCATGGAACTACCACCTTAAAGCTTTTGTAAATTATCTAGCGTGCTGCTCGCGGCTCGGCTTTATTAGTCCATGCAAGGCTGAAACATGATTCTCGAAAGACGATGCCCCTTTCAGAGAATAGGTTGGAGGTGTACAAGATTGCTTTTCCGGTTGACAATAGCGTCAAAGAACCCCAACGCCGCAAGGTTTTTGTCCGGGTTGTTATTCTCGCTTAACGAGTTTATTTTGCGAAAACCAGTTAGTCGATGCCGAGGGGAAAACAGCTCCTAAATATAAGTCCAACAAAGGGGAATTACTGTGGATTATATCGAGTTATCAAGTGGACAACTTAGAATAGGGACTTTGTGAAGCTCTTCGCCTAGGATGATTGCTACAAAGATTGAGTTCTGTCATCATGCATTTGACTTAAGGCGCAGTCGAAGATGAAAAACTAGCTTCATCCGAGAAAAAAATGGAAAAAAATAATCATCCTGGGTTACTTCAATATATAGAATTACTCTAGATTACCTAAAATTACACTAAATTTTCCACTACTAAGGACATGTTCTACGGTGACCGCGTGACCAAACAAGTTCCCGGTTATGAAATGGTGTTTTTTGTTTTGTTCATGTCCAAAGGCAATGAAACATTACTTTCAAAGTTTGTAATATAAAAAATTAGACACTAGATTGCCTTCCCAGTGGGCACAAAATTTGGCAACGTATTTACGACATTGTTACGACATCTTTACGACAACTTTACGACATCCTATGTCCATGTCGTTAAGGTGTCTTTGCGATATCGTAAATAAGTCGTATGATCTGACGATGTCTTTACGACATCGTAAAGACACCGAAACGAGATGGACATAGAATGTCGTAAAGTCGTCGTAAAGATGTCGTAACGATGTAGTAAAGACGTCGCCAAATGTTGCGCCCACTGGGTTTGTCTGTTTAGTTTGAGTAAGAATTTTGAAAAAAGTTATCCGAGTAAAAAATTAATGTGTAAAATTATTTTCACTTTTTTTGTGCAAACTACGTACATACGGATGGAGATATCGTGTTTATAACTTAAAAGATTGAATAAAAAACACTGAAGAACGTTTGCATACATCAATATCCTAATAATTTTGAAAAAAGTTTATTTATAAATTGATAAAATATGATATTACCACACGAGTTCTAGCAGTTTGCAGGTAATGTTTGGTTTGATGCACTTTAGATTTGTTAATTCTCGTGTGGTAAGCACTAATAAAAATTGTTATAATTAATGGTCTAAAGATTCTAAAAAATCAATATAAACAATAATTTTTACACAATCGTTGCAAATCAACAAATAATTATATTTGCATACAGGTAACCTGTCATTATTTTTGGAGAATTTTTAGAAATTTCTAGCGGAGAAAAAGGGAAACTTTCAACGTCGGCAAAGTAGAGTCCGGAGATGGTAAAAAAATTTTCATAACCAAACATAGTCACGGGATCTCGACTTTATCGATGTTAAAAGTTTCTTTTTTTCGCTAGAAATTGCTAAACATGCTTCAAAAATAATGACAGGTTACGTGTGCACAGATCCAAAATTTGTGTCAGTAATCGAAAAATCTGAAACGCATTGAACCAAACATTACATATTAATCCGTGCGGGCCTAGTGAGCACAAAAAAGTGGAAATAATTTTACACATTTATTTTTTACTCGGATAATTTTTTCAAAATTATTACTCAAACTAAATATAAAAACGAAATTTATTGTCTCATTTTCTATATTCCAAATTAACTAAACAAGGTAAATTTTCAACTAAACAGTTGAATCTTTAATTTAAAAAGATCAATCTTTTATCAAAATAAAATAGTTAAATTTTGAGTTAAAAAATAATTTTTTTACTTGAAAAGTTATAATTTTTAGTTAGAAAGTAAATTTATAACCAAAAAAGAAACAATTGTTTACCCACATTTTTTAATTCTAAACAAAGAAATTAATTCTCAACTTAAATGAAGAATTTTCAATTAATTGTTCTACCAAAAAAAATGGTTTTGCACAAAATTCTTCAATTGTCAAGAAAAATAATGAATTTTCAAGCAAGAAGATCAATTCTGTATAAAAAAGAGGAATCTTAAACCAAATAATCGAAATTTTCAAACATATTATTTCAGTTTTCAACCAAGATTTTTAAATAAAATTATAATTCTTTAGCTGGAATGGTTAAATTTTCAGTTTTAAAGTATATTTTTATGCAAAAAATAAACTATTTTTTAACAACATTTTTAATTTCAAATATTCAATGAAAGGGATGAATTTTCAAATAAAATAATGAATCTTCCAAAATTTATCAAAAATGTTAACAAAATTCTTGAGCTTTCAACAAAAATTATGAATTTTAAGAAAGAAATTAAACTTTCTGTGAAAACAGATGAATTTTTAACTTAATTTTTAACTGAAAAAGATGAATTTTCTACACCAATAGAATAGACAAATTTTTAGATAAAAGATGAATTTTGAAACAAAAGAAAAAACGAATTTTCAACAAAATAGTTGCATTTTTAACCAAAGAAGTGAATTTTCAAATGAAATTATAAATCTTTGATTCGAATAGTCAAATTTTCAGTCATAAAAAAGTGTATTTTTAAACGAATAAGAAACCATTTTTTTTAATTGTAAATTTCGTAATCTTCAATAAAAAAGTATCTAAAATTATTTAATAAAAAAGTTTCAAACAAACATATTGAATTTTGAACTAAATAAGATTCAACCAAACAGTTGAGTTTTCATCAGAATATGATCAATTTTCTACCAAAATACGATAATTAAATTTCCAGTTAAAAATTAATTTAAAAAAAAAGATCAACGAATTTTCAACATAATCATGAAATAAAGAATTTTCAATTGTTCAACCGAAAAAAATAATCCTAAACAAAATTGTTGAATTTTTCACGAAGTAGAATAATTGTTACCGAAAAAGGATAAATTTACAATCAAAACTGGAATATTTAAAAACAAAATACAGGAATTTCCAACCAAGCAGTGAAGTTTTAACAAGAAAAGATAAATTAACAATAAAAAATAAAATAGTTAAATATTAATTTAAAAGAAATAATTTTCGACAAAAAAAAAACAATAAATTTTCAACCAAATTATAAAAATCTTCACTCAAATATTTTCATTTTCAATCAAAAAGCTGTATTTTCAAAAAAGGAGATTAATTTTCTAACTTAAAAGACAAAATGTTAACAAAACAGTTGGGTAACAAAAAAGGCCTTTTTGACCAAATTTTGGAATTTCCTTTATAAAGTAGAATAATTGTTTAAAAAGTTATTGAATTTTAAACCAAAATGATCTATTTTTAAACCAGAAGATTCATTGTGTTTTTGTAATATTTTATTATTATTATTTTTGATAATCATTTTAAATTTCCCTAGAAATCTTGACAAAAATATTGTTATTTTTTTTTTTATCAAAATTCCTTAAAAACTTCAACTTTTTGTTATAGAAATCTGAATAAAAGCCTTGCAAAATTTTAAAAAATTGCTTAAGAATCTTCCAAATTCTTTTTTGATAATTTTGCAAAGCTTCTGGAATGTTTTGAAATCATTTCGAAATTCTTAAAAAAATAATTTTTTCAAATAAAAAATCATTTAAAGTTTTTCCAGGAATCTTAACAAATTTTTTTTATGATTTTAAAAACTTCCACAATCCTTGAAAAAATTCACTATTTTATTTGGAAATCTTGGAAAATAATACATAATTGTTTGAAATTTTTTGACACTTAACATTTAAAATATTTTTGAATTATATTCAACTTCTGAATATCTTATTAAAATAAAAACCCATTTAGAATTTTCTAAGGCAACATACATTTGTTATCTTACTATTTTGAATTCTTTCAAAATCATTAAAAGCCTTATGAATATTTTTTTAAATCTTCAAAAATCTACACTTTGTTTTTTACTTTGTTACATTTTTTCAAACTATAAATTGTTAAAAAAAATATTAATCTTGTACGAAAATTAAATAACCAAATTTTCCTAAAAAAACTATTTTCTAACCAAAAAAGTAACCAAATTTTCATCAAAATATTTTAATTTTCAACCAAAAAATTAATATCTTAACTGAAAAAGATCGCTCTTCCACCAGATTAGAATATTCAAATTTTTACTTGAGAAATTAATTTTGAACCATAAAGATAAAAGAATTTTCAACAAAATATTTTAAAATTTAACCATGGAGGCGATTTTGCACTTAAAATAATAAATCTTCAACTGGAATAGTTAAATTTTCAGTTAGAAAGTGTATTTTCAAAATACAAAACAAACCTTTTTTTTAATTCGTTAAATCTCTACATTTTTATTAAATAGATGAATTTTTAACTGACATAAATAATCTTTAATTATGTAACAACGAAAAAACATCTTTAAACGAAACTTTTTTAATTTTGCAACTAAATAAAATTCAACGAAACATTCGAATTTTTATCTGAATATGATCAATTTTCTACCTAAATAAAATGATTAAATTTTCAGTTCAAAAATTAACTTTTACAACAAAAATAAAAAATTTATAACAAAACAATTGAATTTTTAACGAGAGAGGTCGGTTTTCCATGAAAATGGTGAATCTTTAACTGAAATAGTTACATTTTCAGCTACAAAGTAAATTTCTAACCAATCAAAAACAATTTTTTTCGATTTTTAAACTTCTAACCAAAGAGATGAATTTCCAACTAAAATGACTATTAATTCTTGACAAAGAAAACTAATTTTTCAACTCGATAGTTGAATTTTTCATGAAAATATTTTCGTATTTAACAAGAAAGATGAATTTTCAAGCAAGATGAAGATCAATTTTTTCAAAAAGAATAATTATTAACAAATTGCAGGAATAATCAACTAAATAGTCAAATTTTTAAATACAAAAGATAACTTAACAATGAAAAATAGAACAGGTAAATTTTTCATTTAAAGAAATTAATTTTTAAATAAAAAAAAAACCAAGGAATTTTTAATCAAATTGTTAAAATTTGAGCAAAACTGGAAAATATCATAAAAGTGTCGTTTTAAAAAACAAGACAGTTGAAGTGTTACCCAAAGAGGTTAGTTGTCAATTAAAATGATAAATTAACAACAAAAAATACTTTTAAACAAATCGTTGACTTTATAACAAAAACGATGAATTTTCAAGTAAGAATGTCAATTTTTTATAAAAACAGATGAATTTTCTACCAAATACTCGCAATTTTTAATAAAATAATTCCATTTTCAACCAAAAGAATCTTTTTTTAACAAGAGTTTTAATTTTCAAGCCAAAAAGATGAACTTTAAACCAAGGTAACTAACTTTATGGCAAAAAATACGAATTTTCAACTAAACAAGATACATTTTTCACCAAACAGTTGAACTTTTATCGGAAAAATATAAATTTGGACCAAAATCGAATAGTTAAATTTTCCGTCAAGAAGTAAATTTTCAATTAAAAAAAAACAACAATTTTTTAACAAATTGTGAACATTTCAAGCAGAAAAGTGAATTTTTTATTTAAATGAAAAATCTTTTATTCATTAGAAAAAAAAATTACTTTAAAAAAAGTTTAACTATTCTACAAAGTAGGCTAATTTGTACCTAGAAGGATAAATTTATAATCAAAAATATATTAGTTAACTTTTCAGTTAAGATTTTTTATATTTTTAATAACATTTTTCACGATTTAAAAGAAAAATATGCGTTTTATCCAAAAATAATTTCAAGTAAATTAGTAGATCTTTTTGATGTAAGCAATTTTACTCTTCAAAACTTTATTTGGTATCTTATACATTTTTTTTGCAAAGTGGATTTCTTATTTTTAATAACATTTTTCACGATTGAAACAAAAATAAGAGTTCAATTAAAAAAAGTAGTTTAGAGTAAATATGTAGATCTTTTTGAAGTGAATAATTTTCATTTCAAAATGCCTTTCGTATTTTATACAGTTTTGTTGCAAAATAAATTTATTTATTTTTAATAACATTTTGCACTATAAAAACAAAAAATTGACGTTTTATAAAAAAAATGTTAAGAAGTAAATTTTTTGTATGTCTTCTAGAAGTTAAAAGTTTTAGTCTTCAATTTTTTTTCTTCATTAAAATCTTCCGTAAAATAGATTTTTTTTATGTTAATAACATTTTTCACTCTTAAAAGAAAAAATGTGCGATTTACCAAGAAAGTAGTTTCAGGCAAATTGGTAGATCTTTTTAAGGTGAACAATTTTACTTTCAAGAATTTTTTTGATCTCTCACAGTTTTTCTGGAAATTTATTTTTTTATTTTCAATTACATTTTTCATGATTAAAACAAAAAAATTTGAATTTTATAAAAAAATTTGAATTTTATAAAAAAAATTATAATTTAAAGTAAATTTTTAGATCTTTTTGAGCCGAACAAATTTACTTTTCAACATTTTTTTAAACCTCATACAGTTTTGCTGAAAACTGGATTTTTTATTTTTTATATCATTTTTCAAGACTAAAACAAAAAATATACGTGTTTTAAAAGAAAGGGCTTTGAAGCAATTTTTTCGTCTTTTTGAGATGGAAAATTCTGCTCCCTACATTTTTCCATAACTCGTATAGTTATGTTCAAAAATAAAATTTTTTATTTTCCTAATACAAAAAGACACCGAATTTTTTTTTTCTTTATCAGTCATCAGGAAAACATCGGGATTTGATGGAATTCGGGAAATTCAATTTTCTTAAAAAAATAAGTACCTTCTCAACAAAATAAGAATGTAAAAATAATTTTTTTCAAATTATAATTTTTTAATATTTAATAGATATATATGTGCTTGATGCTGGTCGCGTGCTAAGAATTCTCATTTTAGGATTATTTCTCCTTAAGATTTGATGTGCTTTTCTGTTAAAGTCGAGGCACTGCTTTATATCATAAAAAGAAGATTTTCCCCTGTCGGCGTTCCTTCGGGAAAAGACAAAAGGACGAGTTTGGGTTCCGTCAAGTAAGACAGCTAGCTATTTTTCCGCTCCTTTTCAACTAGACCTTTTTCATCCACTCGTTTGAGAGTTCCGATGAGAGGAAGAGAACAAAAAAGGAGGACGAAACAGAAACTTGGATAAAATACTGTAATTTAAAATTACGAGTCAGCAGCTACTAATATTTCAATGAAAAAAGTTTAAAATTTCTTTTTAAAGAATTTGAGTCACACGATTTGAGTCGCTGAATCCGAATCCCAAGTCGGAATTGTAAAATGAGCTCTTGTTTTCTTTATAAAATAAAAATATTCTAGCCTCAAGAGAAAGGTTTTTTCGTACATTTTTTTTGTGGGAAGGAAAACAACAAACCTAACTTTAAAATTTAGACTTCAGGTGCGTATTCAGCGACCCAAAATACATAATAAATGACTAGTTTGGTTCGTAAAAATGGCTACTTTTGGTGTTTTCGGTCAGTGAAGTATACAGAAAGTGTTTTTTTTTATCAAGCCTGGAAGAAAACAAGGGCTCACTTCGGTAGTAAAATTTCAGGTTAGGTTTCAGTGACCCGAAATATATAAGCATTGACTAATCTCTACTTTTTTTCGGGCATGGGAAATGTACAGAAAAAGTGTTTTTGAGGTAACGAATTTTGAAGATTAGAAATAAAACAAGGGCTAATTTCATAATTCCATCTTCGGATTCAGATTCAGCGCCCAAAACGCGTAATAATGGACTATTATGGTCAATCGTACGTCTTATTTATTCGTTTGTGGTTGTAAAGCATACAAAAAAACGGTCTTCATTTGTTGTAGAAAGAAAACAAGAGCTAACGTTGACAGTTAAACTTCGGGTCTGGTTTCAGCGACCCAAAATACATGAGTTTTTATAGTTTGATCTTTAAAAATGCCTACTTTTTTTGGCCTGTGAAATGTACAGAAAGTGTTTTTTTAGGTAGAAAGAAAACAGGGGCTAACTTCAGCAGCAAAACTTCGGGTTCAGTTTCAGTGACCCAAAATACATAAGAATTCACAAATCCGTCACTTTTTTTTGTCGGGCATGTGAAATGTACAAAAAAAAGTGTTTTTGAGGTTATGAATTTTTAAGTTTATAGTAAGGAAACAATAGCCAATTTCAGAATTCCGTCTTTGTGTTCAGTTTCAGTGACCTAAAATACTGGTGGATGGACTAGTATGGTCAATCGTGACTCTTACTTATTCGTGTGTGGTAGTGAAATGTACGAAAAAACTGTCTTTATTTTTTGTAGAAAGAAAAAAAGAGCTAATTTTGGCAGCTCTTCTTTGGGTTCAGATTCAGCGACCCACAAAACGTGATATTTGATTATTATCTACTTTCTTTGCCGAGACTCCTTTTTGCGGCATTGTGATATGTACGAAAAAAGTACTCCTTTTTTTAAGGTTGGAAAAAACGTGAATTAACTTTGGCCACAAAACCTCGGGTTCAGATCCAGCGACCCAAAATAGATAAAAATTGACTAATTCCTACTTTTTTCTTAGGCATTAGAAATGTACAACGAAAGTGTTTTTGAGGTTACGAATTTTGGATGTGTGGAAGAAAACAAGACCTACTTTCAGAATTACGTCTTCGTATTCAGATTTAACAACCCAAAATACATATGAATAGACCAGTATGGTTTATCGCAACTCCTACTTTTTCGCATGAGGTTATAAAATGTACGAATTTTTTTTTGTGGATAGAAAGCAAGAGCTTAATTCGTCAGTTAAACTTTGGTTTCGGATTCAGCGGCCCAAAATAAGTGAGATTTGACTAATTCCCATTTTTTGGCGGGCTGCAAAATAAACGAAAAAATGTGTTCTTTAAGTTACGAATTTTGAAGGTTAGGAAAAAAAATATCTAACTTCGGCATTTCGACTTCGAATTCAGCGATCCAAAATACGTATGAATGCACTAGTCTGCCCCGGCGGAACTCCTACTTTTTTGTGTGTTTGTGAAATTTAAAAAAATTACTTCATTTTTTATGGTAGAACAAGAGCTGAATTCGGGAGTTAAACATTGAGCTCAGCTTCAGCGACCTAAAGTACATCAGATTTTACTAATTCCCACTTTTTTCTGTCTGGCTGTAAAATATATGAAAAAGGTCTGTTCCGTCGAAGCTCCAACTTTCTTTCTAGGTCTGTGAAATATACGAAAGAGGTGTTTTTGGAGGTAAATAAGAAAACACGAGCTATCTTAAGAATCTTGACTTCATATTCGGATTCAGTGACCCAAAATACGTATGAATGTACTATTCTGGTCCGGCGGAACTCCTATCTTTTTTGTGGAACTGTAAAATGTATGTACGGCATTCCAGCTGTGGATTAGGATCCAGAAATCTAAAACACCTGTACATAAGAATTGACTAGGCCGGTCCTTCAAAACGCCTACTTTTGTTCAAGCGGGGGCGGGGGGGGGGGCTGTGATATGTACAAAAGAAGCGTTTTTCAGGTGAGGAAGAGAACATGATCTAAGTTCGGAATTCTGACTTCAGATTCCGATTCAGTGACCAAAAATGCGTAAGAAATAATAGTATAGTCCGGCGAAGCTCCACCTTTTTCGTGAGACTGTGAGATATACGAAAAAAAGTTTTTTTTTAATTAGGAAGAAAACAAGATCTAACTTCAGCATTCTTACTTCAGGTTTGGACCCAGCGACCAAAAATAATACAAATTAAGCGAAAAACAATAATCGTATACCACACGTTAATGGTTTCATGAAAGTTCCCTTTGGAATTTGAATAAAAAAAGGCAGCATTCGAATTTGGTTGTCTGTTAAAAATACTTTTATTAAAATTTTTTTTCCAAATTTGAAAGACTTAATTGGTAAATCAGAAAGAGGAGATATTATGTATAGAATATCTTAATTGAATTTTAATATGATGAATACCGAAAAATCTTTTGAAAATTTATTTTTTATAACTTTTTAAGGCAAATTATTTTTAATTGGAAATTTTACTATTATAATTTATATTGTCTTGCAAAAATTTTGTTTATTTTATCAAGGTTTTAGATTTTTTTTAAAAATTAAAAACTTTTGTAGAAAATTTATCCTACTTATCTAAAAGTTCAATTTTGTTGTTAAAGTTCAACTTTTTCGGTTGAAAATTAGATTATTTTTTAAATCAAGACATTTTCGAAAAGTTGAAAATTGAATACTTTCTGGAAAATGTGTTTCAAAAATCCTAGGAACTAAAGATTGTATTATTACTACTTGAAAACGTTCACCATTAAATAGTTTAAATTATGATAAAATTTTTAATGTTTAAGCTAATATAATTATTTTATTTCGAAAGAACATAAAATTTATAAAAAGTCTTAACTTTTTAGGCACGTGTTTAATTGGATAATTTTATGTCTTTGTAAAGATAAAAATCGCATAAAATGTCACGTCACAATTTTATGGTAGAAACGTGAACTTGACAAATTATTTCTTGATATAAGTGTTTTGGAGTTTAATGGAAATTCTCGATTCAAGATCACATTTCCTGAAAATCAGAAATAATTTCTTATATACAATTTTCAATAGTTTAATATTAAATGTATATTAAAAAGAGCTCATCTATTCATATTCAGTATATGAATAAATTCTGAAATTTATCATTTACAAATAGTTAATAAATAAATATATCATACTTGCCGATTCCCACCTTACCGACATTTTTTTCTGGCAACTCACGTCCACGGAATAAGAGATATTAGGTTAAAAATTTAGGAAATTAAATAAAGGGCACTAAAAACATTGGTGTAATTTTTAATTTTCATAATAGAGCTTATCAGCCGATAGGTAGCGCTAGCTGTCACAGTCAAAGTACCGCGAACATTTAAATTGGATAAACATAAAATTGCTTTTTTTACAGTTTATTGATATAAATTTATAGTTGATTTATATATAGAACAAATTGAAAGGGCAAATCGACATTAAGAATAGAGTAAATACATATTTTTAATATTATTCTTCATTTTCCATTGATAAAAAATCATTTTTATTTGTAAGCAATTCGTTTTTTGGCCCGACGTTTTAACAATGTGTTCAACCATTTTTTTGTCTTCAACTGAAAAATCTTCTTAGCTGATAATTCATCGATTTTGTTCAATAGATATATTTCTAGTTCAATTTCACTGTTTTTGATATAGAATTCAAATTTTTTTTCAAAAATGCAACTGCTTATTTGAAAGTTCAACTCAATTATCCAACATTTATTTTATTTTTTGGGGATTCTTCACTGGTAGAGATTTTACGTATTGTGTTACCCTTCTTTTTTAAATGAATTTTTATAATTAAAACCTGACTATTGTGTTGAAATTCTATCTGTTTCAAAAAAATATATTTTATTGATAATTCAGCTTTTTTGTAAACAAGTATTCTTTTCGTTTAAAAATCTGTTTTCTGGGTCGAAAACATATCTGTTTCGCTTCAGTTAGTTTGTCTTATATAAAATAATATTTCTAATTAAAAATTTTAATATTTTATTTTGGTTGAAAATATATCTGAAAATTTGGCTTTTTGCTAGAAAGCTAATATTCTTGGTTCACAGTTCATCTTTCAGGTGGAAAATTCACTTTTTTACTTTAAAGTGAACAATCTTTTAGAAGATTCTTTTTTTATTGAAAATTTTTGTTGTTGTTAAAAGTTTTTGCAATTTTTTACAATTCGCCTTTTTTGGTACCAAATTATTCTTTTTGTTAAAAAATTACTCTCAGTATTTGTTGCCATATAATCATTTTTAGTTCAATTTTAATTTTATTATTAGGAAATTGAACTATATTTTTGTAAATTAATTTTGGTAACAGATAATCTAATGATTCCCTTTTTTTTACATTTACCTTTCTAAATAAAAACTCAACTATATAATTTGAAATTCATCATTTTTGGTAGATAATTCTTGTTCTTTTACATTAATGTTTTTTATTGAAAGTATAACGATTTTCAAGAAAATTATTTTTTTTTTTTGTTAAAATAATTTTTTGAACTAAAAATGTAGCTATTTTATCTTTTGTTTCTAAATTCCATTTTTCTTCTGTTTCTATTTTCTTTCTTTGAAGAAAATTAATCTTTTTGTTCAAATACTCATCATTTGGTTCAAAATCGATATTTTTTTACAGTTCGTGGTTTTTTTATGTTAAAAATCTAATTCTTTGATTTTTGTTTGAAAAATTATCGTTTCTGTGTGATAATTTATTTCCTTCATTAAAAATTAGATTTTTCATTTTGTTTGGGAATTAGTTTTTTAACTAATAATATAGCTATGCCAGTTTTTATGTAAAATGTACCAACTTCTAGTTTAAAAATCTTCTCCTTAGTACAAGTTAATCATCATGTTTAAAATTTCAGATTTTTTATTCGAAGTTCAACTTTTAAAAAAAATTGTTTTTTTGGTTGAAAATTTCACTTTTAGATTTTTGGTTTAAATTTTTTTCTGAGTTGAAAATTCCACTCTGTGGTATGAGAAATTGAAAAAAAATATAAAAGCAGGTACCTTTAGACATTCTTCATCAGACAATAATGTTAAAAATAAAGTGTACATTTTAAATACACATTTATTTTTAAAACAGTTTTTTTGTCAAATTTAACTTTCTAGTTAAAATCGATATTTTTTGAAAATTCGTGATTTTGTGGTTGAAAATGAAACTATTTTATTATGGGTCAAAAAATTATAGTGTGTCGATGATAATTTATTTTTTTAGTTAGAAATTAGTTTCAAATGTTTTTCTTCTACTGATAATATAGCTATGCCAATTTGGTTTCGAATTTATCTTCTTCTTGTTTAAAATTGGCCTCTTCAGTAAAAATGAATCTTCATGTTTAAAAATGTATATTTTTGGTTCAAATTTCAACTCTTAAAAAACCCGTTATATTTTGGTTTATAATTTAACTTTCGAATTTTTGGTTTAAATTTTGTTTATCAGTTGAAAATTCAACTATCTGTAATGCGAAATCGATAAAAAATTAAAGAAGGTACATGTAGACCTTCTTCAGTAGACATCAATGTTATCAATAAAGTATAAATTTGTATTAACTAACTATAATAACTATATGGTTAGAAATTCATCATTTTTGGTAGATAATTCTCCTTTTTAAATTGATCTTTTTGGTTAAAAATATAACCATTTTATAGAAAAGTATTTTTGTTGTTAAAATAATTTTTCAAACTGAAAATGTAGCCACTATATTTTTGATCTATACACTTAGTTTTTCTTTCATTTTTATTTTAGAAGAAAAAGTATAATGTTGTTCATAAATGCATCTTTTAGGATAAAAATAGTTTTCTTTTTGAAAATTCGTGGTTTGGTGGTTGAAAATTAAACTCTTTCATTTTTGGTATAAAAATATATATTTTGTCGATAATAATTTATTTTTTTTAGTGATAAATTGTTTTTTTTTTTAAATTTTTTTACTGATAATATAGCTATGCCAATTTTCATTCAAAATTTACCATCATCTAGTTTAAAATTGGCCTCTTTAGTAAAAATTTATCTTATGATACATTTATTTTTAAAACATTTTTTTGGGTCATATTTACCTTTCTAGTCAAAATCGATATTTTTTTAAATTCATAGTTTTGTGGTTGAAAATTAAACTATTTTATTTTTCGTAACAAGATTATAGTGTGTCGATGATAATTTATTTTTTTAGTTTGAAAATTCATATTTTTGGTTAAAAGTTCAACTTTAAAAGAAGCCATTATATTTTGTTATGAAATTTACCTTTCAGATTTTTGGTTTAAATTTTTTTTATCAGTTGAAAATGATTTATAAACTCAATTTTTCTTTTTTTTTTTTATTGTGGGAGAAAATTTATAAATTTGTTCAAAAATGTATCTTTTTGGTAAAAAATCGTTATCTTTTTGAAAATTCGTGGTTTGGTGGTTGAAAATTAAACTCTTTCATTTTTGGTAAAAAAAATATAGTTTTTCGATGATATTTTATTTTTTAGTCCTAAATTCTTTTTTTTTACCTGATTATAAAGCTATGCCAATTTTCATTCAAAATTCACCTTCTTCTAGTTTAAAATTTGCTTCTCTAGCAAAAATTAATTTTATTATAAATTTATTTTTAAAACATTTTTTTGGGTCATATTTACCTTTCTAGTTAAAATCTATATTTTTTTAAAATTCGTGGTTTTATTCTTGAAACTTAAGCTATTTTATTTTTGGTAAAAAAATTATAGTGTCTCGATAATAATTTATTTTTTTAGTTTAAAAATTCATATTTTTGGTTAAAAGTTCAACTTTAAAAAAACCATTCCATTTTGTTATGAAATTTAACTTTCAGATTTTTGGTTCAATTTCTTTTTTTATCAGTTGAAAATGATTTATTAACTCAATTTTTCTTTTGTTGTTATTTTAGGAGAAAATGTATAATTTTGTTCGAAAATGCATCTGTTTGGTTAAAAATCGTCATATTTTTGAAAACTCGTGGTTTGGTGGTTGAAAATTAAACTCTTTCATTTTTGGTAAAAAAAAATATAGTGTGTCGATGATAATTTATTTTCTTTAGTCATAGATTGTTTTTTTTAAAATTTTTTTACTGATAATAAAGCTATGCCAATTTTCGTTTAAAATGTACCTTCTTCTAGTTTAAAATTATTCTCTTTAGTAAAAATTAATCTTCATGTTTAAAAATTAAAATTTTTGGTGAAAAAATCAATTTAAAAAAAAAACGGTTATATTTTGTTGAGAAATTTCACTTTCAGATTTTTTGTTTAAATTTTTTCTATTATTTGAAAGTATAAAGGTATAAATGTGTATTAACTAAGAAATATTTTGTCATCTTTTCGGTTGAAAATATAACTATTTTAAAGAAAATTATTATTTTTTGTTGATTTAAATAAGTTTTTAAACTAAAAATGCAGCTATTCTATTTTTGGTAAGGAAATTTCATTTTTCTTTTTTTTTTCAGAAGAAAATTATCTTTTTTTTTAAATTAATCTTTTTGGATCAAAATCAATATTTTTTTATAGAAATCGTGGTTTTTTGATAGAAAATTAAACTCATCCATTTATGATTGAAAAATATTATTTGTAGATGATAATTTATTGCTTTAGTCGAAAATCTTATTTTTTTTACTCATAATATGGCAATGCCAATTTTCTTTTAAAATATATTTTCTTCTATTTTAAAATTGGTTTCTTCAGTAAAACTTAATCTTCAAGTTTAAAAATTTATATTTTTGTTCGAAGTTTAACTTAAAAATAATCGTTTCTTTGGTTAAAAAATTTTAATTTTATATTTTTGGTTAAAATTTTTTGTATCAGTTGAAAATTCAACTATCTGGGATGAGAAATCGAAAAAAATTAAAGTAGATACATTTGGATGTTCTCCAGTAGACAATAGTGTTATGAATAAAGTATAATTTTGTATTAACTAATTTTTTTTGAAAATTCGCGGTTTTTTGATTGAAAATCAAATTTTTTTTATTTTCGGTCAAAAAATTATGGTGTTTAGATGATAATTTATTGCTTTAGTTGATAACACTTTTTAAATTATTTTCTTACTTACAATATAGTATGCCAATTTTGGTTTCAAATTTACTGTAAGATTTTTGGTGAAAATTTTTTTATTAGTTAAAAATTCAACTACTGGTATGAGAAATCAAAGAAAATGAAAGCAGATAGATTTAGACTTTCTTTAGTAGACAATAATGTTATGAATAAAGTATAAATTTGTATTAACTTAAATTTTTTCGTCATATTTATCTTTCTAATTAGGATTTCAACTATATGGTTAGAAAATCATCATTTTTGGAAGATAATTCTTCTTTTTTTTAAATGTATCTTTTTGATTGAAAATAGCACCATTTAAAAAAAAAAGTATTATTTTTTTTTATTAAAATAATTTTTCAAACTAAAAATGTAGCTATTCTATTTTTGATTTATACACTTAGTTTTTCTTTCATTTTTATTTTAGAAGAAAAAGTATAATTTTGTTCAAAAATGCATCTTTTCAGTTAAAAATCGTTGTCTTTTTGAAAATTCGTGGTTTGGTGGTTGAAAATTAAACTCTTTCATTTTTGGTAAAAAAAAATATAGTGTGTCGATGATAATAATTTATTTTTTTTAGTCTTAGATTGTTTTTTTTTTTAAATTTTTTACTGAGAATATAGCTATAACAATTTTCGTTTTAAATTTACCTTATTTTAGTTTAAAATTAGTCTCTTTAGTGAAAATTAATCTTCATGTTTAAAAATTAATATTTTTGTTGAAAATTTCAATTAAAAAAAAACCGTTATGTTTTGTTATGAAATTTTACTTTCAGATTTTTTGTTTAAATTTTTTCTATTATTTGAAAGTATAAAAGTATAAATGTGTATTAACTAAGAAATATTTTGTCATCTTTTCGGTTGAAAATATAACTATTTTAAAGAAAATTATTATTTTTTGTTAATTAAAAGAAGTTTTTAAACTAAAAATGCAGCTATTCTATTTTTGGTTAGGAAATTAAATTTTTCTTTTTTTTCAGAAGAAAATTATTTTTTTTTTAAATTCATCTTTTTGGATCAAAATCAATATTTTTTTATAGAAATCGTGGTTTTTTGGCAGAAAATTAAACTCGTCCATTTATGATTGAAAAATATTATTTGTAGATGACAATTTATTGCTTTAGTCGAAAATCTTTTTTTTTTGTACTCATAATGTAGCGATGCCGATTTTGTTTTAAAATTAACCTTCTTGTATTTTAAAATTGGTTTCTTCATTAAAACTTAATCTTCCCGTTTAAAAACTCATATTTTTGTTCAAAGTTTAACTTTAAAAAAATAGTTTCTTGGGTTGAAAATTTTAATTTTATATTTTTGGTCAAAATTTTTTGTATCAGTTGAAAATTGAACTATCTGGGGTGAGAAATCGAAAAAAATTATAGCAGATACATTTAGATTTTTTCCAGTAGACAATACTGTTATGAATAAAGTATAATTTTGTATTAACTAAAATTTTTTTGAAAATTCGCGTTTTTTTTATTGAAAATCAATTTTTTTGTTTTGGTCAAAAAATGATGGTGTTTAGATGATAATTTATTGCTTTAGTTGAAAACACTTTTTTAAATTATTTTTTTTACTTATAATATAGCTATTCCAATTTTGATTTAAAATTTACTGTCAGATTATTGTTTAAAATTTTTTTTTCAGTTAAGAATTCAACTATCTGGTATGAGAAATAGAAAAAATGAAAGCAGATACATTTGGACTTTCTTTAGTAGACAATAATGTTACGAATAAAGTATAAATTTGTATTAACTAAAATATTCTCGTCATATTTATCTTTCTAATTAAGATTTCAACTATATGGTCAGAAATTCATCATTTTAGTGGATAATTCTCCTTTTTTTAAATTTTTCTTTTTGGTTGAAAATAGTACCATTTAAAAAAAAGTATTATTTTTTGTTAATAAAATAATTTTTCAAACTGAAAATGTAGCTATTCTGTTTTTGATTTATACGTTCAATTTTTCTTTCATTTTTATTTTAGGAGAAAAAGTATAATTTTGTTCAAAAATGCATCTTTTTGGTTGAAAATCGTTATCTTTTTGAAAATTCGTGGTTTGATGGTTGAAAATTAAACTCTTTCATTTTTGGTGAAGAAAAATAGTTTCTCGATGATCATTTATTTTAAAAGTTTATTTTTATTTCAAAAGTTGTATTAACAAACATTTTTTTAGTTAAATTTGAATTTCCGAGGATTTTTGACCAGAACAAATAGCGCTACCTAGTGGGTACAATATCAACGTTCCTTATTGCCTTTTATTTCGTAGACAATAAATGCTCAGAAAAATTGTCGATAAGGTAGGTTTCGGATAAATCTTAAAATCCCTAAACTTAAATTATTCGGCGATAAAAATGTTTCTCATGCTCCCTGTGTAGCGTTTGAAGAAGCGTTTAAGCAAAGGATCTGATTCCCTTATCAGATCCTGCTTATCGTTGTAAAGGTTGACTTTAATATATTGAAGGTCTATATTCACAAATGGTAACAAATTTCCGTTCTTGATTAATCCAATCACTTGGTTATCCTCTACTGCTGCCCAATAAAGTGATTCTAATCTTTGAATATCGTGTGAAGCTGATTGGTACGAATGAATATTAGGTTGAAGAGGCCCAGGTTGAATTGGGACCGACTTTTTTCTAAACCAAGCTAGTTCTGTAAAAAAAATCAGAAACTGATTATTTTTAGAGTTTTGCAACACTGGGGCGAAACTTTTATATTTTCGGTCGGGTGTCGCACAGTAGGAAAAACAATACTTTTTTGGTTCAAAATAACGTACAACCCACAAATATTGATTTCGACAGAAAAATTAGTTTCTTTCGATGTAATTTATTTAGTTATGATATTTCTGCTAATCTTAGAAAACTTTATAATTTGTTAATTATAATTATGATTTTTTTAACAATTTTAATAAACAAATGCATTGGTAAGGCATTTGTAGAAAGAAAAATTCGTTTCTTTTTCGATTACAACTTTTTAAATTAGGAAGTTCATGATAATGTTTGAAGAAATTTAAAATTAATTGATTAATTTTATGATTTAGTTAAACAATCTTTATAATCCGAATCATTATTTGAGAATCTGTCGATGAAAAACTTCTTTTTTTACGTCAGAATTTTGAATAGGGAAATTCATGATAATTTCAGCAAAATTCATAATTAGTTGATAAACCTTATATTTTTTTAAAAGAAAGCTTTAATAAATAAATGATTTTTTTAAGCAACATTCTTTTCAAAAGAATAAAAACAATGAGAAACTTAGACTCAAAGGAATAAGATTGAAAAAAGAAAAAATTTCTCATCGACAAATGCCCAAATAATGCATATGGTTATTAAATTGGTTTAGAACTGCCTAGAATTTATCAAATAAGTCTGTATGTTAAAGAAATTATCATTAGATGCTTAATTAAAAAGACTGACGTAAAAAAAAATGTTCCTTGAACAGATGCTTGAATAATGCATTTGTGAATTAAATTTGTGTTTTAAAAAGAATATAAAATTTATCAAATAATCATAAATTTTGCTGAAATTATCATGAAGTTCGCAATTAAACAGGTCGACATAAAATTCATCAACAAATTATAAAGTTTTATAGAATTAGCATAAGGTTCTCAATTAAAAAAATGAAATCCTAAAAAATAAATTTTTCTGTCGAAAAATGCCTGACTAATTCATTTATTTATTCCATTTGTTTATAATATTAAAAATAATAGTTTTAAGAAGAAATTCCTTTATCGCTACATTGTTTTTATTCTAATATCTTGCAATATAACTTTAAAAAACGTAAGATTATGAAAAATCGTCAAAAACATTCTTTTAACAAATAATTTGTTTATAAATAATTCTTTGTTTATTCTATAATATTAGATTATATCTTATTTTCCCACTGTATGTTTGTCCGTCAGTCGAACATTTTTTTAAGGAGGAGAAGTAGGGAAAGCAGGAGACTTAAGGGGAAATGAGGGAAGGGAGAGCAGGAGGAGTGCAGGGTGGGAAATAAGAAAAAAAACAAAGGGCGGGAAAATAAGTGAATTAATAAAATCTATGGTAGGAGAAGTGGGGGCAATGAGGGAAGATAAAGGGGATGCGAGAGAAGTAATGGATGCGTAGGAGTAATGAGAATGAATGTGATACCAAGTTAGTGGAGTATAATCAGGGGAAATCAGGTGAGTGCAATGAGCTGAAATAGGAATAAGAGGCAAGACAGTAAGACATAAGGGAAAATTGGAAGAGGGGAAAAACGTGACACGATTTAAGGAAGTAGGCAAAATGACGGAAAGTGGGGACAGGTAAAAGGAACGAGGGGATAGAAAGTAGATGAAATAAGGGAAAAGTAGTAGAAGTTAGAAAAACAAAGGAAGGGAAATGAATGGAGGAGAAGTACAGAGTGATAATAAATAAATATAGAAACAGTACGGAAAATGGGTGAAAATAAAAGGCGAACAGTAGGGTAAAGAAGTGAAGAAGGAGAAGTGAGAGTGAATGATTTAGAAAAAGGGTAAGTAAGGGAAAATGAGCTACTAGAAAAGGTTTAAGAAGAGTAAGTTATTTAGAGGAATTAGGTTCAGTATCAAAAACTAAGGAAGATAAGGCAACATGAAGTGAGGTCAATTGAGGGCAAATGATTGGAAATTAAAGGAAGAGAAGTAGGGAAAGTTAGGGAAAGTGAGGATAAGGAAATTCGAATAATAATTTGAAACCTTGTGGAAATTAAGGGAGGGAAGTAGTACTACTAGCGTAGTACGAAAATGGTCAGAAATGAAAGTAATTTATGTATGGGAGTTAAAAAAAATTAGTTGAGTGGAAAAAGTGGAAGTTAGGAAAATTAGAGAGAAGTGGGGAAAATAATCGGCGGTGTGCTAGAGGAAGTTAGGGAAAATAAGAGAAAGGGCAGTTTGGAATACAATAGGAGGAAATAGGGTAGCTGTGAAAAAGCAAGGAAATTGAGGTGAAATGAGGAGAGTAGCAGTAGTGTAAACTAGGCAAAATCAAGAAAGGAAAATAAGTGTAGGAAAAGTAAAGAAAAAAGTGATGAATAAAGGAAAGGGCAGTAGGTTAAATGGAGGAAAATAGGTGATGAACAGTAGGGGAAAAAGGAAAAGTTAGAGGAAACGATGTTGCAAAGAAAAGTAATGGAAAATGAGGGAAATATAAAATTTTTAAGAAGATTAGGTTATTTAGGGGAACTAGCGTGATTGGCAGAACCTGAATGAGGCTAAACAACATAAAGTTCGGCGAAATGAAGTAAGATGACGGGAAATCAAAGAAAGAGAACTAGGGGAAATAAGGGAGAGCGAGGATAGGGAAC
>NC_046657.1:152428359-152538226 GCF_010883055.1 Belonocnema kinseyi
AGGAAATTAGGTGAAATGAGGGTAGAGAAGTAGGCAAAGTAAGAGGAAATTTTAGGCAAGTTTAGTACAAAAAAATGGTGAGAAATTAGGGTAATAGATGTATGTGAATTGAAAGAAAATTAGTTTAGGAAAAAAAGTGTTAGATACGGGAAATTAGAGAAAAGTAGGGGAAATAAAGGGCGGTGAATTAGAAGTAGTCAGGGAAAATATGAAAAGAAGCAGTATGGGTCACGATGTATGAAAGTAGGGTAATTGCGAGAATATTGGGAATAAAAAAGGGAAAGTAGGGATAATGCAGGAGAAAAGGTGATGGCCTGTAGGGAAAAGAAGGGCACGTGTGAGGAAATGATGTGGAAAATGGAAAAGTAAGGGAAAATGAGGGAAGTAGAAAAATTATACAAAGAGTAGGTTATTGAGGATAGTAGGGGAAATGGTGGAACTAAGACGGAATGATGAAGTTAGGTGAAATTAGCCGAAATAATGGAAAATAAATGGAAGAAAAGCATGAAAAGTAGAGGAAAGTCAGAGTAAGAAAATAACAGAAATAAGAAAAAACTGTGGCAAAATTACAGGAGGAAAGTAGGGGTCATTCGGTAAAAAAAAAGATGTTGCGAAGTAAAGGAAATGGAGGCAAATGGAGGGGAATGGATGAGAGGAATTAGAGAAAGTAAGAGGAAATTGGGAATAGTCTATTATGAACAATTTTCGGAAATCAGAGTAGGAAAAATTTGTGAATCAAAGGAAAATTATTAGGGAAATGTATAGAAAGAAGAAAAGCGCGTGGCCATTGGGGAATATTATGTACGTGAAATGAGGAAGGGAAAGAATTAGGAAGGGAATTATGGAAAGCATGAGAAAATAAAGAGGCATAAGGGGAATTTAGCAAAAATAGGAGATAAGCAATAGGGAAAGAAGAAGAAGTAGAAGAAATGAGAGCAATTAATCTGGAAAAGTAAGGGGAAATGAAAGTATTCCAAGTGTAATTAGAGTATGTTATTTGGGGGAAATAGGTTGAGCGAGAAAAAATGTGGGAGAAAGAGTGATAAAGTAAATTGAAATGAAAATAAGTTACAGAAAATAAGAAGAGGAAAAGTAGGGGAAGTGGGGAAAGGTGAGAATAGGGAAATCGAATAAATGAAGGGAAACTAAGGGAGAATTAGGAGAGAGAAGTAGGGGTAATGATATGAATTGTCGGAAGCGTTAGTAGTGGAACTAAGGGGAAATTAGGGTCGGAAAATATGTGAAGTAAAAAAAATTAGAGGTGAAGTAGTAAGGGAAATTAGGATAAACAAGCAATAAAATTACAGGAAAATTATGAAGAGCGGTAGGATAACTAAGTGTAACCGAGGGGAAGTAGAGTGAAATAATTAGATTTTAGAAATAAGAAAATCAGAAATATTATATTGACCTATAGGATTTGGAAATGCAGCTAATATGAAGAATAAAGTAGCGATAATAATCTTCATTTTTTCAATTAAATCTAACTTGTAATCTAACTCGTAAATTAGTTTCTTTCACAATTAAAGCGTAAATTGAGAGAAGTTGAAATACAATTTTACGCAATATATAAATCTGAGACTAGAACTTAGTTATCGAAATTTTACTAATTACTTGTCAAATTCTACTACTTCAGTTAAAGAAAAGCGAGCAACTAGATATTAGTTAAAAATTATTAATAAGAGGGCAATTTTATCAATTTTGTAAATAAACTACGTCACTTGTGCTAACATAATGTATTTATAAGATGTTAATTTTTAATGGAAGAATTATAGTTACTTACACATTTAATCTATTTAATCTTGACACACATTATGATTCATAGATTGCAGATGCAATCTCAAAATTCATCACACTTTATTAAATTAATTCAATTAATTCAAATTATTAAATTATTTAAATTAATTAAATGAATTGCATTATTTGAATCATTCGATTTTTTTAAATTATATTAAAAATAAAGATTCACATATGGTAACAATGTTGGTTTATGCAAGAGTTTTTCTTTAGATATTGGTATTAAAAAAAAGTCTTTTTCTAATTTTTAGAATGCCTCGAATTCTTCAAATTTCTCAATTTTAGTAAATTCTTTAAATTCCTGGATTTCTGTGAATTCCCTGAATTCGGCGATTTATCGAAATTGGTGAATTATGCCTATTCTGTTAGTTCCTTGAATTCATTAAATTCATTGAACTAATTGAATTCTGCAATTTTGTGAATTTCTGGAATTCTGTGAATTTCTCGAATGCCTAATCTAGTTAATTTTGATAATATAAGGAAAAACCTCCAGTGACTGATTATCTTCTCAATTTGGGTCTGATTCCAGACCCTTTATGTTACATTATTTAAATTTAAATTTTCCCTTTCTTAATTCAAAACACCTTTCTGAATAATATAGAAAAATTTGTCTCAAAATTAAAACAGAAAAAACAAAAAGGAATTTTTATTCGGGCAATTTTCAGGTAGGTAATTTCAAATTTGTTCGCATCGTATCATAACAGGATTTAATGAAGTTCACATGGTAACCATTTCCTACGTTGTGGGTAAATCTTAAATTGTGGAGTTCATTTTTGTTGCAGGTAAAGATTACTCTGAAATCACTGTATAGATCGTATTTCATTATTTCTGTGAAAGTCAGACTAATTTTATTTCAGCCAAAGGAGCGGTTTCTCGTTCCCCGGAATTTTCAGAACATTTAGGGTAAACGAGAGAGAAGATAACTTCTAGATAGCGGGCTAGTTTCTCGGTAGTCTTGATAGCATCGTTGTTGCATTATTTATAGAGGGAACAATCGCAATTTGGCCAGCTTCGCTGTTTTATATGTGTACCTAGAACGGTTTCTCATTTCTGGTTTCTCCCAGATATGATCTTTACCCATGTATTTTTCCACATTTTTTTCGTATCTTGAAGAATTAAACTTGGTGAAGAAAAAAAGTTATTTCAAATTTGATGCTTATTCCAGGCTTTATTTAATTAAAAAGGAAACTTCTTTAAATTGTTATGCTGTACTCAACCTATTCTCCTTTACATAAAAGAAATATGCTTCCAATCTAGACTTGGCGTTAAATAAGAAAGAAACATATTTCAATTAATTAGCTTAACTCATTAGCACAAATAAGAAAATAATTTTTCATTACATAAGAAATGTTTTTTTTACAAATAAAACTTAAATATTTAGTCAGCTCGCGCCATTTGTCGCCAAAGGCGCCGATTAGCTGTATCAAATGACGTCATTCTTCGTGGGAAAATTCAAATGATCCAAATTATCTACATTTTTCATTTTGTGTCAATTTTTAACGAAAAGTTAATTTTCAACCCACGAGTGTAATAAGAGATTAATTTTATACGAAAAAAGACATTTTTTACAATAAATTATATCAATTTTCAACCAAAAAAGGAATAGTTATATTTTTAGCACAGAAAAATTAATTTAAAAAGAAATTAATATGATACCAAGCAATCGAATTCTCTACAAGACGAGTTTTCAACAAAAAAGTGATTTCTCAACCAAAGAGTATAATTAGTTAAATTTTCATCCCAAATATATAAATTCTAAAGGAAACACTTTAATATTTATAGCATAATGATGTTAACAATGTTAGCAATCATTATAATAAATAATAATGGCAATATTTAATCACCAAAACATTTTAACTTGAATTTAAAAACAGTAAAATTCAACAGAAAAAAAACGAATTTTTAACAAAAAATTGAATTCTCTCCCAAAAGCAGATTAGATTTTCATCAATCAGTTGCATTTTTAAAAACACAAAAAAATAATTTTAAAAGAAAAATATTAATAATTTTCTACTAAAAGGAAGAAATTTTTAACAAAATACATGAATTTTTATTCAGAAAATATCAGTTTTCAATTTAAAATATCAATCTTCAACCAAAAATGCAATAGTTATACTCCAAGTGAAAAAAATTAACACAAAAAAGATAAATAAGCAAAATATTAAAATTTTGAACCAATTTAATGAATCTTTAAAGAACGAATTTTCTAGACCAGAGTTCAACATTCAAGCAAAAAGTTTAATTTTTAACGAATGAACGGGATTTTTTAAACATGGAAATTATTATTATACCAAAAAGGTAAATTATAGTCAAAAAACATGATTTTCAACCAAGAACTTGAATTTTCATTTAAGAAAGATAAATTTTTAATAAAAAATCTAATAGTTAAATGTCCGGTTAACAAAATTAGTTAAAAAATAATAATAATAAAAATAATTTGTCTACAATATATTTTAATTTTCAACCGAATATTTAAATCTTTAACCATTTCTAGCAAAATTCTTAAAATTTTAAACCAAAAAGATCAATTTTCTAATAAAATGATAATTATTTAAAAAAATAATAATTTTAATGAAAGGAGTCAAACATCTAACAAATCACTTGCATTTCGTCAAAAAATATGACTTTTTAATAAAATAGTTGCATTTTTAACTATACAATTAAATTCTCAACCAAATAGAAGAATTTTTAACCAAGTAAGATGAATTTAAAAACAAAAATACAACAATGAATTTTTCATTCAAAAAAATTAAATGTTAAAAAACAATAGTTTAATTTTCTCATTGTGCTCTATTAATTCAGTGCAAGTGTAAACGAAGAAATGAGAAGTTTCTAAAAACAAATCAAGCGTTAATTTTAAAAAAGAGGAAAATAGTTTATGAACAACCCCAAATTTCTTACGTTAATCTGGCGTTAAAGTTAATCTTTGAATTACATTAATATTCTCAAACATAAAAAAGTGGATATTTAATTGAAAGTATTCTCACACTAGCACCAAATAGTTTAAACTCATTATTTATCGTTAAATTGATGGACATAAAAAAATAAATTTATATTTCCGAATTAATAATAGGAGGAAGGTAAGTTACGGTATCGAAAAAAAATCATGGGGTTGAGGGGGTCACTGAAATTTCACGAATTGTCACAAGAGGAAGGATTAAGTCAAAATTATCTGAAAATATATAATATGTAGACCTTCCTAAAACAATTTTCTACTTTACCAAAATAATGCTAAATTTTAACCAAATGGCTCTATGTCCCAGATTTAAACAATTTTTTCGGATTCTTTCCTCCATCAATTTTTTTCGTTTATCATTGTTTGAAGCGCAGTGAGATTTCACTTGTCCAATCAATAATGTTTATTGATTCAAGCATTGAGATTTAATGGTTCAATCAGTGATATTCACTGAGTTAAATCGGTGAGGTTCACTGGTTAAATAATTGAACGCTCGTTTAGTTGATTCATTTACTGGTTTACCGAATCAAGATCAGAAAATCACTGGTTCACCAGTAATAATTAGAAGATACTGATTCAAACAGTAACAATTTCACTGCTTCATTGTGAGAAAGTGTGTTCAGACACACAATCACAGATAGCTGCTTTTAGTATGAAGGTATCAAAATGTTAAACGAATTGAAATTCAAGTCTGAATACTCACCGACAATATTGAGATAGACAGGATGACCTATCGGTGGGGTGGTGGAAATTTGGCATTCATAGATTCCGGAATCCTTTCGCTGTGGATACCGTATCCTTAGAGTCCAGTCTTCAGTGTGTGGGGCGTGTAAAGCCTCAAAACGTTGGTCGCTTGTATAAGTGTAGCGGCCCACTGTCAACAAGTGGATATCGCGATGCCTCACCCATGATACCTAAAAAAAGAAAGAAAACTCTGTGAAATGGTGTACTTGCAAGCAAACTTTATCTAATGTGAATAACTAACAGTCTTTATTTTCTGCCCTTGTTTCCCAATTTGATGAAGAACTCAGTTCTCTTTTCACTTTCTACACAATTTTATTTATGTATTTGAATTTATTCATGCGTTAAAGTATTAAAAATTGACGCCTCTATTCCATACCACTCCACATCGCGTTTGGCGGGGTACCGCTCCACATCGTGTTTGGCGGGACACTCTCCGCATCGCGGTTAGCCGGATATCGCTCCACATCGAGGTTAGCGGGCTACCGCTTCACATCGTGTTTGGCGGGGCACCGCTCCACATCGAGGTTAGCGGGCTACCGCTTTACATCGTCTTTAGCGGGGCACCGGTCCTCGACGCGGTTAGCGGGGTACCGCTCCCAATCGTGGTTAACGAGCCACTGTGCCGCTCCTCATCGTGTTTCAGAGATGTACCGCTCCACGTTGCATTTAGGCGTTGTACCGCGTCATGTCACGCGTAAGCGGTGTACAGTGTCACTTCGTGTTTTCTCACTGTGTATGTCCAAGTCCGTGTAAAAATGTATAAACTGGGGATAAAAAGTAACCGAATGTAAAGAAGAGCTGTACACCATCAAAAGGAAGTGCAAACACGGTACACCGCCTCAGCACGACGTGGAGCGATATGAAATGGAGGCGTCCAAATCAAAAGTTGTGCGAAATTTTGAACAGAACATTTTCATTTTTTGACAAAAAGCAGAATATTTTAAAAGGTTGTTGATTTCTAAATCCAAAAGAACGAGCCATCAACAAAATAGTTTAATTTTTGATGGAAATTACGTGTAAAAAGAAAGTTGCACAAGGAACGAATTCTTTAAAGTGAACTTTTCAAGCAAACTGTTTAAGCAAGAAAAATTTTTTTCATAGGGCAGTTGAATTTTCAATCCCAAAGAAATAATTTTCTACCAAAAAAACGAACTTCAAACAATATAGTTTAAATTTTAATAAAACCATTAAGTTTTCAAGAAAATAGTCGAATTTTTAATACAAACTAATTATATACGAAACAGTTGTATTTTAAACTGAATAGTCACAATGTAAAGAAAAAAGATTTGAATTCAACCAAAAGTATTTAAAATTTCAAGTCGAAAAAGAGGAATTTTTAGAAGACGGACTAATTTTTAACATGGAAAATCATTTCTAACGCTAAAAGATAATTTGTCTACCATAAAAAATTAATGAAAAAACCTTCAAATTATAAAAAATTGTGACAAAATAATTAAATTCTTAACCAAATAGATGAATTTTCAATCGAGAAAAATAAAACCATGACCATAAAACCAAAAAGTGGAATATTGAAAATTTCAATTAAAATAATTCATTTTTAAAACAAAATAAAAAATACTTTTGCCAAAAAGATAAAGTTTGAGCCAAAACGGTGGAATTTTGAGCGAAACAGTGAATTTTTATCAAACTAGTTTAACTTTCAAACAAAAATTAGACTTTTCCACCAAGAAGATTAACGTTTCACCAAAAAATACGAGTTTTTGAACAAATCCATTGATTCTCAACAACATTCTTGAATATAATATCCAAAAAGACTAATTATGTACAAATCGGTGAAATTTTAAACTCGGAAATTTTAATTTTTTAACAAAAAAGTTAACTTTTCACCGAATAATTAAATTTTTATAAAAGTCGTTTAGTTTATAGCCAAAAGTTAAATTTTTAACTGAAATGTTAGTTTTTAACGAAAAAGTTTACTTTCGCCAAAACAGTTTAATTTAATATCTAATTATTGAGTTTTTAAGTAAGAAAAGAGCAAATTTCCGCAAAACAGTGGAATTTTCTAACTGAAAAAATAAATTTTCAAGTTGAATTTTGTATTGGCTTTAAGCACGCTCAAACTTGCGAAACGCACTTAAGCTGAAAACTCTTGTACAGGAATCTTGGAGGATCTCGGAAATGTTGCTGGAAAAGATCCTGTACACGTACCTGTACAGGTGACCTTAGCGATTACTGTAGAGGAATGTTGCTAAGGAAAAATCGAAAATGATCCTGCAAAGAAACCTGAACTGACAAAGGCAATTTTGAATGATCCTGCACAGATTTCCGTATAGGTTTCTTTAAAGGAACCTTTTCATGTTTTTGTACAGGTATGTTTAAATAATCTTGCATAGTGTCCTCTACAGGTTCCTTTGAATAATCTTATATAGGTTCCTGTACAGGTTCGTTAAAGTAACCTTTTATAGGTTTCTGTACATGTTCCTCCGAATGATCTTGTATAGGATCCTGTACAGGTTCATTTTCGAAGTCAATTGAACAGTCGGTTCCTGTACAGAAAAATATGTAAAGTTCTTTACATAAAACGATCGCAAAAAATTTGGTCGCTTACAGATATAAAGTTATTTTTCTATTACTGCCTTAAATATTACTTACTATCAAGAGAGCCAAGCCACCAGCGAAAGAACTTGCAGAGAATAATTTAAATGTTAGCTTGCTTACAGGTTCCTTTGTAGGGTCAGGTACGGTTTCCTTTTCCAAACTTCTGCACAAGTACCGTCAAGGTTACTTGTAAAAATATCTATACAATCTGGACAGGTACGTATGCAGCATCATTTGCAAGGTCCTCCAAGGTTTCATTACATGAATTTTCAGCTGAGTTCAATTATATAATGGACTGTTTTTCGAAATCCAATTATTTTCTGTGAACAACAGATTGTATACGTTCTTTGAAATATAATCTTTCCTAATAAAATGAAGTCGCTTCATGTAAAAATGTAATTTAAAAAAAGTAATTTACACAATCAAATTAGGAATGTCAGAATTTACCCCACAAGTCACAAATTACCTCGGTTGACGGTATAATGAATTGAAATGTTATGAGAGAAATAGAGAAGAATAAGGCAAAATAAATATCAAAGGACTATTCGAAAAATTCTGTTTTACTATACAACCACATTGGTAGCTGTCACTGTTTGAGACGCGCCTGTCGCTTACATGATCGAACGATAAAAGTTTACGCCCTCTGTTTTATCCGTAAAGTTTAAGACCGCGCTGGATCCATCTTGAGGTGATTACTTTGAATGATTTTTTTTAAACTCAAGGCACGTCGTATATCACCCACTCACTCGATATTAAATCTGGTCCTTCCTAATGGCAAAATGATACGACAAAGATAGAATCTAAAGAGTTTTTGAGGAGCCTGTAGATTCAGATGGTAGAATTTTTTTTTTAATTTTCATGCTGACCTGCGCCACAAATTTGTTGGGATCGACATAAAAATAATTGCGCTTTTTCCTGGAAAAACTGTATTCTGAGGTTCCATAAACCCCATCAACTTCTTTATAACACACATCTCTCCCCCTATTTGCCCTACATTCCCTTACTTTCCTTTGAGGCCCCTACTTTTGCAATCATCCTGTACTCCCTAACCCGATACGTCAACCTTCGATTTTTCTCCCTTCCGCAACTTCTTTCACATTTACTGCCCACCCTCCTAACTTCCTCTAATTCACCCTACAATTCCCCTTAGATCTTATACTTATAATCTTTTTTTACCTCAATTCGTACCTCTCTTCTTTTATTTTTCCTGCGTCACTCCCTTCAGTTCCCTTCTTTTATTCTTTCCCGCGTTGCCTACGTCCCCTCCCATACTTCACCTTTATTTCCCCTGCTTCCCCTTCCTTTATTTCCCTTTGTCCCCGTGCCTTCTACCAATCAGTTACCTTGCTTTTTGCTTTCTCATTCACCCTCACTTCACCTAATTTCCCTCTCCTCATCATCCTGCTTTTTTAACCGGAATTTCCCTTCCCACACTTCCCTTACTTAAACTTTTGTCATTTCCCATGCATTACTCCATCATTTTCCATCACTTCCCCTGTCATTTCTCTTCTAGTTTCCCCTTCAAAAACTTCCATCATTTCCCTTCAGTCCTATTTTCATCCCTTCTTTCATTTCCCCTACTTTCCCTTCCCTGCTTTCTCGTTAGTTTACCTTAATTCCCTCACCTTATTACCCCCACTTTCCCTCACTTATGTTACTATTATTTTCCTATTCCCGCGACCCTCATCTCCCTTTACTTCCTATACTTCTAATCACTTTCCTGCTTTCCCTTCCTTAATTCACCCTTTCTTCCCCTACTACCACTCCCCCTTTCAAAACACCAGACCAACTATATGAGGGTATCTTTATTTAAAATCGTTAATAACAGCTGAATCGACTTTTAAACTCAACATTTATTTTTTTAATTATCTATAAGATACAAATAAAATATCACTTCTTCAATATTACCCCATTATCCGATTTCATAGGTTTTCAAAAAAAAATCCTTAAGTGAAGAAGTGGATTTCGAGAGTTTTTAGCCTTCGTTATCAATTTTGTAAAGGTTTTTAAAATTAAAATTGCTTCCAAAACATAAAATACTACCTTATACTCATAAATAAATGCTCACATGAATTTTCTGAACAATTTTTTGTCGTTTCTAGCAATTTTCTTTAACAATACAGATAGAAAGTAGCAGTTAAAAAAAAATCCACTTTTTCTGCAACTTCCAATTATGCTAACGTGATTGTTAATTAATGTTAACAAACCTAATTGTTTTAGCAATTTATCATTGTTGAGAATATTCTCTTTGCTTAATGGTAGAAGGTTGCTGTTTTTTGTATGAAATTTTTAACTTTTTCACATAAAGTGACTTGATAATTAATTGAGCTTTGTATAAATAATTTTTTAAACAAATTATTCTTGTTTGCAACTATCTTCATCTATATTGAAGTTAGAGAGTCAGACATTCTCTTTCTTTTTTGGGAATACATTTTTTTTTAAACAAAACAGATATTTGAAATATTCTTTAAATTTTCTATATGGATCATATTTCTCAAATGAAGATAATTATGAACAATAAGGAATTGTTTAAAGAATTAGGTATTTTAACTTGTGTTAATTATTACTTTACTAAGTGATTGAAAGGTAGAAAAATGTAAAAAAAATGCAATCGTCGAGCATTACTGTAGGAGATGATATTTTTTAACAATAATAATTTGTTCAAACAATCACTTTTGTTAAATTTTAATAAATACTAACAAACTCTAAGTGAATAGAAAAGAAAAATTGAATATCTTCGACTCAAACTTAACTTTCTTACATTATTTAAAGATAATATTTTTTAAAAATAATAAACACATCATTAACCTTTTAGAGACTATCCTAACTCTTTGATAAATTAAAATTAAAAAAGCCTGCATATGCTACTTATTTTTTAATTGCCTTAAAACACAATTTTTTCTTTTAAATTTCAATTTGTAAACTAAAAAATGAAATGCAAAACCTTTTAAGCTTTTAAGAAACCTCAAATGGTTTCGCAAACTAAAGTCTACACACTCTTCTATATTATTTTGTACTTGCACAAAGACTTCCCAACTGAAAATTCCTACACAGGAACCTTGGAGGATCCTGCACATTTTGCTGAACACGAAATTGCATGCGAACTTTTGCAAGTAATCTTTACCATTCCTGTGCAGGAATTTGACGAAGGAAACTGTATATGATCCTGCAAGGAAACCTGCACCGACAAAGAATCCTTTAAATTATCCTGCACAGCCTCATGTACAGGTTCCTTTGAATGATCATGCACGGATTCCTACACACGTCCTTTTGAATAATCATGCACAAGTTCGTGTCCAGGTTCCTTTGAATGATCTTGTACAGGTGTTCTGCACAGTTTCGTTAAAATAATCACTAACAGGTTCATGTACGGGTTCCCTTGAATGATCCTGTATAGATTCCTGCACAGGTTACTTTCAATGATCATGCACATATTTATGTACAGGTTCCTTTTAATGATTATCTACATGTTCCTGCACAAGTCCCTTTAAATTATCATGCATGGGTTAATGTACAGGGCTCTCGGAATGATCATGTCGGGTTTGTGTATAGTATCTTTTAAATCATCCTTTACAGGTTTCTTTCAAAGTTCCTGTACAGGATTCTGTCCAGGTTCCTTTGAATGATATTGTACAGGTTACTGCACAGTTTCCTTTGAATGGTCATGCACAGTTTCATGTACATTTGAATGAACCTGTACAGGTTTCTTCGCAAAATAAATTGAAGAGCGGTTTCCAGCACAGAAACAGATGATCTATTGCACAAAACCATCGCGAAAACTCATGTGACTTATAGTTATAAGGTTATTTTTCTTTTATTGCTTTTATGATCGAACTCAATATTGTCGAAGCCAAGTTACTAGCCAACCCTCGCGGATTAGTTCCTTCCCATTTTCATGTATAGGATTCTTTAACAAGGTCCTGTACATAAACCCACACCTCACTATGACAAAGATCATGTACCGTTTACTTCCTCAAACTCTTGCACAGGAACCGACAAGATTCCCTGTACAGGTATATGTGCAGATTCTTGTACAGGAACATGTGCAGGATCTTCTGCGATTCCTGCACAGAATTTTCAGCTACGTTGTATTATAGAATAGATGGTTTTTTTTAAATCTAATGATTTTTTGTAAACAATAGCAATGTCATATGGAAGAAACTCACACAATTGTCTGATGAAAATTATTGAAAACTTTTTTAGCATATTCTGAATCTGGTTAAAATAATAATGATTATTGTTCACAAATACCAATTTTCGAATTAAAACACCAAATTAAGCTTAAAGTGCTTCAAAATAATTTAATTCCTTCAATATCCAAGTATTTTTAATAAAAACTTCAATTTTCGTTTAATAAAAATTTATGATAATTTCATGATAATAATTAATATAAAATTTAATTTAATTTATAACAATATCAGCTCAGAATAATGCTAGAAAGTCGTCATTTTTGCTTAAGTTTTTCACTTTTAGTTTACTTTCAAATTAGCGTTATTGTGAACAAAATGCATTATTGTTTATAACTATTTTCTCCTCAATTTAATGAGAGATAGTTGCAATTTTTTTAGAGGCAGCTAATTAGGATTTTTGACAGACATTAATTTATTAAAGTCAAGATGATAACAAACCATAAAATAATAATGAATTGTTGAAATAATTATGCTTGTCAATTTTAATTTATTATTACCTTAATTAAAATAAAATGTAAAAAAAGTTCTAATTTTTTTTAATGGACTGCAAGTTTCTAGCATTAATCTGAAAAAATATTTTTATAAATAATTCAAAAATTTTGTAATAAATACTTTGGTAACTTTCAATAATTATTGTCTCATTTTTAGTAAAACTCTAATATTAACTTGGAAGTTTGATAAAAATCAGAGAAAATGATTGCAAACAGTAATACATTTTTTTTTAACAATTTTTTTAAACAACTCAAAACCAAAAGGAAGCAAGATTTTTAGGTATTATAAATAATGTGTACTAGAAAGAACCATAGAAAAAAAAATTATCGCCTGAAATTACTAAAACTCAATTTATTACATGGAGCTTCTTTAGGGCCCTATGAAATAGGCTTATGGATGTGAAATAAAAAAAAAATATTTTTTTACTAATATTTTATTGCTGAAAAAATATATATTTGAAAAGAAGAATCGACACTCTCAATATTGCTTAATATGGCTAATTCACTAAAGTGGTCATAAAACTCTAATAAGGGCACTTACAGTTAAGGGTGGGATCCGAACCACCAGGGACTCGGTAAAAAAACCATAAAATAATTGCCGAAGGTTTATTTTCGATTCGATCAAATTTAAAGGCTGTATGTAAAATGAATTATTGAATTAAACTAATATTGAGGATACTATGCATGTTAATAAATAAAAATAAATTAATTGTGGCATATTTGGGATTTTAATTAAAGATTATCTACTGTAGGCTTATTATATACTGCAAGCGTTGTCTCCATAATTCTAAATTTTTACTTTCATGAACTTTTAAAACAAGTTTTTTACCGGCATCTCAAACGAACTAAAATTTTAGTAAATTGGATGATTCTTCTGCCTGACAGTGTTGACTAATGAGCAAAGTTTCTACAAACATCGAAAGTTTTCAAGACCTGTATTTAAAAATTTGTAACTTGCCGTAGTTGTGACGCGACTCTAGGGACGCATTGACCGAAAAAAAACTCTTGGGCAAATTAGCATTTGTGCTCGAACAGGAAAAAGACCTCAATTTTTTTTCTTAATATATGCTAATAGACGTACTGTTGAAGCTGAAAAATCCATGAGCAAATCGAAGTTGAGAAAATATTGATTTCATCCCTCCCCTACTCCCTGTCTCAGTACTGCAAACTTCGCTTTTCCTCCCTTCCTCAACATCTTTCATATTTACTACCAGCCCTGCTCACTTTCCCTACTTCACCCTACATTTCCGCTTATATAAAATACTTAAAATCTTATTTCCCCTAAAATCCTAACTCCGTTCTCTTATTTCTCCTACGTCCCTAACTGCGCATCCCCTACCTTCTCCTTCCCCAAATTTTCCTACTTCCGCTCCGCCAATTTCTGTTTGTTTCTTCTACTTCTCCTTTCATCATTTCCCTTAATCCTTCTAACCTCCTCAAATTATTACTTGTATATCCTTTCCTCTTATTTACCCTCACTTTACATAGTTTACCTCCCCTTATAGCCCTTCCCTTTATTTACTGTTACTTGCCTTACTCGCCCTTCCCTCATTTCATCTACTTCCCTCCTTTTATGTCTCCTCAGTTTCTCATCCATCACTTGTCCTACTTCCCCTACCCTAATTTTCCATACTTTCCTCCCATCGCTTTCCTTCAGGCCCCCTATCATCCCTTCTTTCGTTTTTCATGCTTTCCATTCCCTCATTTTTTCTCGCTTTACCTAACTCACCTCCCCTCACTATCCCTTATTTCTCATCCTTCATTTACCATTACGTCTTCTTTCTCGCCACTCTTTATATTCTTACACTTCTCCCCCCCCCCCAAATTCCCCTCACTTTCCTACTTCCCTACTTTCCCACCAATATTTGCCCCTTTCTTCCCCTAAAATTAATTCTTTATATTACAGTTTACATCAAAAGTTTTCTAAGGCGTGGGGACAGTGAAAATGTGGTATTCGATATAGTTTATGAAATTCATCAACAGTTATTATAAACAAATGCATGATTTGAACAGTTTTAGGCAAAAACCAACCGAATTTTCTTCCGGTTGTCTTTGAATCTCATTTTCTGTGAAGCACACTGACGTATTTTTGTCATCTGATATAATTTGTTACATTTATTAACAATTATTTTTTAAAAATGCATGATTTGAACAGTTTTCGGCAGAAACGAATTGAATTTTCTTTCAGTTCTCTTTTAATCTCATTGCCTGTAATATACCTTGATGTATTTTTCTTATCTCAAATAATTTTTTTAATTTATTCACAATAATTTTAAGCAAATGCATGAATTAAACAGTTTTAGGCAGAAACAAACCGAATTTTCTTCTTATTATATTCAAATCTCATTCCTTGTGATGATCATTAATGTATTGTTGTCTTCTTATATAATTGTCTAAATGTATTAACAATTATTATGAAAAAATGTATGATTTTAACAGTTTTAGACAGAAACGAACCTAATTTTCTTCCGATTCTCTTTCAGTCTCTTTACCTGTGCGACACATTGATGTATTTTTGTCATGTGATATAATTTTTTTTAATTATCAAAAATTATTATAAACAAATGAATGATTTGAACAGTTTCAGGCAAATGGAACTGAATTTTCTTCTGCTTGTCTTTGAATCTGATTGCCTGTGATACAACTTGATGTCTCTTTATCATCTGATATAATTTGTAAAACTTATCAACAATAGTTTTAAACAAGTGCATGATTTGCAGACTTTCGTGAAAAAACGAACCACATTTTCTTCCGATTTCCTGTGAGGAACATTGATGTATTTTTGTCATCTGATATAATTTCTTAAATTTATTAACAATTATTATAATATCTAGAATTTCCAGATCATTGATATATTGATTTATACTGTTATTATTCTTTGATAAATTTAACAAATTATAACATGTAACAAAAATAAATAAATTATCATTGCAGGCAATGAGACTTGAAAACAATCAGAAGAAAATTCAGTTTGATTCTGTCTAAAGCTGTTTAAATTATGAATTTGTTTTTCATAATTCTTTATAAATTTAACGAACTATATCAAATGACAAAAATACATCAATTTGTATCACAGGCAATGAGATTCAAAGACAATCGGAAAAAAATCTGTTTCATTCTGCCTAAAACTCTTCAAATCATGCATTTGTTTATAATAATTGTTAATAAATTTAATAAATTATGTCGGTTACTATATTTTCATGATCACTTTTCAGCTAACTTCTTTAAACAAGCGATTTCGATGTATAAATATTAGGCGTGAAAACGACCCCTAAATTTGACCCCTAAAATGCTTTCTTTCTAAATATCTGCTCAAAATGAATATTTCTTAATGAAACAAAATGGAAGTCATTTCTTATAAAAAGATGAACTGACTCATGATATTTTCAACAATATGGGTAGCTACCCCTACTTTCAAGATTTTTTAAACGTATTTTTTTAGCATAATTTTATAACAAAAAAGTTTGAAGCGACTAAAAAATTGGAAAAATATTGAAACATTATTATTGATTAAATATAGTTGATGTCTTTTATTTTTTTCCCTTAATATTATCCCTAAGAAGGTTAAATCATCCCTAACACAAAGTAACGATAAGTATGTACTTTAATCCATAAAACTTCGTAAAAAGTTTGTATGAAGGGGATATCTAGGTAAGTCCTTGGAAATCCACTATCCTATTTTGAAAATAAAAAATGGCAGATTCAATATGGCGGACAAAAATGTTGAATTGAAACCAAATTTTTATGAAATTTTAAAAGCAGTAACGCTTCTGTAGGGCGCAGTAATACAATTTTAATCCGCAGTAATCTACTTTTCTTCTGGTTTAATTAACCCTTTGCGGCATCGTGGGAATACCGTATTCCACCCTTTTTTTCAAACCATTTTTTGCGATTTTAGAGTAGTTTTCATTGAATTATACACAGATTTTTTTATGTCATGCTCGCAGCATGATATCAAATTGAAATTTTTGTGCAAAGGGTCTACATTTTTTAAATTATTTGTTACTACTTATAAACAACGATGAAAAAAGCCTTTTTTATTGAAAAAATACATTATTGAAAAAACTGTCCATTATATCCTTATGAATACTTAAGAGTTTTTGGGGTCGCTGAATACGAATCTGGACTCAGATTTTGAAAATTCAAAATGGCGGACCTAATATGGCTCCCGAAATTGGGAATATTGTTGGATTTTATGTGAAAATTAATATACAGGGGTTTTTGGGGTCATTGATCACGAATATGAACTCAGATTTTGGAAATTTAAAATGGTGGATCTAAGATAGCGCGCGAAACTTGGAATATTTTTGGATTTTTTTCTGAAAATTGGTATAGAGAGGTTTTCGGGGTCGCGTATCACGAATCTGCAATCAGACTTTGAAAATCCAAAATGACGGATCCCATATGGCAGTCAAAATAATAGTTTTCTGGATTTAAAAAAAAATAGTTTACAAGGATTTTTGGAGTCACTGATCACGAATCTGAATTTAGATTTTGAAAATTTAGAAAATTGGTACTAATCCATGTTTTAGGTGAATAGGTGTATGTTTTTTCAAGCCTCAATATTCTAAATATTTATCATTTTGAATACAGATTTAAGATCAGCGACCCCCTGTATGTGCCAACTTTCAAAAAACGATTTAGAAATATTTTTAATTTTGGTCCGCCATTTTGAATGTTCAAAATCTGAGTTCGGATTCGTGATTAGCGACTCCAAAAAACCCCTGTATACCAATTCTTAAAAAAAGTCATTAAATATTCCAAATTTAAGTCGCCATATTGGATCCACCATTTTGAATTTTCTAAATCTATGTACCAATTTTCATGAAAACCCGTTTCCCGGAAAAATGTATGCCGGAAAGGGTTAAAGTAATTTCAGTATTTTGAATTAATTAAAGTAATTTCAGTATCTCGGAGTAATCCACTTACAGAACAGAGTAATTTAACTAATTCTTGTATTCCACAGTAATCAATGATATTCCAAGTAAAGTCTGATGTAATCCAGTTCCAATCCGCTTAAGTTCAAAATACGAAAAGCGGAGTAATTTACTTATTAATTATTAAATTTTTTTTATTATTATTATCAATAATTATTAATTTACTTATTAATCTGGAGTATTTCTAGTAATCCCAGTGTTCCGCAGTAATCCACTTACAATTAAGAATGATACAACTCCTATATGGATTAATTCAGTTATAATTAGAAGTAATCCATAATTAATTGGGATCGTGTTCCCCTTTTAATTAGAATTAATTATTTTTAAAGCGCAGTAATCTAGTCAGAGCGAAGTAATCTTCCCGTAATCCAAAGGGCGCATTAATCTACTTGCAGTACGCCGTAATTCAATTGTAATCCAGTGTAATTGAAGTAATTTCAGTATCGCGGATTAATGAAAGTAATTTCAGGATTCCGCATTAATTACAGTAATTCCAGTATCCCGGAGCAATCCACTTTTAGGAGAGAGTAATTTAAGTACTTCCTGTATCCAAAGTAATCCATGATAATCCAAATAAACTCCGCCGTAATCCAGTTCTAATCCGCTTAAGTCCAATTTACATATAGCGGAGTAATATGCTTATTAATTGGAGTAATTTACTTGAAATGTGTAGTAATCTACTTGTAATCCGGAGTAATTCTAGTAATCTCAGTATTCCGCAGTAATTAATTTAAATTAGAAATATAACAATTCTTATATAGAGTATGTCAGTTATAATCTGTATTTATCGACATTTAATTGGGACTGTTAACTTTTTAATTAGAATTAATAATTTTTAATTCGCAGTAATCTACTCTTAGCGAAGGATTTTTCCTGTAATCCAGAGAAATAGAATTTATCGCAGTACTGAGGAGTAATTCACTTGTAATTCAAAATAAAAAATTTTCATCTAATTTACACTAATTTACTTTTACTATGGAGTATCACACTTATAATCCAGGTAATTTGAAGTACCTTTTGTAATCCACTTGTAATCCATGTAATTTTATGTAATCTAGTAAATGCAAATAATTAATTGTAATCCAGGGTAATCCTTGTAATTCAGAGCAATGAAATTCTATAATCCAAACCCTTTTCACCTATTTGGCTGAAAATTACTTGTTTGTTGTTTTTGTTGAAAATACATTTTTTAAATAAAATTAAACTATTCCATGTTTGGTTAAAAATTGACCTGTTCTGAAAGTTTTCTTGTCTTTGGTTGAAAATTAATATTTTTCGACAGAAAATAGTCATCAATGCAAATTCATGCTTTTGGTTTTAAATTTCACTATCTTGTGTAAAATTAAATTAATTTAAATGAAATTTAACAGTTTTGTAAAAAAGTCATTTTTTGGGTTTGAAACTCAACTGTTATATTGAAAAAGGTCAAAGTTAAAAGTGTATCGTTTTTAGTTCAAAACTTAACTACTTGGTTGAAAATTAAATCACTGAATTAAAAATTTATTTTTGGGTGAAGATTATTTATTTGAGATGAAAATAGTTTGTCTTAAAGTTGACCTTTTTTCGAAACTGTTTTTTTTTTAACTGGAAATTCATCTGATTGATTTTTAAAAAATTCTTTTTTTAGTTTAAAATCAATGTGTACTTTTGAAATTTCTTTTATTTGGCGTATTATTAACTTTCTTAGCTGAAAATTCAATCAATGGATCTTTGAATTAAAATTTATAATTTTTAGTTGAAAATTTTGAACATTACTATTTTGTTAAAAGTTTAACTATTTCAGGTTGGGAATTGAAATATTTTGTATACAAAAATTAACAATTCAACAAGTTTTGTAATTAACAAGTCTAATATTTGTTGAAAATGCATGTATTTTGTTAAAAGCTTCTCTTTTTTGATAGAAAACTAATCTTCCTGTTTAAAAATTCAACTATTTGGTCTAAATTTGAACTAATTATTTAAAAATTCATCTTACTGGTTGAAGACATAAATATTTTTTCAAAATTATTTCATTTTGCTTGAATAGTAATTTTCTGCACTGAAAATTCAACTATTCAATTTGTGGTTGAAAATAGATCGTTTTTCGTTGGAAATTCAACTATGAAATTTTCGATTGAGAATTCATCTTATTTTGTTGGAAAATAAAGCTGCTTGGATCCATACAATGCATATTCTATTTTCCTTTACGAGAAACGTGTATTCGATTTTAAATTCAATTTATAGAATTTAAAATTCAAATATTTCAAAAGATGGGAATTCAATATTAAAAACAGAATATTTTTAAAATATTCTAAAAACATTAATAACTAAATATTTTTTAAGCAGTTTTTTAATTCCCCGAGTCAACAAAAAATTCAAATATTCGATTTTTGATTGCAAAGAAGTGTTATTGAGTTGAAAATTCAGCTGGTTGGTTCAAAATAATGTTCTTTTTAATTGAAAATTCTACTAATTGGCTAAAGTTAAACTAATTTGTTAAAAATTAATTTTTGTTTGAAGTTTCATCATTTCAGTCGAATGTTCATTTTGTTGTTTGGAATTTTACTATTTTGTTGAAAATAAATTTTTCTATTATTAAAGCTGTATAATTTCATTTGAAAAATCATCTCTGGAGTTTAAAGATTCAACTATTTGATAAAAAGATTTTTTCTGTTAAACGATTAATTTATTGCACTGAAAAATGAGCTATCCAATTTTTGTCTCTAAACTGTTTTCTTTCAGTTGGAAGTTGAACTATTCGGTCGAAAATTCACGAATTACAAGGGAAAAAATAATAGTAATCCTAAGCTTCTTGGTTGTTCTAACTTTATAAATTAATTTTATGAATATGCCTTTCGAGAACAACAATTTTTTAACAAAAATTTTCCTAAAAATCGACTCCCGTATTTTTGACGGATTTTTTTTCTGCAGTACTCTCTTCTCAAATCTCATTTTCTATGGAAATGTAGCATCATTACGCTCTTATATGTCTGAAACGATAAATCAGAGAAATTTATAAGGTTCGCAAAATTGCTGGCGTTCTTTGAGATGAAAATGTGGGTTCTCATATTTTCTAGTACATAATTCATTTTGAATTTCATTTCTGCAAGATTTTTCAAAGTTTCGCATTTCGTCTCTTCATTTGGCTGTTTGACAACCTTTCAAAACCTCATTTTGCCGCAATAAGAATTTTAGATTTGTTCATTTTCTGTGTGTTGCGAAGTTCATTTATATAAATATACTTTACATGTAAATTGAACCTTTGCTGCTATATTCGTGTAATAAGGACGGTAATTTAAAATGTTGTGAAATGCAAAAATATCTAAAGAATAACTTGGAACTTTTCCTGGGCCGAGATGCTCATTTCCATTTTAAATTTTCATTTTTTCTTGAACGAGAATTTTCAGCGTCTGATGCAAGGCAAATTTACTTCTATAGTTTTTCATGATAGTGCGGAATTTTCAACATGAAACGAAGCATAAGAAACGAGGAGAAATGAGGAGAGGTTGTGTGAAGGAATTTTCGAAAAATGAGCTAAGTAAGAAAGGGGCGAGTGGATTTGAGTGTTGGGGAAGTGAGAAAAATTAATGGAAGAGAGCTAAGAGTAATGACGAGGAATGAGGGAAGGGGAAGTAGATAAAGTGAGAGTCAGTCAGAAGAAGTAGAAGAAATATTTAGAAAAGAGGGTGAAAAGTAACGGAGAAGTAATGGATGGTCAAGAGGACTAAATAAAGGGGAGTGTTATCTGGAAATGGAAGAAGAGGGGTAAGTAGCTGAAAAAGAAATTAAGCAACCGTGAAGTGAGTTGAACTGATGGGAGATGAACTGAGAGTACCGAGGAGTAAAGACGGAAGGAAAAGTAGGAAGAATAGGGAAAGTGAGCGTTACCCAGGAGAGGTAGGGAAAATATTTAGAAATGAGGCCGAGTCGGAGAAGGGAAATAATTGATGAAAAAGAGAAGTAGAGGATGGTGATTTTTAGCTGGTTAAGCAAGAGGAGGGGTAAGTAAATGAGGAAGAAGTCAAGAAAGGGTGAAATGAGCTTAAGTATGTGGAGGAGAATTATGATAGTGAGTGGTAATGAGGGTGTGCAGGGAGAAGAAAGAGATGGATGGCTAAGCGAAGTAAATGAATAGGAATTTTAGCTGAAAAAGTAAGTAGAGGGGTAAGTGGATAAAGAAGTAGTCGAGAAAGGGTGAAGCGATTTGAAGTGAACGGAGGAGAACTAAAAGTAGTGAGTAGTAGTGTGTGAAGGGACAGTAGGTAAAATAAGAGTAAGTAGGAGGAAGTAGGTGAATATTTAAAAGTGAGGGTAAGTGCGGAAAGAAAAGTAATGGATAGGCAAGGGGAGTGAATGAAGGGAAGTGTTAAGTAAAAAGACAAGGAGAGGGGTACGTAGATGAAGAAGTTAAGAAAGGGTGAAATGAGTTCAAGTTAGGGGAGGAAAACGAAGAGTATTCAGGGATAATGAGAGAAGAAAAATTAGGGACAATAGGAAAAGTGAGTGTAACTCAGGGAAAGTAGGGAAAATGTTTAGAAATGGGGGTGAGTCGGGGAAGGGAAATGGTGGATGAGAAAGTCAAGTAGAGGAAGGTGATTGTTAGCTGGAAAGCGAGGAAATGGGTGAGTTAATGAAGAAGAAGTTGAGGCAGGGTGAGGGCAATGGCTGAAGTGAAGGGTATAAGAAGAATTTTAGATTTTTTCTTGTTCAGTGTTTTGCGCTGTCAATTTGTATAAATATCCTTGAATGTAAGTAAACCTTAGCCCCTAGATTCAAGAAGAAAGAAAGTTAATTAAAAATGTTGTGAAATGCAAAAATATCTAAAGAATAACTTGAAACTTTTCCTGGACAGGGATGGGAATTTTTATTTTAAATGTTCTTGTTTTCTTACACAAGAATTTTCAACATATTATGCAATACAAATATACTTGTATATTTTTTAATAATCTTGCATAATTTTTAACAGAAAAAGAAGTGTGAAAAATGAGGGAAAATGATGGTAGGGTTTGTGAAGAAACTTTCGGAAAATGAGAGGATAAAAAAAGAGGAGAGTGGACTTGAGGGTTTCCTAAGTCAAAAAATAAGAAGAGGGGAGCTAAGAGTAGTGAGAGGTAATGACGAAAGGGATAGTGGGGAAAGTGAGAGTGAATCAGAGGGAGTAGGGGAAATATATATGAATGAGGGTGAGTAAGGTAGAAAAGTAATGGTTGGGCAAGAGGAGTCAATACAGGGGAGAGTTAGCTAGGAAAGCAAGGAGAGTGGTAGACAGATGAAGAAGAGGTTGAGAAAGGGTGAAGTGAGTTGAAGTGATTGTAGGGGAACTAAGAGTAGTGAGTTGTGATGAGGAAAGTGTTAAGTATGCAGAATGAGTTAAATGATATTTCCTTTACAAATTCAAGGATAATTTTACCTCAGAAACTTAAAAAATAAACCTTACTTTTTTCTCGCCAATTAAAAAGCAAAGCGAAACTCTTATGTATTTTTTATGTTTAAATCCACACTTAACGAAAAGAGTGTCACCCAGTGACCGTATTTCATATATTTAGAATTATCACTCTCAAAAATGTCGATTATCTTCTGTTTTTGTGATTTCGCAGCTCCGGGAATAAAATCCTATAGCTTCGACCAGGCGTCCTTTCGTCGTACTTTTTACAAGGAGAGGAGGTAATGGAAGTAACGTAAAGTAATGTGAAAGAAAGTAGAGGAAATTATAGGCGATTAGAGAAAAAAATAGAGAAGTGAAAGGAACTAAGGGTAAGGTTCGACGATAAAGCATGCAGAAGCGAAGGCAGGGGAAGTAGGAGAAGTGGAGTCAAATAAAAAGAGTGGATGTAGGTAAAGTTAAGCAAAGTCAAAGAAGAAAAAGTACCAAAAAGAAGGGGTAATCAGGGTAGAGGAAGAAGTGATAGTTAATCGAAATTAGGGCAGCAAATATGGGAAAAGGGAAGGAAAGTAAAGATAGAGGAAGTAGGTGCAATGAGGCGAAATAAGAATAGAAAAGTAGGGAAAATGAAGGAAAGTAAGGTTATCGAAAGTAGAAGTAATATGGCGAAATTAAAGGAGCCACAACACGGGAAGTAAAGGCAAATAAGTGTAGGGGAAGTTGGTGTAGTAAGGTGTAAGGTGTAGAAATGTAGGTATAGTGAGGGAAAATAAATAATTGGGTAGAGAAATTGTTATAAAATAAGTTGAGTATACTTAAAGAAAGTAAGCGAAAACGACAGGAAGAAGAAAGAGAAAGTAAATAAGGGGAAACATAAATAGAGGAACATTAGAGGAACGAAGGGTAAACAATCGAAGCGAAAGTAGGACAATTCAGTGAAAATTAGGCACTTCCTGATATCCGTAGGAAGGTGAATGAAAATAAGGGCTGTAAAAGTGGGTGAAGTGAGAGAGAACTCAAAAACGGGTATAGGAAGTAATAAAAAATGAGGTAATTAAAAGTATAGGAAGTGAGTGCAAATAAGGTAAAAGTAAAAGCAAAAGTTGGAACAGTAGGTGAAAATCAGGACAAAGGAAAGTAGGGAAAGTGAGAAAATTAGACGAAGTTAGAACATCGCTAGTAGGGAACGTAACGAGAAATTGCAGGGACACAGTAGGGGAAATAAGGTACAATAAAAAGAGGTGCATTTATCGGAAGTGAAGGGTAATGAGGGAACAAAAAATAGGCCACTTTATGGGATGTATATCGAGTGGAAATAGCTTAATTAAAAGGAGGAAAAGTAGGGCCAATGAGTAGCAATTAGGAGATGAAAAGTAGTAGAATAAGAGAAAATGATGGAGGACGTAAAGGATGTGAGCGAAAAGAAAGGCAGAAAAAGTAAGACAAATGAGACGGAATAAAGAAAGCAAAAGTAGGGAAATCACTAACAAATTTTTGAGGGAGAAGTAGAGGAAGAGAGGCAAAATAAGGGAAGTGAAAGAACCGAAATTGGTGAGAAGCATCACGGGGAATCTTGGGAGGGGAATTAGGCACAGTGAGGATAAACTAAAAAGAAGAAAGGAAGGAAAATTCACGGGAAATTGAGAAATTGAAAGTGAAGAAAGTAAGGAATTGGACAATATGAAAAATCACACACCAATTTGCGGATGAGCAGCAGAGGAAGAAAGAGAAAGTGGAGAACGACTTAGGCGATGTGAGCAAAACTGAGAGATGTAAAAGTGAGGAAGGTGAGGAAAAATGAGAGGAGTAGATTCGGGGAAGCGAGGGAAGGGAAACTAAAAAAAATAGGGTCAATTAGGAAAGATGAAGTAAAGAAACTAAGGGAGGCATAATTTATTTAAGGAAAAAGAAAGTCAGAAGAAGTAGGAAAATTAAGGGGAAAGTTAGGGGAAAGATGGAAATGGAAATAAATGAGGCTTAGAAAGAGGAAATAGAACAAATGGAGGGGAAGTGAAAAGAGTGATTAGAAATGAGGGAAATTAAATTACGAAAAGTGGGGAAAGTAAGGGTTGTAAAAACTCAATTAAAATTAAATTCGTGACATAGACTGATGGCATTTTTTTTTATTATCTAAAATATCTCAGAAAATTTCTGCTTAGAAGTTATTTGAGGAATTTGAAGAGCATGGGAGGAATGGAAATGTTCCCTCGTTGATATATTAACTCCTAAATTACGGGTGTAAACCGAATGAAACGTTTTGGCGTCGGTGTTAGCGGTGGTGTTCATGACGACAGCCTTCATAATAGAGAACGAGAGAGGTCCTTTCGGATTAATTCCCTGAAAGCAGGGTGATTATTTTGGTACCACGACTACATTCCGCTCCTCTTTCCCCCATCTACTTACACTCTCTTTATCGCTTGACTCCCGGCTTCCCTCTGATTAGGTTTCAAGCTTCTTGCTAAAGAGGCGGAACAAAATGTAGATTTACTCAGAGAAAAAAAAATTAACGTTAAATTTGTTTGAGTTCATTTTTTGACAAGTTTATTTAAAACACCATCTGAGTTCGCTTTGGAAAATTAAATTATAGTGGTTCTAAATCAGAACTACTTTCTAATTACTTGTTCTATAGTGAGCGGAATTTTCTACCACCCACAGCAAATGCTGAAAAAGAGTTACATTTTTAACAAGATAATTTTGTTCAATAGTTGAATTTTTTACCAAATATAGTTTAATTCTTAAATAAACAAATTGAATTCTCAACGAAGGATGTAATATTTCGTATTTCAACGAAACTATTTTGAAATTTAAGAGAAAGAAGATTAATTTTCGAACAAGAAAGATGACTTTTCGGCCAAAAAAGAAACATTTTGCAATTCATAAGAACAAATTTTGAACAAGACTGCTGAATTTTTTTGGAAAAAGTGAAAAAAAAATCAATTTTCTTTTAATTAAACTGAACCAAAAAAGACGAATTTTTAAAAAAGTAATAAGTTTTCAGAAAAAAAGGAGTAATTTTCTACGCAAAAAGAACTTTTAACAAAATGCACATATTTTATACAAAACAGTTGAATTTTCGACCGGAAAGTTTAAATTTCAATAGAGAAAGTTAATTTCTTATAAAAGATAGAATTGTTTTATTTTCATTAAACAAATTAATATTTATTAAAAAAAAAGAATTTTCTAACCTTTACATTGAACCAGAAAAGACAAATTTTATGCCAAATATTAAGTTTAATAGCTAAAAACATTAATAAAGAAAAAAATTTATTTTCTATTAAGTCGTTAGTTTTTGTAATAAAAAGTTTATATTTTTAAACAAATTTGCTACCAAAATAGTTAAATTTGCAACCAAATAATCACAAGAAACTAAAAAGCATCAATTTTTAACCAAAAGTGGAATAGTTACATTTTGATTTAAAGAAAGGAATAATCTAAGGAAAACTTATTTTCTAGCAGTCAAGTTGAACCAAAAAGAAGAATTAAAAAAAAGGTGAATCCACAGCTGAAAAGATCAGTTTTTCAAAACAAAGATTACACTTTGCCTCAAAAAACAACAAATATTCAATTAATTGAATGTCTCCGCAAAACAATTGAAATTTTCATCCGAGACTATACATTTCATAACGAAAATTAATTTTTACCTATATAGCTCCTTTTTCTTTCAATTTGTTGAATTTTCAAGTCAAAACGAAGATTTTTTACAATTTGGAATAAAAAGCAATTATATTTAACCAAAAAAGAAAAATATTCAGAAAACTAGTTAAATCCTCAACAAAATATAAGAATTTTCAATCGAATAGTTGAACTTTCAAATATTAAAGATCCATTTTCCATTAAAAATATAAACTTTCAAACAGAAATGGATAAGATATATTCTTAGTTGAAAAATAATTGGTGAAATTTTACACTTTAAAGATGAATTTTCAAGTTAAATGATAAATATTTTTGAAAAGAATCGATTTTTAGCAAAGTAGTTCAACCTTAAATGATCTACTCGAATTTTCAAACAAAAAAGATAATTTTCATACAAAATAGTTGCGCCTTTAAACCAAAGAGATACATTTTAAACTAACAACTTTTATGAAACTTGAATTTCTTTGAAAGCTTTGTAAAATTTTTGGAAATCTTATGAAATTTTTTAAATGGCTGTGAAATTATTTCGTAATCTTTGTTTGTGAAATGTTCTGTGTTAGTTCAAAATTATTTAAGTATTTTGAGAGCTTTTAAAATTTAGTAAAAACTTTGAAAATTATCTAGAATCTTTAAAATGTTTTAAAATATTTGAAATCTGGTGTATTACATAATTAATTTTTTATATTGTGTAAATCTTTTGGGAATCCTTATGAATTTCTTGATATATTTTCCTGAAATATTTTTTATAATTTTGAAATCATTGAAATATTCAAAATCTTTGTTAAATACTTTAAAAGTTCGAAAATATGGCATGTTTAGAAATGTTTATGAAATTTTTATGAAATCTTTTAAATCTTTTTAAAATTTCAGTGTAACCTTTTTTAGCAATATTAAATTATGAAAATATTTAAAATCTTTGTGAATTATTTTGTAGCAATATTAAATAATGAATTTATTTTAAATCTTTGTGAAATGTTATAAAATATTCCAAAAAATGTTGAAATTTTTTAATCTTCTAGAATCCTTATGAATTTTTAAAAAACATTTCTGAAATCTTTCTGAAATCTTTGGATTTCGTTCAAAACCACTAAAATATTTTGAAATCATCTAAAAAGTTTCGAAATCAACAGAAAAATTTTTAAATTGTTAAAATTCTCAAAATGTTTTGAAATCCTTATGAATTTTTTTTCTAATATTTGGAAAATATTTTTAAAACATTTTGTTTCCGCTTTGAATTTTTTAAATATTCTAAACCTTTGTTGAAAGTTTTTGAAATCTTTGAAATTTTCTGAATGTTTTAAATTCCTTATGAATTATTTGACATATTTGTGAAATCTGTTTGAAATCTTGAACTTTTTTGAAACCATTGAAATAATTGAAATATTTTTTGAATATTTTGAAATCTTCTAAAAAAGTAAAATTCGTTTTAAATCTTTAAATATTGTTAATTATTTGAAATTTGGTATAATCTACCTTTTTTATATCTTCAGAATTATTGTATTCCTTTGGAATCATTGCAATATTCAAATTCTTTGTTGAAATCTTAATTGATTCTTAGAAAGATTTCTGATATCTTTTTGAAATCGTTTGTATTTGTTTGACATTTCTAAAATGTTTAAAATATTTGAGAAATTTTTTGTTTTCGTTAGAAATTATTAAAATATTTCAAATCTTTCTGAAATATTCTTAAATATTCTTAAAAAATTGTATTTCTTTGAATATCGTAAAAAAATAAATGGTTTAAAATTTTTCAAATGAAGACTTCTAAAAAACATGTAAACCGTTTAAAATCTTTGAAATGTTTTGAAAGCTTTGAAATCTGATATGCGAACTGTGTCAATGAATTAAAAAATAATCAAAATTATACAATTTTAAGTTATTTTAAGTGCTAATTCCAGTTTAGAATTAGTTAAGAATGTAAAATTTTCCGTTTAAATCAGAAATTTTAATGCTTTTCTAAAAATTACCTATTCAAATGCAGAATTTTTAATTTTTCCGAACATTCTTCATTTAAAAGAATTGTTTCAACTCAGAATTAAAATTTTTTTTGAAAAAGTAAATCTTGTATTTAGAATTGTTATTCTCCTCGATAAATTCCAGTTCCAACTCAATACTGGTTAAAAACTGAAAATTTCCTGTTGAAATCAGGAGTTTGAATACTTTTAGAAAATTCTCCGTTTCAACTAAGAATTAAAATTTGTCTGTGAAATTCCCTGCTCAAATTCATACTTATAATTCTTTTATAAATATTTTGTTTCAACTTAGAATTAGAATTTATCCTTTTAAAAAATTCCATGTTCCGGCTTAGAATTTATTTACATTTGTTAATTTTCCCTGTTCCCACGCAAATTATAATTCTTTTGGATAAATAACAGTTTCAACTCAGAATTAGTTAAAATTTGAAAATTCCCGGCTTCATCACAGAATTAGAATTCTTTAGAAAAAGTTTCTGGTTCAATTCCATTCAATTCAATTTTAGTTTTGAATATTTAATTTATAATTACTGATTTTTAATGAACAGTCAGATATTTCTAAATAATAAATATACGTTAAAAAATAAAAAATTTAAAATAGACAATTTTAAAGTAAAAGATTTTCGAATTAGGCATTCTAAGCATTTTCCGCTTTTCCCAGTTTCCCGGTCATTTCGATGTTTTTCCTTGGTTCGCAAACATTTTTCACGGTCATTAAAATTTACAAAGTCGCACACTGAAGAGACTGTAAATTATTATTATCTGAAAATTATCTTTTTATTTATAAACTTTATTATTTGGTTGAAAATTTTACAATCTTCTTAAAAAGACATCCGTTTTGGTTACAAATCCAACTGTTTTCTTAAAAACTCATATTTTTGTTATTAAAAATTCAACTCTTTTTGCAAAAAATTAAAGTTTTGTTTAAGATTCATATACTGTTCCTAATAAGGTACCTGAAATCTTTTTTGTATAAAAACTATTTTTTCTCAAAGTATTTTTTTTCTTTTTGATTTAAAAGTCCATCTTTTGTAGTATAAATATAGCATTTTCCTAGGAAAAAATGCAACTGTGTTGTTAAAAATTTAACTGTTTTCTAAACAACTTATTGTTTTCTTAAAATTTCTATTTTTGTGTTGAGAAGACAATTAAAACCTTTTTAGATGAAAATTCAACTCTTTTTTCAAAAATTGGTTTTTTTGATATAAATTTAGTATATTTGATTTGAATCTTAATTTAAATGCTTGGAAACTTAACAATGTTGTTGAAAAGTCATGCTTTTTTGTTAAAAATTCTACTGTTTTGCTAAAAATTAATTTATTTCGAAGAAAATTGGATTTCTGTTTAAATTTGATATTTTGGTTTTAAAAAGAGAACTGAAATCTTTTCTGGATCGAAATTCAACTTTTTCAAACTTTGTTTTTTTGTGTTCAATTAAAAAGTCATCTATATTAAGAATTTTTTTTCTAATAAAAATACAATTGTTTCGTTGAAAATTAAACTAATTTGTTAAAAAGTCATAATTTTTGTTCAAAAATTCTACTGTATTATTAAAAATTGAACTATGTCGTACACACTTTACTTTTGGCTTAAAAAATATATTTTGGTTGTAAAAAATGAACTGAAATCTTTTATGGATAAGAGTTTTACTTCATAAAAAATGTGTCATTTTCTATTAAAAATTCATCTGTTTTAGTACAAATTCCATCGTTTTTTGATAAAAGTGCCACAATTTGGTAGAGTATTTAACAATTTCGTCACAAAGTCATCCTATTTTATTAAAAATTCGTCTTTTTGGATTAAAAATTCAATTTTTTGGTAGAAACTTATTTTTTGTTTAAAAATTCATATTTTGATCGTTTAAAGTCAACGAGAATCTTTTCAGCATTAAATCCAACCTATTGTTTGAAAATGTATCTTTTTGATTTTAAATTTTATATTTTTTTAGTATAAATTTGCTTTTTTTAAATGAAAATGCAACTTTTTGATTAAAATTATTCTTCTTTATTATTCTTGTGCAAAAATGCTACATTTTCCAAGAAAATTAATTTTTTTCTGAAATAATTCTTTTTTTCATTTAATTTTTGTAGACAAAATTGGTCTTTGAGTTTTGAGGTTCATCAATCACATTTTTAATGCAAGTATTCAAATTAACAATCTAAAATTGTTTAAATTAAAAATTTTACCTTAAAAATAATAATTGAAAAATGTTGTGAGTGAAAGATTTTTTAATTACGCATTGTAAACTGACTAATAGCATAATTGAACAAGATAACAATTTAACTAATTATTTTCAAAAAACTGTTCAAATCGAACTTAGACAGATTTTTTTCTATAAATTCAAATTTAAGAAATTTAATGAGATAAATATCCAGTTTAAAATCCTGTTTAACGACCAATAATCAAATCAAAATAATCAAAATAAAATAATTTTCTTCCTCGGACAAAAATAATTTTATTCAAGCTTCTTATTTTTCTTTCCTCTTTTTGATTTTTGACCAAGAAGGAAAACTACTTTCTTTTAATTTTTAGGTCAAAAAGGGTTGTTCTTTATTATTTTTTTTTAAATTTAAATAAGAACATTTTATGGAGGTTTTCCAAATTTGGTCGTTGGATTTTTGGTTCAATTTTTGGTTGAAAATACGATCCGGGCTGAACGAAAAAAAATACAATTTTTTCTGTTTGACGTTCCCGGTGCTCTTCAATAATAGCAAAATTGTTGTAATCACCAACATTTCAGAGACTTACATCATATAAAGATATTCCATTATGATACAATAAAGAAAACAAAATTTTATAAACATAATATATTTCATAAAAATGTGTTTCCTCTAATTTTCCATAATTTAACTTTTTTAAGTTATATTGAAATAAATTTTAATGGAAACAATATTTTAATTAAAAAAATTTCTCTTAAGACTATTCTTGTTGATATTATAAATAAATTTAATAAACAAATACATTATTCAGGAATTTGTCGTCAGAAAAATTCCTGTTTTTCGATACCAATTTCTTTAAATTAGGAACCTTATAATAATTTCAGGAAATTCATAATTTGTCGACGAATTTTATGATTTTATTAAACTAATTTAATAAAAAAATGCATTATTCGAGTACTTATCGACGGAAAAAATCGATTTTTTTAATGCCAGTCTTTTTAATTGGGAACTTCATGATAATTTTAGCAACATCCACCACTATTTGATGAATTATATTTTTTTAACTAATTTGATAAACAAATGCATTATTCGGGTATCTATTGACGAAAAATTACGTTTTTTTACGATGTCAGTCCTTTTAACTGATAATTTTATGTTAATTTCCGCAAAATTCATAATTAGTTAATGAATATGTTTTTTTAAACAAATTTAATAAACAAATGCCTTATTTGGACATTTGACCACGGAAAAATTCTTTTTTTTTTCAAAGTCAGTCCTTTTAATTGGGAACTTTACATTGAAAAAAACGAGTTTTTCCGTCGACTAATGCCTAAATGATGCTTTTGTTTATTAAATTTGTCGAAGAATTATGAAAGTTATCGAAAAATTATGAACTTTTCTGAAATTATGATGAGATTCCTAATTTTAAAAAATTGACATTGAAAAAAACGAATTTTTCTGACGACAAATGCCTGAATAATGCATTTGTTTATAATATTAACAGGAATAGTCTTGAGAGAAATTTTTTTGTTAAAATTTTGTTTCCTTTAAAATTTCTTGCAATATAACTTACAAAAACGTTAAATTATTGAAAATTATAGAAAACAAATTTTCAACAAATAATTTGTTCACAAATATATTTTTTGTCAAATAGAAAAAATTGTCATTTTTTCGTCATATTGATTTATTTATAAAAAAAATTAACTAAAATAAAAATCAGGCTCGAAAATCTTTTTTTTAATTCTATCAGATTTAAAAAAAAAAAGAAATTCAACTCGGTCACCCTGGATATATTGGCCTAACCAGTAAAGATAAAATTCAACACAACGTTACACAATAAGCAGCACAAAAAACCATTGCGACGCAGTTAAATGACCCACACGGAGTAGATGAAGATGTCATGCCTTTCCTCCCCTTGTAATTATGGCGAGTGTCCGCCATCTTGGATTTGGTGTTTTTCTTAATTTTCAGGCGTATTTTGCATTTATCAAAAAAAAAAGCAGGTAACAAATTTATAGAAAATTGAATTCTCTACAATATTCATTGGAACAATATTGCTGAAAAAAATTATTTAATAATAATAATAATAATAAGCAAAAACTAGGCAAAATTAGGAAAGTGCCGCAGTTTTTTCATTTTTTGCACCGCTTCTATTGAAAATAAGTGGCACATTTCAATAGCAAAGTTGTAGGAGACTTAATTCCCCACAGATTTTGTGAAATCAAGTTTTTCTTGCGACGTGTAGATCGCGGCCGAGAACGCGCTTGACTTGGCAGTGCGGAAGAACGCCTGCGTTGACCGAAACAATTGAAAAAAATCACCGGAGAAAACCGGTAAATGAAAAGCCCTATCCGTGGATTAGGCGTCCCGGGAAAACCATGTAAAAAAATCACTAAAATCTCTGGTGTGAAAATGAATTATAAGTCGCTTCGGTTTTCCCGTTGCGTCGAGCGCGTATACCTTTTCCCGGGACCGCCGTGTTGAGCGCGTTCCCGGCCGCGATCTACACGTCGCACAAAAAACTTGTCTGGTTAAAAGCTGTGGGGAATTAAGTACACTACAACTTTGTCATTCAAATTTGTCCCTTATTTTCAATAGAAATGATGCAAAAACTGAAAAAACTGCGGCAGTTTCCTAATTTTGCCTAGTTTTTGCGTATTTCTATTAATAAATAATGTATGTTTATCAATATTGGTTGAATAAAGGTTGTAGAGAATTTAATTTTCTACAAATTTGTTTCTTACCTTTTTTCTCGAGAAATGCAAAAAACGCCAGCAAATCGAGAAAAAAATAAAATCCAAGATGTCGGATAATTTAAATTGAATATTCTCTTGAAAAAATCCAGGAAATATCCAGGTTTTCATGGTCAAAAAAATTTCAATACGAATTCGAGGTTTTCATGGGTTTTCAAGGTCACGAGACACCCTGTATTTTAAACAAAAACGACTATCGATCACCCTCTGGCACTTACAGTTCTATTGCCGAGGTTCTTCACCCTGCAGACTAGGTGAACTGTTTTTCCCACGAGACCTGTCACGTTCACAGGAGCGAGCGTATCAAAATTAGGTCCCGTTTCTGGAGTAGGCCATTCTTGCAGAAAATCTGTTCGAAATAGTCGGGAACCTTGCACTGAGGTATCTGGAACAGAAAAATAGATCTCACTTAAAATTTTATTTAATTTTATTTAATTTTTAATATGTTTTTATGTTATAAGCTCAATGAGAAAGTATTGGTTTTATGCTAGGCGTTAACCACCTCAAAATTGCGGGGGTTTGGGTTTTGTACGTTTGTGGATATAGAGCTTGTAGGTTTGGAGTTTTTGTGTGTTTCTGGGTTTAGGGTTAGCGGGTCCGGGGGTTGTAGGTTGGATATGAAGCTTGTGTATTTGAAGATTGTAAGTTTTGAGCTTGTGGGATTGGAGTTTTTGTGTGTTTCTGGGTTTGGGGTTCGTAGGTTGGATATGGAGCTTGTATATTTGAAGATTGTGAGTTTGGAGCTTGTGGGTTTGGGATTTGTGGGTTTGGGGTTTGTAGGTTGGATATGGAGCTTGTGTTTTTGAAGATTGCCAGTTTGGAGCTTGTGGGTTAGGGGTTTTTGTATGTTTCTAGGTTTGGGGCTTGTGGGTCTGGGGTTTGTAGGTTGTATACGTAGCTTGTGTTTTTGAAGACTGTGAATTTGGAGCTTGTGGTTTTGGGATTTGTGGGTTTAGGGTTTGTGGGTCTGAAGTTTGTAGATTGCATATGGAGTTTGTGCATTTGAAGATTGTGAGTTTGGAGCTTGTGGGTTTGGGGTTCTTGTGTGTTTCTGGGTTTGGGGATTGTGGGTCTGGGGTTTGTAAGTTGGATATGGAACTTGTGTATTTGAAGATTGTGAGTTTGGAGCTTCTGGGTTTGTGGTTTGTGGGTCTGGGGTTTGTAGCTTAGATATGGAGCTTGTGTTTTTGAAGATTGTGAGTTTGGAGCTTGCGGGTTTGGGGTTTGTGGCTCTGGGGTTTTGTAGGTTGCATATTGAGCTTGTGTGTTTGAAGATTGTGAGTTTGGAGCTGGTGGGTTTGGGGTTTGTGGGTCTGGGGTTTGTAGGTTGGATATGGAGCTTGTGTTTTTGAAGATTGTGTGTTTGGAGCTTGTGGGTTTAGAGCTTGTTGGTTTGGGATTTGTGGGTTTGGGATTTGCTGAGATGATTGTCTAATCATTCCCTAATCATTTTTTAATCATTTCCATACAAATTTCCTAACCGTTTGACACTGGGACTAGAGAATTCACGATAAAATATTATTCTAATCAAATGATGCTATTGTATCTAGTTTATATTACACCATTGAGTATATCTTATTACGTCATGAGCTAAAAATGAAGTTGGCCCCTTATTCTTATGTAATTGCATCCAATGAGGGGCCAACCGAGTAGTTTTTATTTATTTTAACAATGAAGTACCGCTACGATCATTTTTGCAAAAATATATATTGAATACTTGAATGTGAGCACGATATCAGAAAAAAATTTTTAATGTTCCAAAAGTACTTCCTTTCAAACAAATTATTAAAAAATTATAATAATTTTTTTTATCCCCTTGTTATCAACATAATTGGTTCTTAAGTTTTTTTTAGAACTTCCTCAGTACTCTCTACAACATAATTTGAACCATCAAGATCGGTCAAGCTATGTTTGAAAAAATTTGAATTTTTTCATTTTTCGAAATTTGTTTATAACTATTGTAAACAAATTTGTTTAAAGTTACAACTTAGGGTACATTTATCTTCTATGGGGAGCCACTTATTCCAGCAATATGGATCGCATCCAAGCGGGGGCAGCACCCACACCATGCTTATCCTGGTACGGCCTTTTCGGTAATTTACGGTAATTTTACGGGTGACATGGTCACTTAACATAAGTTACCCAAATTTAATTTTTTTAATTTCTATCAATTTCCGGTAATTTATAAAAAAATTTCAGAAGCGTACGATAAATTTACACGAAATTTATGGTAACTTAAGACAAATTTGTGCTAATTCATGGAAAAATAATTTCTGTTAAGTTTCTTTGTTTATTTGCGTTAAAGTTATATAATTTTGTAGTATTACAGAAAAAAGCAGAAACTTGAGGTCTAAAGTTCATTCTTGAAATTTCCATAAACTTCTGAAAATTTATGAAAAATTTCTATAATCTACGTTAATTTTAAATTCAAATATGGTGACTTAGTGTAAATTACCCCAAATTTATTTTTAAACATTTTCATAAATTCACGCATATTTATGCAAATTTTAGGTAATTTAAGATAATATTGTAGGTCATTAATAGCAACTTAAGACAGATTTTTGGTAGTTCACGGCAAAATAATTGTTGTTAAATTTATTTGCTTATTTGCGTTAAAGTTATAGAATTTTATGGTATTGCATTAAAAGAAAAAAAAGTCACGGTCTGGAATTCATTTTTAAAAATTTCAGTTTTCCGGAAATTTATGAACATTTTTGGTAATCTGCGTTAATTTTACAAGTAAATATGGTCAATTGTCATAAATAACTTAAATTTTTCTTCAATTTCCATAAATTTTCGAAAATTTATTTAATTTTTCCGTGATTCACGGTCATTTCACAGATAAATATGGTCACTTACAATAAATTAACCAAAATTAAATTTAAAAATGTCTATAAATGTTCGAAAATTTTTGGTAATTTATGGTAATTTGATCAGTTAGAAAAGAGAAACTCACTATTTAAAATCATTTTTAAAAATGACCATAAATTTCCTGAAATTTGTTTACATTTCCTGTAATTTACGGTAATTTTACGGGTGAGTATGGTAACTGACCATAAATAACCCAAGAGTAAAGTTTTAAAACTTCCGGAAATTTATACAAATTTTTAGTAACATACGATCCTTTTACATGGCGTTTATGGTATCTTAAGATATATTTTTTTTTCAAATTTTTGTTGATTCACGGAAAAACAATTTCTGTCAAGTTTCTTTGTTTATTTGCGGAAATTAATTTTTAAATTTGGTAATTTACGGATATTTTAAAGTCAAACGTGGTCACTCTTGATTAAGTACCAAAAATTAATTTTTTTTTATTTACATAAATGTCTGGACATTTATGAAAAATTTCGATAATTTACGGTAACTTTACGGGTAAATATGGTCACTTACCATAAATTACCCGAATTTCATTTAAGAAATTTCCATTAAGTTCCGGAAATTTATAAAACTCTTCTTTAACTGGTCAAGTTACCATAAATTTTTTAACAATTTTGGAAATTAATAGAAATTTTTTAATGGAATTTTGGTCAATTCATCTCAAGTGACCATACATTTGCTGAAAAATTACCGGAAATTACTAAAAACGTCCGGAAAATTTAGAAAAAATTTGTATTGAATTTTGGGTAATTTATCTTAAGTTAACATTAATGGTCTATAAAATTATCGTAAATTTTTTTTAAATTTTATAAATTCTTGGAAATTTATGGAAATTTTTATAATAAAATTTGGATAATTTATGTTAACTGACGATCTTTATCTTACAGTGCATTTATAGTAACTTAAAATAAATTTTTCGTAATTCACAGCAAAATAATTTTTTGTTAAGTTTGTTTGTTTGTTTTTTTACATTCTCATTCTAATGAGAAGGTATTGGTTTTACGTAAAATTTCAACCTGTCGGTTTTCATTAAATCTCCACGTTTTAAGACCCACTGAGTCAGAAAAAACAATTTTTACGAAGGTATTTGTCTGTCTGTCTTTCTGTAGTCTGTAGTCTGTCTTCTGTAGGCACGATAACTTTCGAAAAATTGATCAGATTGGATTCTCCTTTGGCAAACTTTTTAAGGCCTAAATAGAAAGAACAAATTCGTAAACCAGCTATTTTAAATCAAAATTCAAAAAGTGAGCGCGTTTTCAAAATGTTTGAAACTACATTTTGTTGAAATTTCAAAATTCTATGAACGTTTATTCATAGTTCTCAGAAAACCAAACAATTTATTCTAATGACTTTTTTTATAAAAAGAAAAAAAAACAAAGTTAGAGCATTTTCAAAATTTAAAAAAAAACTAAAATGATCATTTTAAGCCAAAAAACGCATGATATGAAGAAAAAGTCAAGGAAAGAGAAACGTTGCTTTTTGAAAGCCCTACAAGATTATAATAACAACTTTTTTAATTTGGTCGAAAAGTTGAACATTACAACTTTAATCGTACCAAAAATAATGAAAAATCCAAAAATTTCATTTTTTTGGTCAAACTATGCAAGATACAAAAAAAATGAAAAAGCTCAAATTACGCGCCATGGAAAGAAATTAAACATTTTTGGATTAACAACACAAGCTGCGAAAAAAATGAGACAAGACTTGTTCATCCAAAAAAGAGCTATACATTTTGACAGGACACGTAGTTTTTGCTTCAGTCATAAAAAATAACATTCAAAATAAAAATATTGAATTTTTTTGAAAAAAAAACGATACAAGGTATGAACTAAGATTAACAGGCAAAAATTGTTCGCCTGAGAAGATCTATAAATGTAATATTAATCATTTTCCTATAGGACAGGTAGAATTTCTTTCAATCGTAAAAAAGAAGATTAAAAATAAAAGAATTAAATTTTTGGAAAAAGGACAGAAAAGACGAAAGAGGACATAGGACTTTATATAGGGTCCCTATGCAGATGCGCAGTAGTTTTTATTTAATGTAAAAAACAAGATCAAAAATAAAAAAATTATAAAAACAAGGAAATAAGAATTAGCATGATTCAATTTGTATAGATATTATGAATTCTACTGATACAGATTTATTGAAAAAATACATTTTGCAGTGCAACTTAGAATCCAATTTAAAGCAACATAAGAAACAAATATAAAAATAATCAAGATGAATACAATTTGCTTTTTATTTTACAATTTTTTAATAAGCAATCCCAGGCAGAGTTACATAAAAATGTTTTAGATTTGATATAGAAGTGTTGTGTATAATGTAGAAAAGTTGGAATATAGAACAAAATCGAGTGCGAAGCACGAGATACGTGATGAGAATGTGTTCGTTAAAACCGAAAGAGCTTTAACAAAAGAGAGTTCAAAATCACAAAATTACAGTTGTTTGTCCGTTGACCTTTGATTTTAAAAGGTCTGTGTACGAATGCGGGAGAAATGCAAAGAACAAGCGCATAGTGCGATTGCTATCAGTCGCGTTCCGTAGGTGTGCTCAAACTCTCGAACTAAGCTCTTTTAACGAAAGAGAATTCACAATCACAAACTTACAGTGGTGGATGTTTTGAGTCTTAATTTTAAAAGGTTTGCGCAAGAATGTGCGAAAATATAAAGACCGAGCGCGTAGCGCGAGGGAAATACATAATCGAGCGCGAAGCGCGAGAACCAACAGTCGCGCGCCCTAGACGCGCCGAAACTTGCAAGCCGCGCGCGCAACGCGCTATGAGACTGTTCCCGAAGAGCGGGCAGATTTTTTTTTTGAAGTTATTTAATTTTGTAGCATTACAGTAGAAGAAAGGAAACTCACTGTCTAAAATTTACATAACACTTGTGCGTTATGTAAATTTTCTACAAGAAGTGCGAGTAGTAAATCATAGAGGCCGAGATTGGATCGAGTAAATGGTTAGCGTAGAGTGGTGATTAGAGCAGTGATAACGCAGGAACCCATGGATAACGGAATATCAGTCTCGCGAGAGTTTCGAACGTTCATCGGTGTTGCTGGTTCGGGTTTGTAATCCGTGTAACTCTGCAGTGCGGCAAACATAAACCTGGTTTGGTCGGCCAACTGCACCCTCTGCACTACATTATTCCTTTAAAAAAAATTCGGTACCGCAAAACGGGGTAATTTCGGACAAGTGGGGTAAATTGGGACACTCCTAAGGGGCCGTACTTAAATTACGTTAGGGTTTAGGGGCCCTCTCTAAGACCCCCCCCCCCTTCATGTAACTGACCGTAAAAATATGTCTACCCCCCCCCCCCATATCTTACTGTCCGTAATTTTTTTAGTTTCTAGAGATGTTCTTCTAGTTAATGCTAGTAAAATTAAGCAGGGTGTCCGAGAACCTTATTTTCAAAATTTCCTCATTTTTCCTTCAGTAATTATTTATTTACCTTGAGACAGAAATTTGAAACTTTCAAATTTATTAATTTATTTTTAACAAAATATTACTTTTTGACTAAAAAAAAGGCTTTTTAATAAATATACTTGAATATCCTACATATAAATTATTTTTTAAAGTTACTAGTTAAATTTTCAAACTAAAAAGATTAATTCCCCGAAAAAAGTGTCATCGATTACATTCAAATGATAAAAGATCAAATTTATACAAAATGAAAAAAAAGAATTTTTAAGCGAAAAATAATTTGTTTTAAATCAGGATTGTTCACTCAAGTAAAGAAAAAAAGGTCAACCAAATTGTTTAAACTTTGAGCCAATGACGAATTTTTTCTAAAAAATTGGATTTTAGAACAAAAAATATCCCTATTTAGCATACAATTATTTTTCTACGAAACTAATGCATTTTACAAAAAAAAAAAAGTTCTAGCAAAGAAAATGATTTTTTTACCAAAAAAAGAGAATCTTCAACTGAAAAAGATCAATCTTAAAAAATGAAAAAGGTACGTTTTCAATTGAAAACTTAATTTTCAACCAAAAAGAGCTTCTCCACTAAAAAATTTTTTTAATATAATCCAAAAAATTAAAATTTTAATCCAAAGGCATAAGCCTTAAATAAAGAAATAAATTTTTTTAACTATACACCTTAGCTTTTAACAATATAGGCCGACTTTCAAATAAAATAGCTTACTTTCAACAAAATATTTAAACTTTCAAACAAAGAGAGGAATTTCAAACTAAAATCATCAATATTCAATAAAAATGATTTTTAACAGATCGATTCAAACAAAATAGTTGAACACTCTAGTTAAGAAAAATCATTTTTACCCCAAAAGTTGCATTTTCATCAAAAATAAAGAAATTGCTACTAAAACAGACGAATTTTGTATTAAAATAATACGTTTTTAAAAACATACTTGAGTTTTCTGTTGAAAGAGATAGTTGTCTTTTGACAATAAAAATACGAATTTTTGGACTAAAAATAAGTTTGTACACAAAAAATTTAATTTTCAATCCAAAAAGAGGAATTATTTTAACAAAGAAGGATGAATTTTTAAGCAGAGTTTTAGCAAAATTTAAAAACAAAAAATGTGACATCAACAAAAAAACTATTTTTACCAAACGGATGCATTTAACACAGCGGAAAATCTAATTTTTAAACAATGAAATTAATTTATTGTTAATTTATTTTTCGTAAAAAAAATGTCTACAAAATCAGATGAATTTTGTAATCAAACGGATAAATTTTCAAAAACATAGTTGAGTTTTCTGTCAAAAAAGATTTCATTTGAGTTATTAAGATCAGAATATGAAATTTTAAACAAAAAATGAGTTTCTATGAAAAAACTTCAGGTTTTAATACAAAAAAAATTCTATCCAACAAGGATGACTTTGTAACAAAATTCTTAACATTTTTAACACAAAAGTTTCTAAGAAAAAATTGGATTTTCAATCAGAAAAGACAAATTTTCTGAACTAAAGAGAATTGATTCTTAACAAAATAGTTGAATTATGCATTAAATATTTGCATATTATTCCAGGAAAATTGAAAATTGTACTAAAACAGATGAATTTTTATTTTAAATAACTACCAATTTTTTAACTTCAATTTTCATCTAGATAAAGTTTTAATTCATTGTTCAACAACAAAATATGAATTTTTAACAAAAAGATGAATTTTCTACGAAATATCTGAAGTTTCAAAGAAACAGTCGAATTTTTAAACAAGAAGTAATAATTTTAAACAAAAAAGTTTAATTTTCAACCAAAAAAGATGATATTTGTCGTAAAACAGATGAATTTTTTTATTTGAAAAAATAATGTTTAAATAGTTGACATTTCATCCATAACAGATAGTATTTTTTCAACCGCAAATTATTACACTTAACCAAGTACATTTTCTTCGAAATAGTTAAATGTTTAACAAGAGTACAGAATTTTTGAACAAAAAATATGATCTCTTAATAAAATTATTATATTTTCAACCGAACAGTTGCATGTTTCTCCTAGAAAGATGCAATTTCTGCTAAAGCAGATGAAATTTAAAATCAAGAGGACAAACTTTTAAAAAGGAGTTGAATTTTTAACAGATCAGTTGTATTTTTATTCAAGAAAGATTAAATTTCCTCTAACACAGATTAATTTTAAAAAACAACAACAAAATAACAATTGTTAACAATCAGTTAATTTCCAACAAAAAATTCGATTTTGTAACCAAAAAGTATGAATTTTTTAAACAAGATTGTTAAATTGTCAACCAAACAGTTTCATTTTTGTCCAAGAAATGAAATTTCAACTAATACAGGTAAATTCTCAAAATAAAGACTAATTTAAAAGAAATAGTTCAATTTTAATTCAAAAATATTTCAATTTCCTTTTTAACGTAAAAATACGAATTTGAAAAAAGTGAATTTTCTTGGATAAAGATGAATTTTCAACAAAGCAATTATATTTTGATTCAAAACCGATGCATGATTTCCGTTAAAAATTTTTAACTTATATATTAAAAAGACAAATATAAAAAAAAAATAGTTGCATCCAAAAAAGACTTCAGTTGACGTATCATATAAAAAATGAGGTTTAGACAAAAGATTAATGTTCTACGAGAAAGGCTGAGTTTTCAACCAAAAAAATACACAAAAATCCCTAAACTGATAGTACAAATGAGATATTTAAACACAACACTTGAAAAAAATCAGTTATATTTCTATTCCTTTTTCTTTTTTGGAAGTTACTCCCTCTTGAATATTATTTGTCGTCTAAGATTTATATTTTAGTTAAAAATGCATTTCTTTAGTCAAAGTAAAAAAAATTAATAAAAGTTGAACTACTTTGTTTAAAATTTATTCTCTTTTAATGTAGGTTTACCACTTTGATTAAAAATTTGACTATTTTGTTTAAGATTATTATTTTTTTTGCTAAAAATGTATATTTTTTGGTTAAAAATTAACTTTTGTAAAGAAAATTTCTCTTTTGGCTTACCGGTTCAACAATTTATATGAACTTCTTATATGACTAACAAATCTTTATTGAATGAAGATTCATGATTTGTCCATTTGATTTGAAAATTCCTTCGTTTTTTTTTTTTGAAAATTTATATTTTTAGTTTGAAATTCGTCGCTTTGGTTGAAAGTTCAATTATTTTTCCAATAATTAATCTTTTAAAGCGAAAATTCAACTATGTGGGTAAAAGCTGAACTACAATGTTGAACATTTATTTTTTTAAACTATATTTTTTATTGCAAATTAATTTTTTCTGGTGGAAATTTTGATTTTTCTACAGAAAATTCAAGCGAAAATTCTTTATTTTTTCACCGATCGACAGTAGGTTTGAGGCTTTGTACGTCTGTTCAAAGTCTGACTTCTACTACTGCAGTAGAATGAACAGTGAGCATCTCACGTTTCGTTTACCATCAACCAGGAAAGAGAATTCTTTTTTTTTAACCTATATATTAATATTAAGCAGAAAGAAACTCAAAACGGTACTTTTGTGAACAACTAAAAAATGAACTAAATTCTCTTCTGGAAAAACGTTCTCCTGAAGATCATCTTTTTAGTTATAAGTTTTATTATTTTATTGAAAATTTGACAATTTTCCTAAAAAAGACATCTTTTTCGGCTGCAAATTCAACAGTTTTGTAAGAAATACATTTTACTGTGTTGAAAATGTAACTCTTTTCGTAGAATTTCAAACTTTTGTTTATAATTTACGTTTTGTTGCTGATAAGTAAAATATGATCTTTTTGGGATAAAAACTTTTTTTCTGAAAATTTTATTTTATTTAAACGTTGATATTTTTAGTAGAAACATTGCATCTCTCTTGGATAAAAATGCACCTATTTTGCTGAAAATTACACTATTCCCTAGAAAATTTACTTTTGGTTCAAAATTCGTCTTTTTGTGTTAAAAGTTAATTGAAATATTTCTTGATGAAATTTCAACTCTTTTTTTTCTCCAAAATTTGTCTTTTTGATTTCAAAATTCACCTGTTTTTGTAAAATTTTCATTTTTATTTGATAAGAATGCATGTTTATGGTTTATCTTTAAGAAATTAGTTAATAATTCATGATTTTCGGCTAAAAATTCAACTATTTAGCAAAAAATTAACTTCTTCTTTCCAATTCTTATTGAGTTGTTGGACAACTTTTCGGTTGAAAATTCAACAATTTTGTTAAAAAGTCATACTGTTCGGTTAAAGTTCTTCTGTTCTGTTAAAAATTTAAATATTTTGTAGACAATTTACGTTTTGTTTTAATTTAATATTTTGGTGTTAAATAAAGATTTGAAATCTCTTCTGGATGAAAATTAAACTTTAAAAAAAAATTTAATAAAAATCCATCTACTTTCAGAGAAGTTGTATCTTCCTTGGATAAAAATGCAACTATTTAGTTAAAAATTCTACTGGTTCGTTGAATATTTAACTATTTTTAGAAAATTTACTTTTCGTTGAAATTTTATATTGGTATGTTGAAAAATGATTTAAATCTTCCCTCGATGAAAGTTCAATTTTTTAAAGACAATTTTTTCGTTTTTTATACAAAATTCATTTTTTTAGGGCAAATTGTATCTTTCATGGATAAAAATTCAACTGTTTGGTAGATAATGTAACCATTTTGTTGAAAATACATATTTTTGGTTGAAAAAAAAAAACATGATTTTGGATTGAAAATTCCATTTTTACTTAGAAACTCATTTTTTTGTTACAAAATTTCATTTATTTCTTTACGAAAGTGCAACTTTTTGTTTGAAAATTATTATTCTCTACTTCGTTATCCAACTATTTTGTTTGAAAGATTTGTTTGAATCACTTTCCTAAGAAATTTTTCGTTTTAAGATTTATATTTTTGTTTGAAAATTCATCTCTTTGGTTGAAAGTTTAACTATTTTGTTGGAAAATAATCTTTTCCGATTGAAAATTCAACTAATTAGGTAAGAGTCAAGCTACATTTTTTTTAATCAAGTTTTCTATCAAAGGCTTATGCCTTTGGTTTAAAATTAAACTGTTTGGTGGAAGCCCATTTTTTTCGTTGAAAATTTTTCTTTTTTTAGTAAAAAAATAATTTTGTTGTTGAAATTTTATTTTTGTTGAATAAAAATACTCTAGTTTCATAAAAAATTAATTTTTTTCTGAATTCATATTTTTTGTCTGAAAATTCTATTTTTTAGGGAAATTTCGTATTTTAATTGGAAGGTGTAACAATTTTTTTTAAAAGTTTTCTCTAGAGTAATGCAGACTATTTTGAGAGTAATTCAGGTTGAAAATTCTTCTTTTCAGTAGAAAATTAATAACAACTTTAACATAAAATCGATATCAATATTACCACATAGAATTTGAAGGTGTTTTTTTCGATCAGACGTTTTTTTTTACTATGCTTAGCAAAGTTTGAAAATGTTAAAAAATTATGCAATTGAGCAAAAGATTGTTAAAAAACAAAAATGTAATTTTTTGGTTAAAATTTTAACAACTTTGGTTAAGAATTATTTTCTTTGGTTAAAAGTTTAACTTCAGTGTCAAAACATTATTTTTTGGGCGAAAAGTTTTTAATTTTAGTTTAATATGCTTTGGTTGAAAATTAAACTACATTATAGAAAATTCTTTTTTTTTCGCAATCGTAGTAAAAAATTGTATAAACAAATTTGCTGTTGGAGTTTCGGTCGAGTGTTCGTCTGTCTGTCCACCCATCCATTGTAGATTTTTCTAATAAGGGAAAGTAGGGGAATTAGAGGAAAAAAGGTAGTTTAAAAATTATGCCAAGTGTAGGGAAAATCAGGAGGTCGGAAGTGGAGAAGAAAGGAAAATGGGATAGGGAGAAGGAATGAAGAGAGGGATAGTTGCAGAATTGAGGTGAGAGGAAATGTTGAGTAGAACAAGTGAGAATAAAGGAAGAAGTAGGTGAGTGAGTGGAGGGAAATAATTAGAAGAAACGTAGAGGAATTTAGAGGAAATCATCGCTAGTAGGAGAAGTAAGAGAAAATAAGGAGAGAAGAGCTAAAGAATTGGGGATTAATAAGTAGAGGGGAAGTAGAGGAAATATATGTAAGTGATAGAAAGTAGGAAAAATGATTAAAAATTAGGGCTAGTAGAGGAGTGGAAATTACGGGAAATGAAGGAAAATCAGAAGGTTGAAATAAGGGGAGAGTGAGGAAAATGCTATGAGAAAGTGAGTGTCAATTGAGGGAAGAAAGTAAGTAAGGAAAGTAGGAGAGTAGGAGAGTCACAGCAAGGGAATGGGAGATAAGGAAAGGGTAAGTAGGATAAGTGAGAATAAGTAAAGAAGTAGGTAAGTGAGAAGAGGGAAATAAATGAAAGAAATGTAGGGGAATTTAGAGGGAATTATGGCGAGTAGGGGAACTAAGACGAAATAAGGAGAGAAGAACTAATGGAAGTGAGGTTTAATGAAGAAAAAACAAGTAGGGGAAGTGTGTGCATGTGACAGAAAATAGGAAACATTATGAGAAATGAGGGTTAGTAGTGAAGTGGAAATTATGCAAAATGAAGGATAATCAAAAGATAGAAAGAAGATGGAAGTAAGGAAAATGGTATAAGGAAGTGAGTGGCCATGTACGGAAAAGTACTTTTGAAAGTGAGGCAATGGGAGTTAAAGAAAGGATAAGTAAGATAAGTGAGGGTAAATTACGATAGAAGTAGGTAAGTGAGTAGAGGAAAATTAGTAGAAGATAAATAGGAGAATTTACAGGAATTATCGCAAGTAGGGAAGTAAGAGAAAAGAAGTGTAGGAGAACTAAGGAAGGTGAGAGTTAATGACGAGAGAGAAAGTAGGGAAATTCTGTGTAAGTGATGAGAAGCAGGGGAAATTATTAGAAATGAGTGAAAGTAAAGAAGGAGAAATAAGGGCTGCGAAAGAAAAATAGAGGAAGGGAACTGGTGCTTAGTGAAGAGAGGAGAGAAGGAAGTAGAAAAGGAAAAATTTGAAAAAGGTAGAGGGGAAGAAAAACGTTGGGAAGTGGAATCAGAAGAATGTAGGGGAAACAGGAGACTACAAGTATGAAAGGAGATAATTTCAATGTCTTAATGAACGTCTTTGTGGGCATTGATGATATAAGCTCTTCCTTCTTAATCTTTTGTCTTTCTGTGTCAAAAGTTTTTTGAAAATACTGTGAATTGGAGTTGATAAATCTTCCCTTTGAGCCGTTAATCACATTTTCGGATAAAGTTGAAAGAGTTTTGAAGACTCAGCTCGTGACGTTCCTTTTCGAAAGGAGTTGAGGGAGCTTGGTTATGTAGGTAGAAAGTTCAGGGAGACATGGGAATAATATTTACCTCATTTTTCAAATAGGCGATACTGGAATGAGAGAGAACTATTTTGAGCATTTATATTTTTTGATGAAAATTAATTTTTTCAACTTAAAATTATGCTGTTCCATTTTTGTCGGGATACTTATCCTTTTCAGGCGAAAATTCAACTATTAGGTTGAAAATCTATACATTTTGCTGAAACAACGTCTGTTTCATTGTGAGATTTTTCGATTTTGCAGAAAATCAGTTTTATTGACTGAAAATGTACCCATTCAAAATTTGTATAATTTTGAATATTTCGAAAATTTCCAAAAACAATACGAATTTCTAACATTTTCAAGATTTTTGTTTTTTAGTTTAAAACTAAACTATTTGGTTGGAATTCCATACATTTTGTAGAAAATTATTATCCCTTAGTAGAAAAATAATCTTCTTGTATGATAACTCATCTTTCTTGTTAAAAGTTGAACTAGTTTGGAAAAATTTGTCAGATTTGATATTTTCTCATGTTTCCAAACAAAATTCAGATGTCGTTTAAAGGACGAAAATGATCGAAAAACTACCTATAATTTACGATTTAACAAAATTTTTCTGTAAAAAAATTCAATTTTCTGCCCATTGATTTACTTCTTGAAAAATTCGAGATGGTAGTTTTAGATAATATTTTAATCAATAAATTGAACTATCATTTATTAGGACCTTTCTATTTTTTTAGTTTGGCCAAGAAGTGATATATACAGAAAAACTTTAACAAGAAATTAAACTTTCTTAATAAAATATTTCTGGTTATTTAAAATATTATTCACAGAATAAAATTCATTTATATTTTCATTATAATTCATTAATTTTAATCTTATCGACATTATTATAAGTTCAAATGCCATTATTTATAATAAACAAGAAAAATAATATTTGTCAGAGTTTTAAACTGCGCGAATAGCAACCAATTAGATGCCAAAGGCGACGCATGCGCAGTTGAGTAAGTAGCTTTCGTTGGGAGCCCTGCTCAATTGGTATTTTGATTCCACTACTTGATTTAAAAATCCATGTTATGAAAATGTTTCCTTAATGCATTCTTGTGATTAATTTATTATTAATGCTGAATCAAAGTTTCTGTTGTATCACATTTTCTTGTTTAAGAATCTTAAAATATTAAAATTCTGCGCATACTTCAATCCATTTTTTGTCAATACATTTTATAATTCTAACTCTACATTGAAATGAAAAATCTTTTGTTTTAAATAATAATTAACAACAAAAGAACTTGATAAATTTCATTGTATAATAACATTTGACTTATGTTATTGTAAATATAATAATTTTACCTGAAACAAATAGTTTGATTATTCATTTATTTGAGGTTAGGGTTCAATAAGCTGCAGAGTTTATGTCAGGTCCCTAGTAATTCCTTAAATCACTTGAGTCCTCTGAATTTTTTTGAACTCCCTTTAACTTCTTTGAAATCATTTTAAAAATTTTAAAATTGATTTAAGTTAATTAGAATCTCTTCAAATCCTTAATTTTTTTTAAATCCTTAAAATCTCTTGAAAATCCTTAAATCATTGAATTTTTTTAATCCCTTAAAGTTTCTTAAAATATATTTAAATCTTTTTAAATAGCTTTAAAAACTTTAAAATCACTAAAACCGTCTTAAAATCTCAAAAAATGTCTTGTAAATCTTGAAACTTTTTAAAATTATTTTTCAATGTTTTAAAAGAAAACCTTAAAACCCTTCAAGTCCCTATAGTAATTCCTTAAAATCACTTCAATTTTCAGAAATTCTTTAAGTTTTTTTTGAAAATACTTTAACTCTTGCAAATTTTTTTAAAATTCCTTCAATTTCTTTAAAATAATTTACAATTTTCGAAATTGAGTACAGTTAATTAAAATCCTTTGAATATTCTTAAATTTCTTAAAATATTAAAAAATTACATCCTTCGAAATCTCTTTAAATTAATTAAAATCTTTTTCAATAACTTTTCAGTAACTCCCTTGAGATTCTTTGAAATCACTTAAACTGCCTTACAATTTTATCAAATCTCTTGCAAATCCTTAAACCTTTTGTGGATTTGAAAAAAAAATCTTTTAAATTCCTTTGAAATCATTCAATTTTTCTGCATTCTTTTAAAATTCTTTCAAATTTTTTAAAATCGTTAAAAACCTCTTGAGAAATCCTAAGATCACTTAAAGTCTTTTAAAATCCTTTAAAGTCTCTTTGACATAACTTTATTTGACATGAAACTACTTAATATCGAAATCACTTATTATCACTTATTATCGAAAAGTATTATGACATAAGTTGCCGGCAATTGTGTTTATAACCTCAATTACGGCAAATCATATTTTTTCGTGATGGATTGCCTAATCGGATTTTATCGTACACCAAGTGGTGTAGCCTTGCAGATTATGATGTTACCGACCGAGCGTGACGTAATATTAGAATACTCAATAGCGGCATAAATACAGTTTATCTAGATAATTGCCGCCATGATATAGTCAGCGCCATTAATAAGATCAAGTAGTGATTCCAAATCTCAGATAAGCAATAGTGTACTTTTAGAAATGTATTTAACGCCCGCTCACACAGAAAAAAAACAAAGGATAGAATTTGTTAAAGGCAAGGTTTTAGAGTGATAAGGTTTTATGTAGTTTCACACAAAAAATAAGTGAAAAGTCTTTATGAAAATTGTTTTAATCGCTAGTTAGTACACAAAGATATAAAATAGGTTCCTTACATCATCTGTAATGCTTGCAGACTGCTGTTGTATCGCTCAAAAAATACAAAAGAAAAATATCTGAAATATTCAACACCAACTGTATGAAAAAAAAACCAATGAATGAGGTAAAATGATTCGCAAAGAAAAATAAGAATATTATTTCATATATCAATGTGTCCACATTCATAATTAATTAAATGATTTCTTTAATGATCTAGGATTACCAAAAGTTGGTTCTGAATTTTCGGCCTAATTTCTCAAGAAAAGGAACATCATTGGTTTATTTTAATGATAATACAACACAAATGTTTATGCTTCCATTCTAATTGCTCATTCAATGGTGAAGAAAGAGGAGTAAAAAAATCTTGAAATACTTTTAGAGAAATTGAATTACGCAGAGCACAAATGACTGATCTGTAGAGATCTCAAAACCCTAACTATACTACTCGGGCAAAAATCAGGTTTCACGAGAGAGCCATGCTTTTTATGCCATTGTAATAGCAGAGAACGAACTGATAATTATAAAAAAAATGTTAGCCTAAGAGAAAATCCTTCGAACCTGGTTCTCACATCATTCGAAATACTTTCGTTGATCCTTTAAAAGTTCTTATCCCGTCCCTTCACATCAAGCTAGGACAGATGAAGCAATTTGTGAAAGCTTTAGATAAGGATGGCCAACTTTTAAAGTACGAGGGGTGTTCAAAAACTAAGTTTCCCTGCTCCGGGAAAAAATCAAAACACAATATTTAGATTAAAGTAACAAATGTATTTACTGTTTGACTAATAGACTATTTTTCTACATAGTACCCTTGGACTTGAATACATTTTTTATATCTGTTTTCAAGCTTTGACAAACCTTGTTTATAAAAATCCGTGCCGTGTCATGGGACCCACCTCGCACAAACTTTACGGTAACCAAAATGATGTGTTATGATTGTGTGGATTGAAGTTCGACAAATATCGATTTCAGGAGGCATTGAGTCCAAAATTCTGTCAATTGTAAAGCGCCTATCCGCCAAAATGATTTTTTCGACTGCTGCGACTGCGTCATCTGTAATGGCGGTTTTGGCCTGCCTGCACGCTGCTCATCATGAACTTCTTTGCGTCCCTCGAGAAAATATGTACGCCACCGATGCACCATTTGCACACTCATGCATTTGTCACTATAAATTTGTACTAATTCAGTGTGAATTTCGTTGCCATGACGCCATTTTTCAGTTAAAAAGCGAATAACTGCACGCAACTCACAAGTGGACACGTTTTTCACAGGTAACTCCATGGTTTTCGAGCCGGTACTGATGAAAAAAATTTTTCGATAGCTAAGACCAGTTCCGCTCTCATCGGTATATCCTAAACTAAAACTATGTTCGGTACCAGCTCGCTAGAAGGCGCTTGGGCAAACCGGCAGACTAGGGAAACTTCCTTTTTGATCACCCCTCGTAAATAGCTCAGAAATTCCCATCTATATCTGATCCTAAATTGAACGAAGGTGTATTCGATGGGCCACAGATCCGTACGTTATTTAAAGACTTTAACTTTGTCACTCAAATGACGAATATTAAAAAGACGGTTTGGGAAAATTTCAGAGCAGTAGCAACGAATTTTTTAGTTAACTATAAGAGTCCTGACCACAAGAAAATTGTAGCCAAGATGTTAAAGGCCTATACAAATTTAAGTTGTTTAATGAAATTAAAATTACACCCCGATTCACACTTAGAGAAGTTTCGCGAAAACTGGAGATTACAGTGAAGAGCAAGGGAAACGATCCCATCAAGACATAAAAGTGATGCAACAGCGATATCAAGATAGATAGAATGAAGCTACAAATTTTGAAGAAAAAAAAGGCAAGCAACCTCACTCTAAACACGCACCCCGAATATTAGGAGGCAAGGGGACTCACTAATCTATCACCTCAAAGGAACCCAAATAACAATTCTACTGCACCATGCGCGCATGACGCAGGCACGCCGTGCACATTTTCACGCACGACGTGCGTTCAGATCAGCACGCGGATTTATCGTCCATGGAGGCGCATATGTCAGACATGTCGTGTAAGGCACGTGCATATGCGCATTATGCAAGCACTCAGTGCGAAGAGGGTCTTCAAATTGTTTATTTATAATAAAATAAAGTATGAAAAAGATTTAATTTAAAAGTTTTATTTTATGATCTAATGTGAAAGATAAAGGTTTTTCTTTTTTAAGTTAGGATTGGCTTTTATAAATACAAAAAAGAGATGTATAAAATTTTAAGTTACATGATATCAAGTGTTCGACAAATGGTTCCTCTTCCGTAATTTGTGCAGTTACCCTATTAAATATGTCATAATTTTCCATTTCTGAAATAAAACTTTCAAATTAAATCTTTTTCGTACTTTATTTCATTATAAATAGACAATTTTAAGACCCACTTCGCACGCGCAGAGGATACTTACCTATTTAATATTCTTGTGTCGGATGCAAGATCAATAAAGTTTACGTCAAAAATGCATATTCGACGAAGGCGTCAAACCGCCGAACTGGCATTACTTTAGAGTCGTTAAACTTTAGAGAGAACAAGCACTATAAAGTCCTTCAGTGATGGCAATGAGGCCGCCATGAGCTACTGCGCTTGCGTTAGGGTCGTGCTTACCTTGTCCGCGGTTGGCGCTGAATTTAAAATGGGTATTAAGAAGAATTATTTTTATTAAATAAATAATAATTAAGAAATTAATAATTGAATATTCATAATTTTTTATGAAATTTGTATTATTTGTTAAAGTTAGGTTTTTTAATTTTAGCTAAAAATCACACATGCTGTTATCGGCGACGCATTGTGCACGCACTAAAGGCGTAAACACAAAATGCTCTTAAATGTGATGCATTCTTCCAAGCGTTTCGTGCACGCATCCAAGTGCGCGAAACGTGCGCGCACGAATTGTTATATGGGAAACAGAACTCACTACTTACACATTCTTGTTTCTGGGTAACGCTCAAAGTAAGATTAATAAAATTAACATGGCTTTTAAGAGGCCTAAACAGCAGATCCAAATAAGATTTTTTTCATAAAAACAAAATTCGCTATTTGTACAATTTCAAAGTGTTATTTGAGATAACAGCCAAACTTCGATGTGTTAGAGCCCAACTAGACCTGCTGGGCCGATGTAGGTTGTGAATTTGAACACATTGAAATAAAATACATAAGAACATGTGCGTTTTCTCTCAGATTTGTGATGTAAGTTTTTCATTAGAGGAAAAAACCAGCTTTATTTACGATTTTCAGATGTTTTTTTTTTTTGATTAGGGCCTATGGTGTCAGTGTAATATTGTAACAGGACGAACACCTGAGGGCGCCACGAGCACGGACTTCATGCTCTCCTCAGCGAGCACGAGCATGCTTGTAACGCACTCAATTTTGTACTCATTGAACTCTGCCTCTCTATAAAGTTAAGTTTAAGACTCAGGCATAACTCTACAAGGCCAAACTTACACCGGTTGACCCAATTTACGTCGCGAATTCGAATTCAGCGTATCAAAATACATAAAGTTGAGTACATTTTGACTGTGATTTTAGGTTTTTGATTTTTTTCTTAAACTTTTTTCACGTAACAACAGCTTTTTAGCCAGTTTTGAGGCATTTTGTTGAGGTTAGGGCTGCACCTAGAACGGCTGAACTAATTTTGAGGTCTTATACCCAGATCCCACAACTCTTTTTTGTGTGGTTGTGTTATTTGACTTAAAATTAATGAACGGTAAAAAAGAATTCAATTTTTTTTATAAGTCACTTTTTTGGTTGATAGTTCACCTATTTTGTGGAAAATATGTACTTCTGAGTTAAAAATTCTACAATTTTTTGACAATTAAACATTGTTGTTTAAAGTTCAAGAATTTCATTGGAAATTCGTATTTTTCATAGAAAATGAAATTTTTGCATTAAAAATTCATTTTTTTGTGCATAGTTCAACTACTTGAATAGAAACTAAACTCCTTCCTTAAAAATTAATTTTTGCGTTGAAGCTGCATCATATTATTAGAAAATTTAACAATTTCATTAAAAGGTCGTCGTTTTGGTTTGAAAATTCGCCAAAGTCTAGATTAGGCAGAGTAATCCACTAGTATTTGATCAAATCCCAAATAATCCTATTTAATCCAGGGGTTTCTTATACATGTTTCAAATTAAATTTTGAAAAAAGATATACTACACCCCTCCACTCAATTTCTTATAGTGGAGAGATGGAGGTCTTTTTTCAGCATAAATTCAATTTTAAAAAATATATTTTTTTTTAAATTTCCACCTAGTCTGGAAATACGTTAAGTATTTTCTGTTATTTCAAGGGATAAATTTCCGAATAGTACATACCTCCAAATAATTTTAAACTACATATATCCATGTATTTTGTCTCGCTAATTACGAAAATAATAGTGGAAATATCCGCAACTTTGATTTTCATAATGAAAACCATAAAAATCATTATTTTTTATTTTTATCTTAGTAAATAATAAAAATTTACGAAAAAGCTTCCAATAATAGCTGTAGATCTTTAACAAATATATATTTTACTTTTTGTCAATTTTTACTTTGCGAGTAATAGTTTTCGAGAAAAACGTCGATAAATATGTAAAATCACAGAAATATAGCACAATAATATGTAGCGATGTGAATGATATGGTATGAAAAATTCCTGAAAGGCTGAATGATTTTGATGGGGTTTTTAAGTTTTTTCCCATGAGAATCAAATTTTTGCGTATTTTTACTATCATATTTATAAATAGCGAGAAAAAATACATGGGTATACACAGTTTCAAATTAATCGAACGTTTGTACTATTCGGATCAACGCTATTAGTCTAGGGTCCCAAAAACCCCCATAAGTGAAAAATTGAGTTTTACTTGTTTTTGGCGCTAATTATGACTTGTTTTGCGGTTTTTTATGCAAATTTTTTCTAGCACATGCATGACCATTTCATACAGATAATTAAATGTTCGAACAAATTGTTTAAACAATTTATTATCATTCTTAGTATTATTCTTTTAGAAAATGCTACAAAATTGCAGTTAAAAAAATTCATTTTTAATCCAATTTTCAATTAAGATAAGTTATGTCATTAATTGAAGGCAAGAAAATTAATTGTTTACAGATTTTATTATTATTGTTAATAATATTACATTTGAATAATGCTAAAAAGATGCGGTTTTTCTGAAAGGTCTGGCTTTTTCTTCAATTTTAAATTAATGTTAGGTAATAGCGAATTCAAGTTCACAAAAATAATTGTTGAAACAATTTATTATCGTTCTTAATAATATTTTCTTTGCTTAATTGGTGGAATGTTGCGGTTTTTTCTGAAATTTTCAACTAGTCTATTTTCCATTAGGCGTGACTAAATAATTAAACTTAGTAAAAATAACTCTTTAAACCAATTATTATTGTTTATGACTATCTTCATCTATACCTGATAGTTGCGGTTCTTGAGCAATTTTTACTACCTGTCCTTTTTCCACTTAGTGAGGTATTAATTAATGAAAGTTAACAAAAAAGTTGTATAAACAATTTCATATTGTTTTTAACTATCTTTTCTTAAAAAAGTGCTAGAAGGTGACGGTTTTTTCTAAAATCTTTAACTTTGCATTGCTTTTTTATTTATGAAGAAAGAATAAGTCAACCACAACAAAAATGATTTTTTAAAATATTATTGTTGTATTCAATATGGTAGGTGTAGAGTGGGACGATGGTCGTGGGGGCTAAAGCGTAGGCTTTGGACCCACTCCTTCAGCTTCCGGGTTCGATTCCCGCCTCGCACTCTGGAAGAGTCTCGGTGGCCCATGCGGTGAACACTAGGCTAGCAAGGGAGTTGTTCATCTCCGGAGAGTCGTGGGACCGGTACCTCTAGAGAAAAAGGTTTTCTCTAAGTACTTAAGGCTGTTGCTCTTGGTGGTTCGGAACCCACCTTAAACTGTAGGTCCCCCTTCCACCACCAAGTAAGTGTGTAGAGGGTGTGTAAAGGAATAGAGAAGGTGTAAGAAAAATGTAAACCCTTAGGGGACACATTAGAAGCTTCCATTCCAATATGGTAGGTGTAGAAAATTTGCATCATATTTTAAATATCCGTTTTATTTCAAGAAAATATATTCACAAAAGAAAACGAGATTATATAGAATGCAGTTTTATCTAATGTTTATTTAATACTGGTTAATAACTATGCAGGCGAAGCAAAGTTAAAAATATTATTTTTTTAAAACACAACTTTCTAGCACTTATCTAAGAAAAGATATTTATAAACAATATTAAATTGTTTGAACAACTTTGTTGATAACTTTAATTAATTATTATGACTAGGTGAAAAAGGACAGAAAGGTAAAAATTGCCAAAAATACCGCAATTATCAAGCATTCATGTAGATGAAGATTGTCATAAACAATAATAATTTTTTTTAAACAAATATGTTGGCTAAATCTAATTAATTATTAAGTAACACATAATGCAAAATAGACAAATAGCTGAAAATATAAGAAAAAACCGCAACATTCTACCAAATTAGCAGAGAATATTATTAAAAATGATCATAAATTGTTTAAACAATTATTTTTGCTAACTTTCTTTAATTTTTAGTTCACTCCGATTGAAAATTTGACATAAATTTCCGAAAAACGGCATTTTTCCAGCATTAATTAAATATAATATTAATAATAATAAATTGTTTATACAGCTAATTTCCTTGACTCCAATTAATTACGTAACTTATCTTAATTGGAAATTTCAATGAAAGTGAATTTTTTTAACTGCAATTTTGTAGCCGTTTGCAAAGTGAATATTATTGAAAATTATAATAATTTATTTAAACAATCTCTTTTATTAACATTTATGAACTATCACTTCCCTTTAATTGTAAATTGGACAACAAGTGGAAAATTTTTGAAAAAACCCCGTCTTTTTAACTCTATTCCATGAGAAAATGGCTAAAAACAATAATATATTCTTTAAACAATTTATTTAAACATCTATTTATCAGTATGAAATGGTATTTTATGTGCAATTTTTGTAACATTTTTCAAAGTTAATATTATTAAAAATTATAATAATTTTTTTAAAAAATCACTTTTATTAACATTTATGAACTATCACTTCCCGCTAATTGAAAATTTGACAAGTGGAAAATTTTTCAAAAGCCCGCGTCTTTCTAACACTATTCCATGAAAAAATGGCTAAAAACAATGATAAATTCTTTAAACAATTTATTTAAACATCTGTTTATCAGTATGAAATGATCTTTTATGTGCCAGAAACAATTTGCATTAAAAAAAAAACGCAAACAAGTCATAATTTGCGCCAAAAACTGGCAAAACCCATTTTTTCACTTATGGGGGTTGTTTGAGACCCTATAAAACAAACTTATGCTGTTCATATTTAAAACGTGATATTTTATTCGTATTTTATGGATAATTTATTTTTGTGTGGATTCAAATAAATTTCTGGGCTTCCCCATAAAAATTATTTAAAAAAATTCCAATGTATTTTTGGTCTACCCTAATGTACACTGTATTGACACAGAAGATGTAATCTCTTTGCTCTCCCTGTTGTGAATCCTTTTTTCAGAAAATTTTTGAAAGCAATGTAAATTGGAGTTGAAAAAAGAAATGATTTCCGGATAAATTTAAAATCGTTTTCCAGACTCAGCTCGTGAGGTTCCTTGTCGAAAAGAGTCGAGGCATCTAGGTTATGTAGGTCAAAATATCAAGGAAGTCGAGGGAATAATATTCGCTTCGTTGTTGAAACATACGGTACTGCGTTGCGAGAGAGAGTGGAGGTGGGAGTTTGAGGAAGGCATATGGATGAAGTAGGAAGATGGAATAGGGCGAAGACACGGAGCATGGGTCGAGAGATGAGATCCTAGAGAGCTGCTGCTGAGTGCCTATATATGAAGACGTGTACCAAGAGTGTGGTGCTTCGCCTATCGTCCGAGAGGGAATTCCACTACTCGACTTTCAAGGGATTCTACGAGTTCATTCATGACTACTTTAGTGTCTATACGCACAAAAGAGGAAACTGGATTCGGCATTTTAATAAAACTATGTACCTAAGAGTCGAGGAGAGTCTCACGTCACGATTTGCTGTTTTGTTCACGTCAATTATTATCGGAAATCTCCGTTTTAGGAATTCTAATGGTATCTTTTCACGGAGGTCGTATTTGAATAAACTGATTAATTGAATTGACACATCGAGTTCGTATCTAGGTTCTCAAACAATCAAATTTGCTATAAACCAACAAAGCAGCTAGATATGAATCCTACGAAAAATATTAATTCAAAACAGGTACCCTAAGACCAAAAGGAGCTTTTTAAGTCGTTTCAATATTGTTATCTAAATTTGGAGTGACAAAATTTATATGATCAGTTTATTATTCTGGATCTTCATAGTCAGAGAGTTAACCTCACTTTCGGGACAGTCAAATCTAGAGATCCTCTATGCAGAGTTGCATCTAGAGATGGGTAAAGATCCTCTAGGCAGTGCTCCCAACTTTGGCATCGAGACGTACTGCGTTTGCGCTAGTTTACGCCAAAGTTGAGGTCTCTGCCTCTAGGTAAAGTTTTGCCACAACCAGGGCAGGCGCAACAGTTTCAGTTTGGGTGGGAAATTAATTTAATTACCCCCCCCCCCTTCTCAAATTTCCTCAACAGTTCTTTCAATATAATATTTGGAAAACTCAATTTGCAGGTTCTGTGAATGTTTATAAAAGCAGTAACAGTGAAAAAAATACAATCATCGGTAGAAATTGGTTATAAAGCAAATTTTTATTTATAGAAAAGTGCAAATACATTTTTTTGATTTGGATTTTCTATAATAAACTCGTCGATTGTTTCCGAAATACAGTTCGGAAAGTTTACTATAGTGAGAGCAAGAACAATTTCTTGCATGGGGAATTCCCCACCAACCAGAGTTTTAGGTGGGGACTACTCCATACACACAACACCGCTTCCGTCGGCCCTGACCACAACTTCCTATTGTTTTGATTAGCTACGATTAAACCGAAAGCAGAAGAGATGAAAAGTGCGCGATTTTCAAATCAAATTTTACAATAAATTTACAATTTTGAGAAATGAAATGAAGAAGAAGAAAACATAAAATATAAACATATCAAAACTGTATGAAATTTAGGAAAACTGAAATATTGAGAAAAAAAACTATTCTATTGTGTGTTTAAAAGTTAAATTTGTTAGGGCGATTTAATTGTTCGATTTTTAGTTTAAAATTTATCTTTTATAGCTAGACATTCTTGTATTTTGTTAAAATTAGTGTTTTTGGTAGCAAATTAATTTTCTTGGTTACAATATTTTGTTTAAATCTCGTTCTTTGTTTGATTGAACATCATTTTTTAAATTAAAATTTAATTATTCGACATTTAGTGAAAAGTGATCTTTTGTAGTTGAAAAATGAATTTTCCGGTTAAAAATTGATGTGTTTTGTCCAAGGTTAATTTCTATGATAAAAGATTAATGTTCGTAGTTGAAAATTCTATTTCTTGAGTAAAATATTTATCATTTTCTTTGGTTGAAAATTCCACTGCTTCGTTTTTTGGATCGAAATTATTTTTTTGTTTTGTTAAAAACTTAACTATTTTGTTGAAAATTCTTCGTTTGTTTGTTGAAAATAATTTCGATAACTAAAAATTAAAATATTCACTTTTTGGTTGAAAATTAATATTTTTTATTTGAAAATTCAACTATTTAATTAAAAATCCATGTATTTATAGAAAATTAATGGTTGTGATTGAAAGTTCATCTTTTTGGTTGAAGGTGCGTCTTTTTGTTGTAAAAATTTAAGATTTTCAATTTATTCCATTTTTTGTTCAAAAATTATATTTTTCAGTTGAAAAAATAAACTATTTGACGAAAAATTGATGTATTTTGACAAAAGTTAATTTTATTGTTCGAAATTAAAAATTCATTTGTTATCAAATTAATATCCTTAGTCTGTTCGATTTCTGGTTTAAAAATGATATTTTTTTATTAAAAATTTAGTAAAAAAACGATTGGATTGAAAGTTAATTTATTTTCTCAAAAGTTAATTTTTGGTAGAAAATCAATCCAGGTGGTTGAAAATCACCTTTTTAATTGAAAATTCGTCTTTTTTGGTAGAAATAAATCTTTTTGATTACAGATTCTTCTTTTTGGTTAGAAATTCAACTTTTTGTTTAAAAATTCATTTTTTGAAGGGAAAAATTAATAAATTTCGTTAAAAATTAATCTTTTTGTTGAATTTTTTTTTTAACATTTAACTCTTTTCTAGAAAATCAATCTCTTTGATTGTAATTACACTTTTTTGTTGAAATTTGAACTATTAAGTTAAAAATTCAGTTGCTGGGGCAGAGATTTTTAATTTTTACTGCAAATGTGTCTTTTTGAGTAGAAAATTTATCTTTATGGTTGGAAATTCATTCATTTTGTTAAAGATTTGAATTTTTTGCTAAATAGTTTATCTTTTTGGTTAGAAGCTCAACCAATTGGTTAAAAATTCTTTTTTTTTAGCCAAATTAATCATTTTCGTTCAAATTCATCTCGTTGTTAAAAATTTCATCTTTTCAGTTGATAAATCATCTATTGGGTAAAAAATTCCTTTTTTTCTTGAAGAATCAGTACAATTTTTTTAATTTATATTTTTTAGTTTAAAATTGAACTGTTTCGTAGAATATTCGTCATTTTCGTTAAAAAATTAATTTTTTTACTTAAAAACTGTACTATTTCACCTTTGGTTTGAAATATGAAATTTACCTTATTTTTAGTTAAAAATTCAACTTACTGAGTAGAAAATTAATCTATTTGGTTGAAGAGTCATCTCATAAGAATAAGCCTAATTTTTAAAAAATTAACTTTCTTAAATGAAAATACAACTACTCCATTTTGGGTTAAACAATTATCTTGTTTGATTAAAAATTCATGTATTTTGTTGAAAAATCGTCTTTTTTGGCAAAAAAAATGTTGCTCTTGGTTAAAACTCACCTATTAGGTTAAAAGTAATTTTTTGTTGACGATTTACCATTTTAATTACAACACGATTTTTTAGTGGATTTTCATTTAAACGTGAACGCGTGTCAACGAACATAACCTATTAACCTTGGAAAGTTTTCGTATCTGGATAACTAAAAAGTACTTTTTTTCAAAGAAGCGAAAACAATGATTTTTTATAAGTTTTTACGATCCAAAAAGCTTTGAGTAAAACTTTTTTTTTGAATTTCTTACATTATGAAACTTTCATCTTGCTTTACTTACTATATTGTAGATTACATTTTTATTTATTCAAGAAATTAATTTAGTGATAGAAAATAAAACTGGAAACGCGCGCCAAAAAATACAGGTTTAAAAAAAAGGATTGAAAAAATAGTTTAATCTTGCACAATTTTTGCCTCAAATAATCAAAATCACAGCAATATAATTTCGTTCACTTCGATTTTTTTATAAGGTGAAAGTGAAGTTAATTATGAATCTTATTGCAGTCCTTTATTACACATTCTATATTAGAAAGCTTTCTTTTTGATTTGTAATAATTAAGAATCACAAATATTTTACAATAACTTTAATTTAGTTAGATTTACATTTTCAGGAATGAAACAAATCATATTTCCCATAAACTTGCGTGTCTCCCGAATCATTTCTGTAGGTTGTATCTCATTAAAATCACGCAGTGCGCAGAAATTGTCCGTCTGACGATATTAAAAGCCTTCAATTACAAAAAAAATGTTCCGCCTTTGTTTTCATTTTACATTATTTAGTGGAAAAAAAACATTCCAATAACTATTTATAAGATGATTTCCACTTTTTCCAAAAAGTCTAGTAAATAAATAAATAAAATTGAGGAATAATATAACATGAAATGTATACATATAACAAATGTATGAAATATATGAAAATATAAGTATTTAGAAAAAAACTATTCTATTGTGTGTGTAAAAGTTACTTCTTTTAATTGAAAATTAAAGTATTTTTATGAAAATTCGTCTTTTTGGATAAAATTAATCTTTTTCGTGGATAATTCCTATTTTTTGTATATAATTCGTTAAATATACGTTTTTCGGGTGAAACATTTATTTTTTCGGTTCCATCTTTAGTTCAAAATTTATCTTTTTAGCTGAACATTCATGTAATTTGTTGAAATTAGTGGTTTTTGGTAGAAAATTAATCTTCTTCGTTACTTCAACTATTTAGTTAAAAAATGATGTAATTCGTCAACAGTTAATTTTTGTGGCAGAAAATTATTAATTTTCGTGGTGGAAAATTCGTTTTCTTGGGTGAAAACTTCATCAATTTTGATCAAAATGTTTTTCTTTGATTGAAAAGTCAACTATTTCATGGGAAATTAATTTTTTAGATAACAATTTTTATTTAATTTTTCTAAACCGAATTAATTTGTTGTAAATTCTTCGCTTGTTGATTCAAAATAGTTTCCATGACTAAAAATTAAACATATGTAATGTTTAATTGAAAAGGATTCTTTTGTAGCTGAAACTTCAACAATTTGGTTAAAAATTCCTGTATTTTGTAGAAAATTAATTTTCTTGGTCGAAAGTTTATCTTTTGGGTGAAAAATTGGTCTTTTTTGCTAGAAAATTAATCTTCTGAGTCTATTTCTTTGGTTGAAAATGGAACTATTTTGTTGAAATATCGTTCACTTTCGCTAAAAATTATGTTTACATACTGAAAATTTAACTATTTGATTTTTAGTTTTAAAATTATCTTTATTTAGTTGCAAATCTAACTATTTGATTTTAAATTAATCTATTTTGTCATCAATTTTTTTTAGCTAATTAATTTTCTTGGTTGAAAATTCATCTTTTTGGTTCAAAAATCTTTTTTTTTTTGTAAAAAATTAATCTTCTTGGCGGACAATTCATCTTTTTGGTTAGAAATTAAACCTTTTAGTTGAAAAATCAATATTTTGGTTGAAAATTCATTTTGTTCGGTATAAAATTAATCATTTTTGTTAAAAATGTATTTCTGGGACTGAAAATTGATTTATTTTGTTGAAAATTCGTGTTTCTAATGAAAAAAAAATATTTTTTTCTTGCAAATTTATTTTTATGGTTGGAAATTCAACTATTGGGTCAGCGAATTCATTTTTTTGGGGGAAAGATTCATCATTTTCGTCAAAAATTATTTTTTTTTTGGTTAAAAATTTACATATTTTGTTGAAGATTCTACTTTTTTGGTAGAAAATTAATCTCCTTCATTTAATTTTAATTTCACCTTCTTTCTTACAATTTGAAATAATTATTTAAAAATTATGTTTTTCGGGTAAAGATTTATAAACTTCATTGAAAATATATCTTTTTGTGTAGAAAATTTACTTTCTGATTGAAATGTCATGCTTTTTGTTCAGTATTCGTCTTTTTTGGTGAAAATACTTTTCTTTTTGTTTAGAGGTTTAACTATCTGGTTAAAAATTCCTTTTTGTGAAAAAATGCACAATTTTCGTTCAAATTCATCTTTTTAGTTGAAAAATCATCAATTTGCTTAAAAGCTCCTCTTTTTGCTTGAAGCTTTATCATTTTATTTAAAATCTTTTTTAATTTTTTGTTCTAATTTATATTATTCAGCTCAAAATTAAATTATTTTGTTGAAAATTCGTCATTGTCGGTTAAAAAATGATTTTTTTACATGAAAATTACTATTTCACTTTTGTTTTAAAACATCAAACTTACATTTTTAATTGTAAAATCGACTTTTTTTATAGGAATTTAACCCTTTTGTTTTAAAATTGATCATTTTAGTAGAAAATTAAATTTCTTAACTGAAAAATTTACCTATTCTATTTTTAATTTAAAATTTATCTTTCTTAGTTAAAAATTGATGAATTTTGTTCAAAAGTCGTCTTTTTAGGTAAAAAAATAATGTTCTTGGTTTGAAACCTCACATACTTGGTTAAAAGTAATTTTTTTATTGAAGATTCATTATTTTAATCGAAAGTTCAGTTTTTTACTTAAAAATTTATCTTATTTGTTTAAAAAAATCGTTCGGATGAAATTATTAATTCTTTCAACTAAAAAGTTAATTTTTCGATTTTTCGTTTGAGCTTTAAAATTTTTATTTTAAAATCAGGGTATTTTGTTGTAAATTCGTCTTTTCTGGTGAAAAAAGTTTTTCTCGGACATTTTTTCTTATTTTTGAACACCATGACACACGATTTATCAGTTTCTTGTCACTTAAAAGTAATCGGGATCCGCAGTGAAAAGTCTGTCTGAGCCTGTGTGAGTTTGTGTCTCAACTCTACCTAAAGGATCTGTAGTCAAATCAACAATCTAGGATGGTATAACCAGATTTCCGGTCTGGCGCTCTAACCCACTAAGCTACAGAGAGAGACGAGAATATTTTCATCACAACCCCTGCAAGCTGAATTCCAATGTTATTCCTTATACTTGTAAGATTTTTATTTTTCCAAACACGAAAGTTTATTTTTTATTTTTGATGTTAAGGTTTTAGACCATGTAAATGTACTAATATATTTTTTGTTTATTTTTTTGGCTACTGTCCTATAATTAAAATATTTTTTTAATTGATTTGTAAAATTGTGAAAAAATTCTCTCTGCCTCCGCTGGGATACGAGCCCAGGTCTCTCAGATTGCCAGTGTGGTACTCGTACCCACTAAGCTACGAAAATACGAGAATATTTTCTTCACAATGCCTACAAATTAAATTCCAATATCATTGCTTATACTTGTAAGATTTTAATTTTCCCAAACACGAAAGATTATAAATTATTTTTATGTTAAGATTTTAGACCATGTAAATGTATCACTATTTTTGTTAGTTAATTTTTTGGCTACTATCCTTTAATCAAAGATTTTTTTTAATTGTGAAAAAATGCTTGATGTTCAGGTTTTAGACCATGTAAATGTATTAATTTTTGTTGTTGTTGTTAATTTTTTCGACTATAGATCTAGAATCAAAGACTTTTTAATATTGATGTTTGAAATGGTGAAAAAATGCTCTCTAGCTCCGCTGGGATACGAGCCCAGAACTTTCAGATTGCGGATCTGGTGCTCTAACCCACTAAGCTACATAGATGAGATTATTTTCTTTAATATCGCTAGAAATTAAATTTCCATATCATTCCTTATATTTGTAAGATTTTTATTTTTCCAAACATGAGAGTTTATATTTTATTTTCGATGTTAAGTTTTTTGACCAGGTAAATGTATTTTTATGACACATACGTGACTTTTACTCTCTAGGTAGTGAAAAGTAACGTCAAAGGTGAATAATGAAAATTATACACCTATGAGCTCGCATTTTACAATAAGCATAAAACATTTTTAAATTGAATTTTGGGTAATTTTTCTTAAGTTACTATAAATTACCTGTAATATTACCATAAATTACCCAGAAATTTAATAAATTTCATGAAATTCATAAAATTGTTTAAATTGAATTTAAGTACTTTATGTTAAGTTGCCATATTTACCTGTAAAATTACCATAAATAAAATTGGTGGTAATTAAAATTACGGAAAGATTACGGAAATTACGAAAAAATTACCAGATTTTAAAAAAAAATGTTACGAATTTAATTTTGGCTAATTTACTTTAACATATTCACCTGTAAAATTATCGAACATTCGGAGACATTTTTAAATTAAATTTTGGGTAATTTATCTTAAGTTACCATAAATTATCAGTAATATTACCAAAACTCTTCCAAAAGTTCATTAAATTTTCGGAAATTCATAAAAATGTTTATATTTGAATTTGGCGTCATTTCTGGTAAGCAAACATATTGACCTGTAAAATTACCATTAATGACAAAATTTCCGTAAATTTCCAGAAATTTACAAATATTTTTAAATTTAATTTTTAGCAATGGATGGTAATTTCCCATAAATTAGCCTAAAAATTACCGTAAATCATACGTCCTTTCTTCGGAATCTAATATGGCCTAAAATTATGACAGTATTTTGAGAATATACTATATGCTATAATATTTATTGATTTTCATTTTTTTGTGTTCTGGCTTTGAAAAAATATTTTTTTAATATTGATTTTCAAAATTGTGAAAAAAATCAATAATAAAAAACTTTTGATTCTAGACCAGCCGACACAAAAATCAACGTAAAAAATTATTTAACTAGAAAATAATAAAATAATTAATTGAATCAAAAAAAAAGTACACGTAATTTTAAGTTTTGTATCGAGAATCTTTTGAGCAACTTTAGAAAAATCGATTTTTTAAAATAAAATATAAAAAGATTTAATAACATTAAAAAATATCTCCAACATTTAAAAGCTTTTCAAGGGATTACAAATTTTCCAAAGTAAAAAATTTCTTAAGGTTCCTGGGAAAATTTAAAATAATTTTTGCATTTCAAAAAATTAATTTTCAGACTTAACTGTTTAACTTAATTTATAAGATTTCAAAACACTTCTAAGAATATAAAATATTTTAGGGTATTATTAATTATATATTTTTTTAGTGCTCTAGTTTAAAAATTATTACTTTTAACTGTTCTAAATATATTTTTTACTTATCTGTAATCTTGTAAAATCATTTTGAGTTTTCTCAAGATTCTTTGGTAAATTAAATTCATATTATATTTTAAAAAGATAAGCACATAAAGATAAAAAATATAGATATTCGAAACTTTGTTTTTCCTTTCCAACTTCTCTTTTCTCTTAGATTATCATTTGGTAGAAATTTGTTTTCTCTCTTTACTAAAAAATAGTTTTTTGATCAACAACAATTATTTTGTTGAAAATAAGTAATTTCTATATGAATTCGACTCTCTTGTCGAAATAAAAAATATTTTTCAATTCAAAAATCAACTGTTTCATTGATAATTTATTTTGGGCCTGAAAATTTGTTTTTCTGGTTAAAAGTTGATATAATATTTTGAAAATGCATTTCCTGGTAAAAGTTTCATTATTTTGGGAAATCTTAATTATCATCGGGATGGTCAATGACCGATCAGATGAGATACTTATCACATTACGTGAAAATAGATACCTGCACTATCGGTCTAAGATACCACTCAAATTCAAAATTTTACATTTTTCTGAATTTTAAAATTAAATTTTATCCGTTCATAAAGATCCCTTCTCTTTGGAAGACCTGGGTTCGATTCCCAGCAGAGTGTTTTTTTCACAGATAAAATTTAATTTATCATTTCATTTTAAAATATACGTCATTGTTTTTAAATGAAAACATATGATTGATAATTCGTCTTTTTTTGGCATAAAAATTTTCGGTGTTAAAAATTAATCTTTTTTTTTGATGATTTATCTTTTCAGTTCGAAAATTCAACTATTTTTTGGAAAATTCGTAACCTTTTGACCTTTTGACTATTTTTTAATTAAAATTATAATTGTTGTCAGTGTAAATATCAACTATTACATTTTTTTAAAGGGGTTTATTTCTTTCTGTTTGAAAATTTAACTAGTGAATTAGATAGTCATTTTATGGTTACGGTTTTATCATTGTAATTAAAAAGCTTTTCGCTAGTTCGGAATGTAACTATTTTGTTGAAAATTAGTCTTTTTGGTAGAATATTAATCTTATCTGTTGACAATTTATATTATTGTTAAAAATTTATCTGTCTTATTTGAATATTTACCTATTTTGTAAACAAATGGTCCCTTTTGGATAATTAAAATCGTTTTTTATTTAATGAAAATCACTTTCAGTTACCAATAGAAATAGCTAAAATTTAGATTAAATTTGTAATTTAAAAGTGCCTAAATTACTTTTTTGCTTGTTTATTTGGTAACTATTTTAACAATTTTTCGAAAATTATCATTTTTATTTAAAATGTATACTATCAAGTAAAACAAAAACATTTTTGTAGAAAATTAAATTTTGTTTGTTTAAAAACGCAATTAGTTCAAAATTAATCATGTTTTGCTTGATGATTGAACTCTTTTTGTTGAGAATCAACTTTTCTGCATACATTTTTATTATAAGTATATAAAATCATCAACAATTTGTTTGAATTTTCGCAGAAACCATAGGAAAAACGTATTTAAATAATCTAAACAAAAATTTTAAATAGTTATTTAAAGTTTTTACTTTACTTTAAAGATTACTTTCCCGCCAAATCAGAAGATTTGTATATTTATAATTTCAAATGTACGTTTCGATATCTTGACCTGTTTCATTGTCATCAAAATTAAACGGCTTTTAGTACTTAGAGGATTTAGCCAGGGTGTGAGCGCACAAAATGAAATTATTTCGTTACTACGGAGACTCGACGTCGTGTAGGCCGTTTCCAAATGACTTTTTTAACGACATGCTGGCACTCTCAGCGTCGAAAGTGGGTTAAATCAAAATGAGTAGACCGTGTTTCTGTTTAAATGAGAGACTTAAGTCTCAGCTACGCCCGGAGCTTAAGAAGTTTTAATCACAGAATTTTTAGAGGTGTTGATTAGGGATTTAAAAAATCGTAAAAACGGATAGTTGAAATGAAATAATGATTCAAAGTAACAGCGTGTTTTAAAAACGAACGAATTGCTAAAATAAAGAAAAATCTATTAAGATATAAATATCAAAGTATTATAGAACAGAATCAGTTTACAGGGTGGCCACCATCCCAGGAGCAATTCGGGAGCAATTCGGGAGCAATTCGGGAGAAATTCGTGAGAAACTCGGGGGAAATTCGGGAAAAAATCGGGAGAAACTTTCACCGCGAGAATACCGGGAGAAAGTTAAGAGAGAAATATTAAACCGGGAGATTTCCTATATTCAATAATTCGTGCTCTTTGTAAGTTTTGTTAAAGTTGCCAATTAGAAAGCAAATAATTCTCAAAGTGTTAAGAATAATAAAAATTGAAAGGTTCACAATATTTCTCGTTTTAAATGTCACTGAATCCTACGTAATATGATACTGATTAATAATATACCTATCATTTTTAAAATTTCTATAATTTCAATTCAAAATTATGGCTTTGAATGCATTCTTCTATAACAATTTTATATGATGCTTTGAAACTAAAGTTTTTTCTCAAATTAATTTTTAGAATAATTCTCGGAGGTTTAAAATTTAATGTTTTAAAATGTTGTAGTTTAAAATTTACATAATCATATAGAATGACAAGACCATTTCGCTATTATATATTAAAAATTTTCATAATAAAAGCCTTGATAATCAGTTTGGAATTTAAAATTGTACAGTTTCAAAAAATGGAATCATAGTACAGAAATCTTGTTATTTACTTTAGTTTTCGATATAATATCTTAAAATTTTCTGATATTTAGTTGAAGATTTAAACTAATACATCATTAAAAATCAGAAATTGTATTGGAAAAATTCAAGAGTGAATATTAGTTCTAAAGGAAGATATGAGATTACAGAATTAAAAATTAGCTATAAAATAACAAAAAGCCAAAATTAAACTATGTAACTAAAAATTGATACAGGGATAAATGCATAATGTCGGTAGTTTGAAATGGTTGAAATAATTTTTGATTTCTGAATTTAAATGTTAAAAACAAGAAACAGAAAAACAGGTGAGAAACAAAATAGTTACGTGATTCTGGATTTAATGTCACGCTTAGTCCCAAAATTGACATTAAATCCAGGTTCGAGTGTACTTACATTTTTTACGGATTTAGAATAATTTTTCCAAATAAATTATTATTCACTTTTTAATACTTGAACTACAAATTCATTTCTGAAATAATTTATTTACAGTTAGAGTTGATAAAATAAAAATGATGTTATAAAAAAATGTCAATATCAAACGCTTTTAAGTTTTAATTGTTAAAGTCCTTAATACTATATTCTACAATTCATTAAATTAAAAATTATATTCAAGATCTTCGGATTTCTCCAATGACTGAATTTGAATGGGATATTTTACCGCTTGTTACGTGACGCCAACGAGCTTACAGAAGTACCCGCGAAATTCAAACTCAAATGAAGCAAAGTAAATTTTCTTTAAAAAAATTTAAAAAGTGAGTAGTAAGTCAAAAATCGAGATATAGCTTTGATATTAGGAAAGAAAAGTTACTTCTTTTATTATTTTTGGCAATTTGGAAAGCGAGCGATAAGGACAATCATCGCGAAAAGTTATAATGTATATTTTAAAGCCTTTTAAAGATTTTGAAGAGATACTAAAGAAAGATTGTTTCCAAAAATGGCAAAACTACGGCAAGTCTCCTCAGCGGCATCACTCGCTCAAGAAAGTTTTTCAAGTACTTACAAAGATGGCCAAACTGCAGCAATTCTCCTCAACAAAACATAAGTTTCAAAAAATTCCTCATTTTCCTGCTTTTAGGCTTCTTTAAAATTTTACACATAATAGCACGTAAATCGTTTTATTCATTATTTTAGAGTTTATAAATTTGAATGATCGTGTTACTACATTTTAGGAAATAAAATTTTTGTGGGCTTCTTAGTGTAAGGAAATAATTCCGTTAAGGCGCTTCAAATGACTGTTGGTTTCGCTTGATCCACTATACGTTTAAAAAAAGAATTGCTGAAGGTAGCATTTTTACCACAGAATCCAAGATAATTACACTGGTTTACACAGAGAGTCTCTTCACGAAAATGTTCATCTTTTTTTTATAATTGAAAATCGATTTTTTGTCGCTCTTGAAACCGGCCACATTCTGACTATTGTATACGCTGAAATGCTGGTGTTTCCAGTTTCAGGCGCAATAACACACTTCATTTTCTTCAAAAAAGAAGCAAGAACATTTTCCGGAAGAGAACTCCGTCTAACCCAGAATTTAGATTATGTGGTAAAAATATTAAATTCAACAATTCATCCTTTTAAACTAACTGGTTCAAGCGTACTGAGGCTCGTGAGACACCTTTAAAGCGCCTTAACTCCTTACGGTGCTACTCTAAAATTATTTAAGCGCTGAAAAGCATATTCTACAGCTTATTGTTCAATTCTCAAAGTTAATGTGCACTTTATGGAGTTAATGATACTCTTACGAAATAATCCTTTCAACTAATTTTTTTGACAATCTTCTTGCTGAAATAACGCAATAATTATTATCAAAAGCGTTAACCATTTTTAAAAACTGCTTTCCTAATTATGTGAATAATTTTTTCACAACTTCATTAATATAAAACATTCATTCTTAATTTTTTTTGCTTCAGCGACGTAGAAACGACTGTATAAATTTTATATTTAAGCAGAGAATCTTCCTAAAACCTGAAACATTATGTAAAATGTGACATCACCTACATAGAATTTATTAACTAAAATTGCGTTTCCTGCGACTTACTCTAGAGAAATATAAATATGTAAAAATATATTTTAAAAAACAAACTTGACGCCTCTTATCTCTGAGGTAACAACTTTAGGATATATGTATTATGCGATCTAATAAAGCAGTATAATCTACCTTACTTAAAAGTTAAATCTAATTCTTTATTAGTACATTAACTAGGCTATTTTCGACTTTAAAAAGATGAGGATTCTTAACATTCTTAACTTCACTTTACCATTCCTCCTCAACTCTATTGGCAAATATAAAACAATATATGCAAAATATCTCAAACTTTAAACTTTTTAAAAGCCAATTGCTATTCTGATAAAAAATTAAATTCGAAAAGTTTTCCTATCGATACAGAATTTACACAAATGAGACTCTCCTAACTGGGCAACGTCTAACCTGAAACAAAAAAATATCTAAGTAGGTTTGTCTACGTGTACATCTGGTACAATCTGTACTATGAACTTTGATAATCTGAGCCGCTCACCCAGCTTCTGCAGACGCGGCGCTAGCGGCACAGTTCCGAGCTTGCGCAATTCAGGAAACTTTAGCACCCACGTTTCGGAGCTACATATCGTCGCAAGTTTGGGGTAATCAGTGCCCCGAATCTGGAGCAGCTGCCACACGAAATAGAAGTGCAGCAAATCTCTCACCGCGAGCGGGACGAATTGACCTAACTTCTCCTGATGGTGACCCTATTCCTCGTGTTCCTTGATTCGGAACTTCTGATTCTCCTGACAGACATAATTGTCCTGAAAGATCTCTTCTTCCTGCAGAACCTTCTCCTCCTGTCACGTATAGGCCTTCTCGTGCCAAACCTTATTATCCGGTCAGATCTTCTCCTCCTACCGAGCCTCTATTTCGTGTAAGGTCCAGGTCTTCTCCTGTCAGAACCTATTCTCAGAGTCATTCCCTAAAATAATCTGCGACGGTGATTTGGAATTCAAAAATACACTTTTTCTGATAATAAATCAATTCAAGTACGAGTAGGTGCAAGTACTTTGGGCTTGCGCCAACCAAAGTAAAAAATGTATTAACAATATCAACTAGCAACGCAATTGCAATAATGGATACTAATATATTTCTTCAAGGATTGTTTAATCAGAATTTCAAATGGGTATGCATAAATAGAAAAAGCGGCGCGGTGTTCGTATGAACCTCACAATTAGCCTATTAGACTCCATTAAGCCTCAATCGTCGGATCCCAAAGAATTTTTTTCCCATACCTGTCATTTGATAACAAAAAATAAGTGAAATAGTTTACGATTAGTTTTTATGAATACTTCAATCTACACCCCAATTAAGACGTTTTTCCATTGAGCACAATATTTAGCGGCGTATTTTCGACATCGTTACGACATCTTTACGACAACTCTAAGATATCCTATGTCCATGTGATTACGGTGTCTTTCCAACATCGTAAAGACATTTCCAAATAATAAGACGGCTTCACGATGTCATAAAGACACCTTAAGGGCATGCACATAGGACGTCGTAAAGTTGTCGTAAGGGTGTCGTAAAGGCCTCGCCAAATTTTGTGCTCACTGGCTTAGCTTACAATCGAGTAATCTGAAAACAATTAATTAGGATTGATTTATTACCCAAACATATACAAGATTGATTAAGTCTGTGTGATTACCTAAGTTAGCGTGATTAGATTGTTGATCAAACAAGAGAATGATTTTTCGATTCAAATAGAAAAAGGATCCTCTAGAATTCTCATTGCAAATCAGTTGCTGTGAAATGGCCTTGTCTTGTGATATTTAGTAGTAGAAAAACTACTAATCAATTCACAACAGATGAAAAAATTCCATGGTAAGCCATTTACAATGTAAATTGTAAAAATCTTTCTTTCTCGGAAAGAATTGCAGCTACAACTCATATTTGAATGCTTATTATTAAATTAGCAGATGTTTTGAGACTAAAATTTTAATATTAAGTAAATGGAGATTGTGACAAAGAACAAACAACTTCTGGACAGACTTGTTTTAATTCTGAGAAAAAAGTCCTAGTTATGTGTATCTTTCTTTAACGTATTAATTGATGCAAAAAACTAATTTCTCGTTCTTCTTTTTTCTGAGTTAACTCATTTTCATATTTACACGCTGCCTACTGTATGCCAACTTACAGTCATTAATGAACAATTATAAAATATTCATAACATTTGCAAAGTCAAGCATAAAGTATGAAAAGATTACTTTTAAACTGAAAAAATTATATTTTTAACTTTTATAAATTATACAGTTTAAAGACTTGAAAATATACAAATCCACATAATTGGTTAACTCACGGGCAGTGACGTTTCCGTTTGAAATCCAGGCTGAGGCAGATTTTTTCTTGTTCTTGAAGAATTATTTGTCTAAAGACATTTTAAAGAAAATTTTCTGAAACTATTTTTTTTCCTAAAACATCACTTTATATATTCTCAGGTACCCTAAAAAAACGAATTATCTCGAAAACTTTTTAAATACCTAACTAACTACCAAATTTAATTTTAGAGTATTTAAAAATCTACATTTGATTTTAGATTTTTTGGATTCTTTACCAATTTTGAATTATTTTTGAAATTTAAAAAAAAATTTAAATATCTTTGAAAATAATTAGAATTTTTTCTAAAACTTACAATAAGTCCTGCGAAATTAAAATAAATCTTGTGATATAAAATTTGTGATATTTCAAGTGATTAGATAGATTTTTCTTCTACAAACTTGTAAAATTCCCGGTCAAGAATACATTTATAATCATTTCCCGGTCTCAAAAAATTCTTGGTAATTACCCAGTTCCCCGTTCCAGCGGTCACCTTAAGTAATGATATTTCAGAAACGAATTTCCTTCTTCTCGAATGATGATACATATATTATGCTCCGTAGGATAAAAATGTTTGAATCTCACGTTTTTAAAACATACAATCTTCTGATTCTTAAGTCTTATTTTTTTTTATTTATGCAATAACTAGTTGATTTTCGCATTTCTTGACTTCTTAGTATCAGCATGAACTTTCGGTATGACAAAGGCAAACATTTAATTTTAATTTGATTGATGTTGTCTGTGACCCTACAATTTTATTAATAACATTTTAAGTTTTAAGAACTTGGTTATTTTAACTGAAACAATTGTAAAAGTCTAAATCGTAAAGCGTAACCTCGCAACTCTCCGAATCAGCTGAGTTCGTTCCCTGGTGAACTTAAATGGTTATTCACAATAAAATGATGTCCCGTACATCCATGGAAAAATTCGAGACCCTGATTGGCTGCGAGGATTACATGATTTAGCATCTTCATTGGCAGTCAGGCTCTCCTGTCGCATGTGGACACACTGCGTACAGTCCCATATTAAAGAACATGAACTTAGTAAAGTAACGAAGTGACGCCATCTAGTGGATTGAGAACAAACTATAGCTCTATTCCGACAACCCTTCCACCCCACTCCCCCATTTATACTAGGCAAATTATAATATATTATTTAATTTAGATTTACAGGAAGAATCATTTACGTAAACAAACTATTTTATGCAATATAAAAAACATGAAATAGCGCATGATCAGAAATTCATTGCATTTTTTTGATATTACATGAAATGGTTTGTTTGTGCAAATTATTCTTCCCATAATTCTAAGTGAAAAATGTTTAAACAGACGCTAAGGGCAACACTTAAGTACTACTTCGAACAGATCGGTCTCTTTTTCAATTTAAAAATAAAAATTATGTAAATTTGTTTTAAACAAAAAATGTAATTAATTTGGAGACGTGCTTAATATAATCACTCACTCGTTATTTACATGTCCGCCTCGTGCCTATATTCCTGATCTCCTCCTTCTGCCACACAAGCATCAACACAGACGCCACCTAGGCTAGCTAGAAATCACTAAAACTCGTTCACGATTTAGCCTTATGACTGTACCTAGTGTGCATGTGGATACGATGCAAGAGTGACAGCGCTGGTGTTGAAAGTACATTGTAACCATGCAGAATAGATATAAGGAGACCAATCTGTAATGCATGGACTTCACCAAAAAGGGTCACTTTTCTGTTGCCAGAAGTACGCATACACGCATGTGCAAAATAATACTGACGTATAGTTCAAAAGTTCCCGAGCGTGGCGTGCCAACCGCACTTAAAATAAATATGGCCGCCTCCATTGTGTTGTTTTGACAGGCCGCTTGAACAAGTAAAGAATTAATAAATCACAGCAAGATACACGTATTTCTGAGTTTAAAACTTAATTACATTGCAGGATATGAATCTAAGAAGTGAGTGGGAAGAAGCTCTTTCGATAACCCTGAGACAGATGTTCTTTGCGAAATACATTTTCAAACGGAAGCTGTAGAAACATTCTTTGAAACGAAAATTCCGTATGGAAGAATTCACCGGATACAAAGAAAACTCAAAAGTTTAAAACGGAATGCTATTCCAAAGAAGGTATGGTTTCATTTGCGAATATCCATTTTGTCTTGATGTATAATATTATATGCAATTTATTTCGGGATGATGATTTCGAGATCAGCGGGCATATTTTTTTAAAGTGCGGTTAGGACGCTACGCTCGGGAAGTTTTGAACTATACGTAAGAGTTGTTTTGCCCATGTGTGTCCGTACTTTTAGCAACAGAAAAGTTCTCATTTTCAGTTCCACTAGTTTGGTCTCCTTATGTCTATTCTCCATGGTTGGAACATTGATGCACGTTACCAGAGGGTCCGCACGTAACTAGATGATATAAAATGGGCGCTACATTTGACAAGTAGACTCTGAAAATTTATGCCTTCTCTATAGCCGTATTTAACGAGGAAATTCGCTTTCCAGCATTAATAGAATAACCTTGAACTATCTATTTGGAAAGGCCGATCCTTGGTTGGGGGGGGGGGGTAATGCCACCCTGCAGCCGCGCCTTTTAAAAACACAATTTCTGATTGGCAGAACGGCTCCACTGATTCGAGAGAACCTTTAATACGAATATGTCAAAACATTGACATATAGTACTGGAGCGCTGGCTACAGCTATCGGAACAGGATCAGGTAATAGAAAAAGAGGACAAATCGAGAAATTCTACATGTCTTTTTCTAAGGACGGCGATTGGTGGTTGTTCACTTGATCGATTTCTAATAAAAGCAGAAGAAAGATGAATAGAACCAATCACGATCCTTAGAAAAGGACAGTTCTTTTTCACTATTTGTTTTCTCTTTCTATTCCCTGAATTAATTCCGACAACCGGAGTCAGAGGTTCAGTACTATGGGTCAAACTGTTCAACCAACAGTATAGTCAAGTCATCCCAGTGGGTACAAAACTATGAGAATCCCAATAACGTCCTTAGGACGTTCCTAGGACGTCCTATGTCAGGCCAATTAACGTCTCTAAGACGTCCAATGTCCTAAAGATTACCTACAGACGTCTTAAAAACATGGACGTTCTCGGGACATCTTTCGTACTGACATTAGATGTTTTAAAAGCATCTCTAGGATGACCACGCGATTCTACACGCGGCGCTTACCACACAGTTCCGCGCTTGCGTAGCTTAAAAAGATTTGACACCCACAATTTGGAGCAACTCATATCCGCAAGTTTAGGGAAACCAGGACTCCGAATCTGGAGCAGCCTTCACATCCAACTGTAGAGTTCGCGTTCAAAAGCTTGGATAACATCGGGCTTTTTGCTGATAGAGTTGGCTGAAGACATTGGAAACATTCGAGAGCTATGTAGGCTACTATTATATTGACCATTACAACCATATCCAAAACTTATAACCTAGTTCTCATAGATCTGCAGTGTTTCTGTCCAATTTTGACCCAAAGAAAGATTGAAAGTTCCTCTGTGAGCAGTATTCGAGGGAAAAAAATTCATTAATGTCTTCAAATCGGTTTTTAATTTTGCCACAACGTTTTTAGGATAAGCCAATCTACGGTGTTTCACTTTGAGGAAAATGTAATCCTCTGTTTCTTGTGGCAGAATTGAGATCAGAGTTTGAATCTATACCTGCTGGCGACTCTATTCCTGGTGGTTCTGATGTGGGATCTTCTAATTCTCCTGGCAGGTATAATTCTCTTGTCAGATATAATTCTTCTAGAATGTCTCTTCCTCCCATAGATCCTCATCTACGAGTCAGGTCCCGTTCTCCTGCAGTAGTCTCCTCTTGGTCCTAGAAGCAGGTTTCGTCCTTCCAGAAATAATTCTTTACCAATACCTGGTGTTGAAATTAGAGAAGGTGCACATTTTCAGCTTATTCCCTACTCGAATCCGCACCGGCGATTTGAAATACGAAGATACACTTTTCCTCTCCACATACCAATTGAATTAATAGGAGCAAATTTTACTCGTGCGCACATGCCAGTTGAATAACAAGAAGTACTAACGACACCCACTGGTGATGTTGTTGCAATTATGAAATTTAATAGAACTCTGCGTGGAATATATAATGCAGATGGAAAACGGGTTGGAATAAACATAGAAAGTGGCGCGGTGTTCAAATTGAGTCAAGAATTAGTCGATGAAACTCCACTAGGTCACGGTCGCGGAATCTTAAAGATGTTTAAAGTGGTACGTTTGAATAATTTAGCGCACCACTTTTCAGATGAAAAATTCAGATGAAAATTGTAGATACTTCTAATTCCTGTTTTCCAAGCTTCGGAAGAGGTAATTATTAATTTAAATACTGTTTTTCTTAAACGATTTCACTGATAGAAGAAACTTATTTTTTGGGGTTTTTCAGTAATTTGCCTTTTTCCGTTCGATGGAAGTTTTACAGCGTAATTAGGATAAAATTAAATCGTCATAAGATTTTAGAGAGTGCCAATGAGTAAATGTTAATGGAAACGTACAGAATTTTTCACAAAATGTTTTGACTGTTTGGATTTCCTAAAACAGAATTAGAAAGAAACAGAAAAGTGCAGGCTTTTCGCAGCGAAAGTTGTTGGAGTTCTTTAAAGAAAGCAACACCCAAAATGTTTCTTCTAATTGTCAAACAATGAAAAAAATATTTATTTTTGACACGTGCGTAATTTCAGACCTTTTCGATACCTATAAATCGGAGCTAAGGCTCTACTTTGCACTCCCTAGGGAATTGCAAGTGACGTCAGAGGTCAATAATAAAAATTTTACATCTAAGAATTCGCATTCTACGATAATCAGCCTATTCAATTACCAAAAATGTCCGGATATTTCTGAACATTTCCGGAAATGCATCGACTTTTTTTAAAATATATTGTTGGGTAATTTATGCTAATTGACCTGTATAATTACTATAATGACCAATAATTTCCATAAAGTTCCGCCAATTTATAGAAATTTTTATACTCCATTTTTGTGAATTGATATTATGTTACCATCAATTACCTGTAATATTACCATAAATTACCCAAAAATTTCCGGAAATGTTTAGAAATATTTAAATTTGAATGTTGGCTTATATATGCTAATTTACCTGCAAAGTTACCATACATGACATGATAAATTTCCGGAAATAAACAGGCATTTTAAAATGAAAATTTTAGGAATTTACGGTAAGTTAACATACATTACCTGTAATATAACCATAGATTACTAAAAAATTTCCTAAATTTCTGGACATTTTGGAAAATGTTTAAAATTGCACTTTTGGATCATTTATGTTACTATATTTACCTGAAAAGTACCATAAATGACTCACAATTTCCATAAAATTACGGAAATTTATCGACATTTTCATATTGAATTTAATTTATTGTGAGTTACCATAAATTTCCTTTAATACTACTATGAATCACCTAAAACTTCGATGAATTTCCGGAAATTTAAAAACATTTTTATATTGAATTTTGAGGAATTTATAATAACTTACCATATTTACATGTAAAATTACCATGAATAGCAAAAAATTTCTATTTATTTCCGGAAATTTATAGAAATGTTTAAATTGACTTCTGAGAAATTTATGATAAGATACCATAAATGACCAACAATTTCTATAAATTTCCGGAAATTTATCGAAATTTTCATATTGAAATTTTGGGAATTCATAGTGAGTTATCATAAATTAGCTGTAATATTACCATGAATGAACAAAAACATTATAAATTTCTGGAAATTTATAAAGATGTTTAAAATTTCATTTTTGTAATTTATGGAAATTTACAATATTTATCTGTAAAATTACCATAAATAACATAACATTTTCATAAATATCCAGACATTTATAGACATTTTTAAATTGAATTTTGGACGATTTATGGTAGTTTATATACTAAATTCCTGGAAATTTATTAAAATGTTTAGAATGTAATTTTTGTTAATTTATGGAAATTTACAATATTTATCTGTGAAATTACCATAAATAACATGTAATTTTCATAAATATCCAGAAATTTATAGACATTTTTAAACCGAATTTTGGACGATTTCTGGTAGGTTATCGCAAATTACTCTAAAATTACCGAGAAATATGGGAAATAATCTATACAAAAAAGCCCCCAAGATGCATAATATAATATATCTAGCAAATAACACAAAATGTGATTTCAAGAATTTAAAAAATCAGAATTTGCTTTTCTTGCGACCCCAATATTTATAATTCATACCCTACTTATTTCTTTTTAGATTTGCCGCGAAAAGCAATTTTTTTTGTACTTTTATTGAAGTCAGCATACCAGACATTATTTCGCTTTTATGACTTGTACGCGAATAAAGGAAATGGTCTCACCTTACATAATGAAACGACCAGATTATCCACACAAAATGTGCCTGGGTAACTCAGCAGAAAAATTGCGAAAAGCACAATTTTGTGTTTTATTTCGTGAAACTATGCCTGAATTCTTTATGGCCACTATACATTATGATAATAACTGAATCTTTCTCATAAGAAAAAATTGTGCACGTATAATATATGACTCTTTAACAAAATGCTCGAATTTTCAACAAAACAATTAAATTTTGAACATAATAATAGAATGTTTTACCTTAAAAGATAAAATCCTAACCAAAAGTGTCATAGTTTATATTTCAGTAAAAAAATACGAAATTTACACAAAAAAAGAATTTCAAATAAAAAAAGGCTAGTTTTTGACAAATAAAGATTTTTCACTCAAGAGAGAAATAAAAGTTTATTTAGATTGTTGAGCCTTCAAGCCCAAAGACAATTTTTTTACAAAAATTGAGGTTTGAAACAAAAATATGACTTTTCAGTATAACATTAATTTTACACGAATCTGATCAATTTCAACACAACAGTCATGAAATTCGAAACCAAGAAAATTATATTTTTACTAAAAAGGGAGAATTTTCAAATCAAAAAGTTCAAACTTAAAAAAATAGAAATCTTTAAAAAAAAAATTATTTCTTGACAATGTGATTTAATTAAATATTCTAAACAAGATATTTGAATATCAAAGCAAAGAAAAAGAATTTTTACCAAAAAGTTTCATTTTCATTAAAAAAAATAATAATTCTACTCAAAAAAAGATGAATTTTGAAATTAAAAAGACTAATTTCGAAAAAAAACATAGTTTAATTTTCTGTTAAAAAAGATTTTGGTTAATTTTTGACGATTAAAAAATGAATTTTTAACAAGAAATAAGTTTGTCCGAAAAAAACTGGATGTTTAGTCCAAAAAGAAGAATTTTTTCAACCAAAAAGGATTAAAATTTAATAAAATGGTTGAATTCTTTACCAAATAGTTGCATTTTTAGTTTAATAGAAGACAGATACAATTTTTACTAGAACAGATGAATTTTTCATAAAAAACAAAAAATTTGCGTTTAAAAAGTCCAACTTTCATCCAGAAAAGATTAAATATTTTTCTCAACACCAAAATATAAATTGTAAAGAAAAAGTAAAATTTCAAGTAAATAGTTACATTGTCAACAAAACAGCAGGATTTCTAACGAAAAAGTATGACTTTGTAGCAACATAGTTTAATTTTCAACCAAACATTTTAATTTTTCCAAAAAAGATAAAACTTCTCTTAGAACAAATGAAGTTCAGATTAAGTAAAAAAAGAAAGGAATGTTCAACAATTAATGCTAAAGCAGGTGAATTTAAAAAAAACGAGACAAATTTTCGAAAAAGGTTAAATTTTCAACAGAACAGTTTCATTCACTTTGCAACACCAAAATAAGAATTGAAAACAATAATTTAATTTTCTACTAAATATTCGAATTTTCACCCAAAAAGTATGACTTTTTAACAAGATTGTTAAATTTTCAACCAAAGAGTTTCATTATTGTCCAAGAAAAATGAAAATTCTAATAAAACAGGTGAATTTTTAAACCACAAAAATAAATTCTCAAACAAAGTGTGGAATTTTCAACAAAAAATACAAATTTGAAAGAAAAAGTAAATTTTCTAGGAAATACTTGAATTTTCAACAAAACAGTTGCATTTTTTTACCTGAAAAATTTTCAGAGCAAAAATTTTTCATCCAAAAAATATATCACTTGACCCCCCCCCCCCCCCCCCCCCTGAAGCTGTTACGTAATTTAAGTACGACCAAGTTCATTAGAAATATTCGACTTCACATTTTAAATTTCGGGAAAAGAAGCTTCTAATAAAAAAATGTAGACATTGTATAATTTTTCCAGTAAAATACAGACGTTCCCTGAAACCTAACATAAATAAATGGTGACTCTAATCAAATGTCAATATCTGAGAATGACAAACTTGGCGTCAGCATTTTATGATATAACACCTATTTGTTTCATTTATCATATCAGGCGCGGATCAAGAGGTGGGCGATCGGGGCGACAGCCCCCCCTGAGCTTGTGAAATAATACGTATAAGGCGTTATGTAATGTTCACAGTATTTGAAGAAGATTGTTTTTTTTTTTAATATTTAATAATGCCATTAAAAAGACCTCATCAATATCATTTGATAATTAAAAATCAACTGAATTAAGGGCTTTTTTTTTAGTCCTCAGTATAAGTTTGGTGGCGGCGCCCCCCTGTAGGATATCTGTGGATACGCCGCTGTATCAAATAATCTAACAAAGCAGAACACATTTCTTAGTTACATTGTTATTTCCATTCTTTATTAATGAAGTAATCAGTTTACCTTCTAATTTTAAAACATGAGGATTCTTCAAATTCTCGTCTTATCCTTGCCATTCGTCTTCAATTCAATTGGTAAATATAATAATATATGTAAAATATCAAAAGAAATGTATCTATTTTTGAATCTATATACAAATCAGAATTCGTACAATTTATTCTTAGTGCTATCGTAATTGATTTTCTTCCATTATTTAATAAAGTATCTTTGCAGTATGTATGGTAATCTTCTAAATCCACAGAAATAAAGATTGTATATTTCTGTGTACTTGTAAAATAATATTATTAAATATCATAGTAGATAAGTTTTATGTGGACATATTGTACACTCTAGAATGTACATTTGCAAACATTATAAACTCCCAACTGTGTAAGTTTAACTGAAGTGTTCGCGGTCTAAACCTGTGAACTGGCTTTGCAGAAATTTTACAGGGCGAAGGAAAATTTAGAACGTGGACCTATGCTGTAGATACCATAACGCAATTTTCAAAAATCTATACCAAAAAAACTACACTCGAACTCCAAATGCACGAGCTCCAAATTTACGAGCGCTCCACAGATACGAGCGTTCCAACTCCAAGGGACCGAGCGGAATTTTTTCTTCTCTTTTCCTGCACTATTTCAGTGGTGCTATCCCGGTCAGCGACCTTTTCAACTGCGAAAATACCGAAACGTGCGCATCCATTTGAAATTAATAAACACTATAAATAATATTACGGATAAGCATTTTAAAAAATTTTCACTTGTACGAAATAAATTAAATTGAATCTAAGAAATAGGTAATTTCTTGAAATAATCTATTATATTACTAGTAAAATTACAAGTTCATACTTTCAAATTTTAAATAGACTCGCTCTGTTCGGTGTATGCGCAGTTGACAAAGTCGCCGTCGCGAATTAGGCACTCGCGCATGCGCGCTGAATTGAATTTTACGTACGCTTGCACGTAGTTGGGCTGTGTGCGTTTTTACGTATTACACCCAAAATCTAGGATCCCAGGAGTGCACGCAAAGATATGTGAGCCCCTTTCGCAAACTAACGAAAGCGCACACCTACTTGTCACTGCGCATCGCAATTAGTCCGGAACCAGAAGTCCTAATAAAGGACGCCAAAGTTGGATAAGCGTTCACGGTCAATGCGTCCATTGAGTGATATACGACTATAAAGGGGATAGGAAAATGACTAATTTTATGAAAAACGGCAATTTTTCAAGAAGATAACTGCATTCTTTAACTAGAAAAGATTAGTTTTCAATCAAAAGTGGAATACTTTAATTTTCAGTTAAGAAGATTAATTTTCAACGAAATAGTTCAATTTTAAACTAAAAAATATGAATAAAGGAAAATGTAAAATAAAATAATGAATCATTAAAAAAAATATTAATTTTCAACCCAATAGATGATTTATCAAATGCAAAAAATTATTGTCGACCAAGAAGATAAATTTTAATACAAATTATGGATTTTGCCTACAAAAAAAATTAAGTGTTCACCAATTGGTTGATCATCTAACTGAAAAGATAAACTTTTTACTAAAAAAGACATATCTTTAACAAAAGGTACGAATTTTTAACGAAAAAGATAATTCAAAGAAAAAAGATAACTTTTCCACCAAAAAAGGTACATTGCCATTGAAAATTATAAATCTTTACCCCAAAAACTGAAGTTTCAACCCAATAGTTCAACTTCTAACAAAAAAGGTGAAATTACAATAAAAGAGATTGATCAATTTTCAAACCAATAGTTTTTTTCCAACTAAATTCTGAAACAAAAATCGAAATAGACTAAGAATATTAATTTTCTATAAAAAAAATTAATTTTAAACTAAATAGATGAATTTTCAACCGCGAACATTAATTCTCTACAAAATACATGGATTTTCAAATAAAAAGTTGAATTTCCAACCAAAAAGATTAATTTTCTACAAAAAAGACGAATTTTTAACGAAAAGGATGAATTTTCAACCACAAAGAAAAAATTTAACAAAAAATTCATTTTTGGCAAAATACATTAACTTTCAATCAAATAGTTGAATTTTCAAGAAAAAAAATATAATTTTGAAACCAAAAACAGAATAGACTAAAACGATTAATTTTGTTACAAAAAAAGACGTATTTTTAACCAGAAAGATGAATTTTCAATCACGAAGATTAATTTTCTACAAAAAAATTAACTTTGGACAAAATAGATTAATTATAAATCAAATAGTTAAATTTTAAACTAAAAAATATCATTTTTAAATAAAAAATCGTATAGACTAAGAAGATTAATTTTCTACGCAAAAAAGATGAATTTTATCATTAAAGATGAATTTTTAGCCAAACAGTTGAATTGTCAACTAAAAAAGGGTTAAGTTTTAAGAAAAAATATAATATTTTAAATTTTAGTTTTCGAAATTATTTTCAATAAGCGAAGAATTGGCAACAAAATAGTTCAGTTTCTAAAAAAAACAAAATAATAAATTTTATCCAAACAATAAATTTCCCACAAATTACTTGAATGTTCAACTAAGGAAACACATTTTGAAGAAAAATTATTAATCATTTACCCAAAGAAAATGTATTTTCGACCTCGGAAAAAATGCATAAATTTTGTATTGAATAGTTAAATTCTTAACTATTAAAGATCACTTTTCAAACAAACGTCGAATAATTAAATTCGTATTTTAAAAAAATATTTTTTAATCAAACAAACAATGAGTTTTCCACAAAATATTAAAACTATCGTATTGTCATCAAAATAACCGAATTTTCAACTAAAAAAAGTAACTTTTAAACATAAAACGGAATCGTCTTTTTTTCTTTTTTATATTTCTATTTTTCTATATTTCGTATAATATTGATATGTTTTTCTTTAATGTTATCTCCATCATCATTTAATTTTTGAAAATTGCAAATTTATCATAAAATATGGTTTGAAAATCGCGCTCCGATCAGGTAGGCCTGTTTTGCATTGCAATGTGATTAAAAAACCGGGAAAATAATCATCGTTCTTATTTTAGGACCGGGAGTTTCGATACAAAAATAAAATCTCCCTTGGACAGGGATTTTTTTAGATGGAGCGGGAATTTTTTAAAGAATAAACACTGGGATTCAGAAGAAAGGAGTTTAAAAATCCCTGTTCCCAGTCAAAAATTCGTCAGAATTTAAAAGTTGATTCTTCCGAAATTAAAAAAACGAGATCGCTTCAAGTAGTTTTTAGAGTAAAAGTAGTATTTCGAAAAGGAAATATTTCTGAATTATTATATACATTGTTTTACAATTTTTGTTGAGAATTTACCTTTTTTCTTGAAAATTAAGATACTTGTGGTTAGAATCTAAGCTCTTGTAAAAAATTAATTTCATTGTTAAAACATTCATCATTTTAACTGAAATATATTTTTTTTTTAAATGTCACCAGTTTGTTAAAAATCAATTTTTAGCGAAAAATGTAACTATTCCATTAGAGAATTGACATTTTCTGGTTTAAAATTCATCTTATTAAGTTTCTTTGTGTAGTCATTTATTTTTTCAAGTTACTTACCTGTTTTTCATTTCATAAAAACGTCATTATTTATGTATTCTGTTATGACTTAACAAAAGGTCAATTTAGAAAAAAAAGTTCAATAATTTTTATAAGAGTTTTGCTCTAGTTAATTTAATTATGTATAATAACGTTGTATTTGTTGAATAATTTTTTTAATTTAATCCCCATAAGTACTCGGTAATTAATTATTAATTCTCAATATCGAACCTGCACGCTTCTACCCGAGGGTAAATTTCATAAATAAATTAAAATTTGTTTTATACGATATTTACTCTTTCGAAATTCAGGTAACTTAGAGAATTCAAAGAGTTCAGAGAATTCAAAGAATTCAGAAAATGCAATGAACTCAAAGAGTTTAAGGAATACGAAAAATTCAAGGACTTGAGAGATCTCAGGGAATTCTATGAATTCAGAATATTCAATGAATTCAGACAATTTAAGGAATTTAGAAAATTCAAGGACTTAGGAGAATGGAAGGAATTCTGTGAATTCAATTAATTAAAAGAATTCAAAGAATTCTATGGAATCATAGAACTTAAGGAATTCGAAGCATTCTAAGAATTCACAGAATTTGAAGAATTCACAGAATTTAAAGAATGAGCAGAATGAAAGAAATTAAGAGAATTCAGAAAATTAAGGAATTCAGTGGTTCAAGAAACTAAGAGAATTTAAGGAATTCGAAAAATCCAAGGACTTCGGAGAACTGAAGAAATTCTGGGAATTCAGTATATTCAAGGAATTCAGAAAATTCAAGGAAATTAGAGAATTTAAGGAATTCGAAACATTCTAAGAATTCAGAGAATTAAAAGAATTAAAGAAATTCAGGGAATTTATAAAATTCAAGAAATTCTGATTCATAGAATTAGAAGAATTCAAGGAACTCAGAAAACCGCGAAATTCAGAGAAGCCATAGAATTCAGAAAATTTAAGGAATTCAGAGAATTCAAAGAATTCAGAAAATTCAAGAGATTCCGTAAATTTCAGGAATTTAGAGCATTCAAGGACTTTGAAGAACTTGAGGAATTCTGGATATTCACAATATTTAGGAAATTCTGAGAGTTTAAGGAATTAAGAGAATTCAATGTATTCAGATGTTTCTGTATATATTCGGTCTTTTTAATTTTAGAACATTCTATTTGACATTTATCAACTAACGAACATTTAATAAAATTAGTGCAAAAGTTTTGGAAAATGTAACTACTATGTGGACTTCAACGTGCACAGCTGGACGTGCACAGTTGTCCGAGGGCAATCGACGTGCACAATCGGGCACGTACCAAGCTACTACGTGCAATGTTGTCCGTCACTCTGGCTAGTGAAAAATAAGAATGTGTTGAAATAAACTTAATTCAAACAAATAACAAAAATGGTCTCGAACTTCGATTGTGAAATTGTCCATCAACTTTTCCACAACTGGTTTCTCATATATGCATGTACGATTACCTGCAAAAAAATGTAATCCTCTCTTTTTTTATTGCAGAGTTGAGTTCAGAGTTCGACTGTTTACCTAACGGCGACCCTATTCCTGGTATTCCTCGTTTCCGAACTTCTAAATCTCCAGGCAGATATTATTCCCCTAGAAGGTCTCTTTCTCCTGCAAAGCCTCCTCTTCATTCCAGATCCAGGAGTCGTCCTCTGAAGAATAGATCTTCCCGAATACTTGGATTTGAGGATGAAGAACTTAAACTCATTAGGCTTATTCCCATCTCCAATCCTCACCGTATATTTGAAATTCGAAGGTACACTTTTCCTGCCGATAAGCCAATTGAAATGAGAGGAGCACATTTTTCCCGCACCCCCATGCCAACTGAAGAACGAGGAGTATTAACAACACCCACTGGCGATGTTGTTGCAATATTACATACTGGTAAAGTTCTACGTGGAATTTATAATAATGTTGGAAAACGGGTGGGCATAAACATGGAAAGCGGAAATGTGTTCGAATTGAGCCCAGAATTAATTGATGAAACTCCATTAGGCCACAATCAACGAATCTTAAAGGTATTCAGAATGCTACATGTAAATTACGTGTAAATCACAATGATATAGTTTACTTTTCAATAAAAATTAAATAAACTAGAATTTAATTTTTTTCTAAATCACTGCACCTGCGTCAAGTTTCCAGTCACGCTAGATGATTTGGCGCACCACTTTCTTCAAGATCTATGGAATAAGGCAGTAGCTGCAAAATCAGCAAACAAAGAAAATCGACAAAGCCGTTTGAATCTGGATTTTACTGACACGCTTTATTAATATATGAAAATACAGTTGCTATGCGTCAAGCCTTATTTGACCATGTTAATTAGGACAAAAATTACCGGTGAAGCTCGAATCCATATTCAGGATCGCATCAATATGAGGTGAGAAGAAATATTAAAAACATTAGAGCAAATATATTATTCTCAAGAAGACTCAAGACAATTATTACAAGACTTGACTAACGTTAAAAGACAGGATAAAGAATTCATTCCTGAATACGGAGCTCGAGTGAATCAAATTTTAAATAAGTTAACGTCTGAAATAATGGAGAATACCCCAATGGAAAAAGCTGTAGGAATTTGTAAAGCTTATCTAGCGATTTCGGTTAGAAATTTTCTCCGTGGCTTTGATAAAGACGTCTACTCGCAAATTAGGGACAAAGATATTGCCACTTCAGAAAATGCTATTGCTCTTGCGAACCAAGCCGATCTCCAGTGGAAAAGTGGGAATAGAATTCATAAGAACGATGAAATAAAAATTTGAGAAAATTTAGGAAAAATCGAACGTACCGAAATTCCCAATAGGCGAGTCACATATATTGAAGCTAGAACCGAACGAAATTTTAATAATGAACGAGCACAAAGTCCCGTATAATGTTATGGATGCAATGAATTTGGGCATATCCAACGCTATTGTAAAAATATTTTAAAAATTTGTAAAAGAGAAAGAGAGAAAGAAATGTACTTATTGTAGTCTATTAAGTCATTTTATTCAAGATTGTAGATTTAAGCAAATACACGATAATGAACTTGAAACATTAAAGAGGAAACGCGAAGAGAATTTTTTAAACTCCCAGCAGGGTCGTCGAAACGGAGATGGCGAGTGGAACTTTTTGAGTATAACTACGATATCGTTTATAAACCAGGTGAAATTAATAGCAATGCAGATGCCTTATGCAGGAACCCTCATAATTTAGAGGGGAAAGAAGGCTCTCTCCCTGTAATGTTGATGGATGATCATGTTTTGCATACGCGAACTCCTACCATGCTCGTCTGTTATCAGAACAGGATGAAGAGAGTCCTGAAATGGAAGCTTGTGTACAAGCATTGTTAGGAAGGATTTTTCTGAGTAGGATGAACCCCAACGCAGGCAAGATAATGCTGCCGAATATTAGCTGGCCGTTGGCCAATGATCCTAAGGTCAATGGTAACCCGGCCATTGTCTCAATAGAGGAAAAGGGGGACAATGGTAATCCGGCCATTGTCTTCAGAAAAAATGAGGCAGGAAATAAGACCTCACAGAAAACAAAAATTCAGGTGCCCCAATATCAGAGCGTTTTTGGTGATTTTTACCACCACAATCTGGGGGGATTGAGATCCTTTGGTCATCAATGCCTAAAGATGTTACGGATTTATACGGAATTGGGGTACCCAGTCCCCAGTAACTCTGTTGAGGTAGATACTGATGTCCTATTCAGCCCTACTCTCATCGGTTCCAGTATGGTCAACGAGCATCTGCCTGAAAATATCAGGAGTTATCCTGCTCCTCTGATAAAAGAAGGGACCGATGATCAGGAGATCGGCTCTATTACAGCCACCTACTCTTTTGTTGGTGAAGCCATCAACTCTGTTGTTGATGAAGCCCTCACTTTAAGATTGAGTGAGGATGGTTGCGGACGGGCTATTCCTATCTCAGAGAAAAGTTCCATTAAAATTAGTAAAGTAACTCATATAGAATCTAATCCTCAAATAAAAGGTATCAGTTGCTTGTCATATTCCAAAGATAAAATGAATATGGGTAAAGGAAACATTGCTCATTTGTGTCCTCTAATGGACTTTTACAATCCGAAAATAATGAGGAATTAAACAAAAATCAGTTATTTGATACAGAAAGTTTTAAAAAGAAACACCCAAGGTTAAGAGATATCGTGGTTTACTCTAAAAAACAAATAGGTATCTCTTCAGTATGGTCGTTATAAATAAAAAATATGATAAAGTATTCCTGAATTCTATTTTTAGTGCTAAACTGGCTTTGAAGAAAACCATGGAAACATTAAATGTCAAATGTGTCAAAATTTCAAATAAAGGAAATCAACTCGATTTTATTTCTTGGATTTCAATTGAACAAACGTTAAAAACAACATTTTAAAAACTCCCTAACTTGCACTTTCACTTAACACACTGTTACACTGGGTGTGACCACTAGTAAGAAAACAAGGGATTATACCTCTTTTCTTTTTTTATATTAAAAAAGGGCTATTTTCAAAACTAGCCCTTTCAGCAACACGTGTTAACAGACTCTTGACAGTTTTCTCAGCCTTCATTACTTTCCCCTATTTCCGCGCTTCTACTCTCGGTCGTAAACCGTGGATCTTGAATCTAGAGAGCCGACCCTCAATACTGTCATGGTTAATGAATTCAAATTTCGTCATATTACAATTCCATGATAATCTTATCAAACAAATATAAGGAAATTCCCAGTAATATAAAAGTTGTTTCTAATATTGAATAATAAAACAACTTTTAAAATAAGGGATAAGGTGTGACGGCTTGCGTATTGCCGTCGATTAAACTCGTTGATTTTATAACCTCAGTTGATAAAGAAGAAACTTTCTTTATCGCAGGATACGAGCTGATTTGATTTTCTATAAGAAATGAATAATTCTTTTATGAAATTGTTTATCAAAGTTATTTAGAATGTAAGCATAAACCCTTCAACATTCTCTCTCTCTCTTCTTCTTTAATTTTAGGATAAGATAATTTGTCTTAATATACCTAATAAGATAAAATAGTATACATGAGAATGTAGCCTTATTAAAAGTCACGTATTCCGGGCTTACGTAGTCAGCTTGATACGTTACGGCATTCGTTAGCGGGCTTCTATTGGTCAGACTCAACGTCCAGGGATTGCACTTGACTCCCCTACTCTAATGCTACCCTTGTACGTAATCCAAAAACGCAAGGTTATAAATATATGTGACTCGGGGAGGAACGGCATATATCTTTCAATCGTTGATATTCATTGAACCCACGTCACTCGAGATCCTAAATATTGAATATTATAATTAAGATAGTAGATTCTAAAATGTAAAAGTTCCGCGTAACTTAGTGTAGTCGTCAAATCTAGTTGATACCTAACATTAAGTGAAGTTAGATATAGAATTTAGTTGTTAATAATAATAATTTTAAAAGTTATATTAACTGTTGTGTGTGTGTGTCCCATGGATTAATATGTAAAGTTAAGTGAATAAAGTTACTAATTTAAAATGACATATTTAACTTGTAAGATTCTTCATTTCATCGCCTGTGATTAATATAAAGATTCAAATAACCGCGGTAGTTGCTTTTCAAATCAACGCCAGTCAGCAGCGAACCTTAAGACCAGAAAAGGAATCCACCAATCAAAGAACAATCCTTTATATTATTCGGTGGATCCGTAAGATAGGACGTAACACCGCGTTATTGTGTCTGGTTGACGACGTTCCCATGGAATCCGTGTTTTAGATGTCGAACAAACATTGCGATTTCTCTCGGTCCCGCGTTTGTAGCAGGTGCGATGTTGATATTAGACTTTTTCTCTTGCATGTGTTGATATGGATTTAAGAAAAATAAGGCGAATAAATAATAAGTTCATTAAAAACGAGAATGCTCTCCGTGCAACTAGAGCCTCGCTCTACTGACCCAATTTTATTTGTTCATGAAACAATTTATAAGTCTCATATGCTTCTATAACATTTCGGTACCGGTAAGGACTGTTAATCTATCACAGCTTCATAACATTCTTAAATCTAAGTTGTGGTCTTTTAAAAAGAACCCAACCAATTGTTTTTCAGTTTTGGCCTTAAATACTACCCAGGAAAAAGGAAACGATTGAACTGGAGCGCTTCGAAATGTGTATCTTAAAATTCCAGATTGACAAAGTTGCATTTCGATTGTTTTCGGCCTCCTACAATTGGTCAGCTATTTGAACTCAATTAAATCTGTCAAGCCACATTCGGAGATGTGCTCGTTCAATAGTTTTAAGAGATTCTGAATAGGAGAGCAAAACCTCAAAAACCTAAATTAAGTTCAATATGTGATTTACGATTGACAGAAGAAAGGCATTAAATCGTTTCAAGTTTTCAATGAAATGGAGTTTGAAATTATGTCAAACTGAATGGAAAAGTGCAGGTTCCCTTTTACAGAAGCGAATCTGCGTCATACAATTGATGTTTGATGAAGTCCGATGAACTGTATAATGCAGGTTACGCTCTTTATTATTTAATTGTAGTGAATAGGAAGTGGCTGAAAGTAAAATTGAATAGAAAAATGCAGATAAGTTAGGGACTGTCCACTATCGCGAACTTGTGAAACCAGGTAGCTTTTTAAATTGAGATTAAAACCAATTTTAGCACTGTTTTTACTAGTTTAGAACAATAAGTGAATACAAAAAATTAATATTTTTTGAAAACTAAGTGTTCAATGCAGAATTTTAATCGTATTCGGTGAAAAAACACATTTCCTGTTTAAACAGTTTTTGTCAAGAAAAATAATTATTTTATTATATCATATAAGTTTCAACACACCATAAGCTAAAATGAACTTTAGTTGATGCATATAGCAAAACATTTGGTTCAAACTATGCAAAAAACATTAATTATAGACGATCAGAAATGAGATATGAATTCTAACCTAACTTTTAGGTTATAATTTTTTAGATAGTAAATATTCCATGTAGAAATGAATCAAAATTTATTTTAAGTTCACTTTTATGTCAAGGTAAGTTAATTAAAGCTTATAATTTGTTTAAACACATATAATATACTAAAATAATTTTTTTTGTTGACAAAAACAGTTTTAACATAAATCGTGTTTTTTCGTTGTATACGATGAAAATTATACATATGTAACACTTAGTTTCCAATAAATCTTAATTTTTTCATCTACTTAGTAGTTTACACTATGGAAAATAATTAAAAAATGGTTGTTAAGCACAAATGAATGCATCTTGAAAATCCTATCTGGTTTCGTGAGTTCACATTTTGGCCTCATTAAAAAAATAGATGGCGTATTGAAGCGCAGCGGATCCCAATAATATTATTACGATTATCCGTCGTTTTTTAACCCAAAACGAAATATTTCTTGGTTAATCGTAAACTGATCACTTCTCCGATGCACTGGTACCTTTAACCTATTGTCAGCAATCTGCCATTCCTCTTTAAGATACACATTCGATACGACTTTAAATACGATTGAAACGCGGCAAAGCTCTTCTTGTTTCCCGGGTAGGGACGTATCCTAAACACAGAGTCAGAAAGAAACAGAAAAAAGCAGGCATTTCTCCACGAGACACATTTTTCTTTTTATTAATTTTCCTATCAGGTAAAATAAAAAAAGCTTTTCCTTCTGGTACCAAGGCTCGAACGCTGGAACCTCAGGATTAACATTAAATTCTATAACCATTATGCTACGAAACCTAATAACTATTTTTTCTTTTTCGAGTTTTTAACTACATATCAGTCAACATGATTTTACTTAACATTAGGTGCTTCCTTTTCGAAAATTAATACAAAACCTTATATGGTGTTATTCAGTATAAACACAAAAGTCCTAGACTCCAACAAAATAAGATTAAGCTTTACCAAAATGTCCACCATGTCTATTAAAAATATACACCAAATTGTTCTGAAACCTCAAAGCATGATATATATATATATATATACTGATATCAATTTAAATTACTCCATCAGCTGAATTTGTTTTTTTGAAACTGACTTTATCCCAATGTAAATATCTCAGAAGAACAAACTTGGCGTCTCCAATCTATGAGATAACGACTATCGGTTATATGAATCATACACTGCAGTGACACAGTATAATCTTCATTAGTTACACTGTTATTTCATTTATTTATTATTACAATAACCAGTTCATCCTCTAATTTTAAAACATGACGATTCTGCAAAATCTGGCCTTATCCTTACCACTCATCCTCAATTATATTGGTAAATATAGAAATATATTAAAGTATCTAAAAATTATAATCTATTTTTTAACCTGTACAAAAATCAGATTTTGTGCGATTTAATTTCCGTGCTATCGTAATTTCTTTCATACTATTAATTTAGGTTTCTTCGAAGGGTGTATGGTACGCTCATGATTTTGCCTGAATGAAGATTGTACGTTCTTAACTGTTTACTTGTAACTTTAAATTATTAAATAACTATACTCGTTACTGTTGAGGTCTTATTTAAGAGGATTAAATATCTGACTAGATACGTACACGTATACATAGGTTACTTTCCAAACTATGGACGTAAAAAGATTCTAAATTTACAGCTGAGTAAATCTAACTTAAAATGAATAATTATCTAACTAGACACGACTTTTTAGGATGTCATTAGTTCGTATTGTCGGAAAATTAAATAGTTAAAAATTTATCTTTAACAATAGTCCAGAACCGCGGCTGAACAACAAATTTTTTAAAGCCAGAGACCAGACCTAACATTTCCGACGGATTTTAATGCACTGAATCTGAATCCGAGCTCAAAATTGCTCCCGTACGTCAGGTTTTCAAGATATCCTAACCTAAAAGTGCAAAAACGCGTTTTTAGCTGTTTTTGAGGTTATGTAACCGAACAAAAAAAAAGTGTACCACAAAAGCTAATATGGAATTTGAAAGTACTAATCTTCCCCTTTCAACCCTACTTAAATTTATTAGGATATCTTTATTTCTTACCAAAATATTGTAATTTGAAATTTTTTATTTTAGCGTTTTAACCCATTAACACTGAGGTGTTCACATTTATACAACGCATTTTCTATTGCTGACGGCACGATATTTTTTCTTCAAAATATTTTCTCAGGGGTCTTCGAGGGTACCTTTTCTATTTCCGGTGTTAGTTTTTTGTTATAATCCCTAGAAGATCCAATATGGTGGCCACAATTTAGGGCTTTAAGAAAGAACAATGGATCCCGCACAAAATACCAACAAAAAAGCGTGCAGTCCTCTTGGAAACAAACTTCGCACATTGATAAAACAAAAGAAAGCAGACTGCGCGGAATGCTACAGCGCACTCTGTGTGCATTCTAATGTTCACATTCGCTGTATGTCCGCGCCGTTCTACGGCGCAGACAGTTTTCGATCCCTAGATGGCTCACTGAGCTGGCGACGCTTTTATGACGTGTTATGCGTACGTGATGAAATTTGTTTTTTGCTACAAATCTTTTCGTGTTAGAGATCACGTTTGAGTGGCGGGCTAACGGTTGGATGCGTAGGAATTTCCACGTGACTGTTTATTATAAGAAAAAAAAATGAGTTTAGAACTCCATACGCTAAGAAAGTTAATGTGTTTTGTCACGTTTTTGGTAAGTGTGAAACGGAAAAATACCGTCGATCAATTAATGATTCGATAAAAACGGCATACTTCAACTGTTATAGGACTTTAATGAAAAATTTGGATAAACCGTGGGTACCAACCTCAATTTGTCATGCTTGTAGATTAAATTTGTCAAATTGGGAAGATGAAAGTACCAAGGCGCCGACTGTTATTCAACCACCTGTTTGGCGTTAGCCCAACAATCACGATACTGATTTTAATTTTTGCTTATGGAAAACAGGAGGTTTTTCTAAAAAGTATTTGGAGAAGATCGTTTACCCTGATGTAAAAAGTGTTATACCAGCCAAGAAATCACTCTGAAAACAAAAGTGACCGATCAACTCACGAATCAATAGATACTGATGATCTTAATACTACTGAAGATTCTTCTTGGGAAGAATCAGATGATGGATGGCCTAAATTTTTTATCCAAGGCGGATTAGACGATTTTATACGTGACCTTGATCTTCCAAAAGATAAAGCTGAGTTTTACGCTTTAAGACTCACAGAGAGGAAACTATTTTTTCCTGCCACTAGAGTAACTGTTTACAGAAATAGAGAAGAAATGTTTAACAAGTACTTTTCAATGGACAGTGGGAATGTGTATTGTAATGATATCGAAGGACTCATTAATTTATATAAAATAAACTTATATATGCCAGAGGATTGTCGTCTTTTCATAGATTCGTCTACAGAAAGCCTGAAAGCAGCACTATTACATAATGGAAATAAGTACGCTGCAATTCCAGTTGATCACTCAACTACACTAAAAGAATCTTATGATACTTTCCAATTACTCCTGATAAAAATAAAATACTATGTCCATAATTGGCTTATTTGTGTTTACTTCAAAATGATAAATCTTATAATAGGTTTACAATCAGGAAAAAATAAATATCCTTGTTTTCTTTGCCTTTGGGACAGTTGTGCAAGCGAAGAACATTGGATAACGGAGAAATAGCTAGAGAGATTAGAGTGGACAGTTGGTCAGTATGATATTGTTTATGAAAGTCTTCTTGACAGAAAGAAAGTATTATTGCCACCACTCCATATAAAACTAGGGTTAATGAAGCAATTTGTGAAAGCCCTACACACCGATGGAGAATGTTTCAATTATATCATATGTACATTTCCGCATTTAAGCGATGCCAAAGTAAAGGAATGTTTTTTTGTTGTGTCTGATATAAGAAAACTGATAAGAGATGCTGACTTTATCAAAACTATGACATCTATTGAAAAGGATACATGGTTGAGTTTCGAAGATGTTGTACAGAAATTTTTAGGGAACAATCGAGTTCCAAAGTTTAGAACTATTGTATCTAGTATTTTAAAGAACTTTAATAGATTAGGGTGTTTGATGAGTATGAAATTATATTTTCTCAAATCGCATTTCGATTATTTCTGAGAAAATTTTGGAGCATTCAGTAAAGAAATGGGCGAACGCTTTCATCAAGACTTTCACCAAAAATAGCAACATTATCAAGGTCGATGCAATGTAAGAATGATGGGCGATTATTGCTGGTCTTTGTAAAGAAATGATAATGATCCTACTAGTCATAAACGAAAGTCTCTTCAACGATCTTTGACATGAAGCGCGAACCTTTCCATAAGAAAACAAGCAATTAGTTTCACCTTCATTGTACATACAATCGTGAGTCCTGCCTTAACTGGCTGAGCAATCGTAAGTCTTGCCTTGACTGACTGGACGATTCAAAGTCTTGCCTTGCCTGATTATGCTATTCAAAGCCTTCCCTTGACTGGCTGGGCGATATAAAGTCTTGCCTTTATTGGCTGGGCAATTCACAGTCTTCCTTTGATTGGCTGGGCAATCTAAAGTCTTGCCTTAATTGGCTGGAAAATATTAAGTACTTTCTTGCGTAGCTGGACAATCCCAAGTCTTGCCTTAACTGAATGCGCAATCGTAAGTCTTGCCTTGACTGACTGGACGATTCAAAGTCTTGTCTTGACTGGCTGGGCGATACAAAATCGTGCTTTTATTGGCTGGGAAATTCAAAGGCTTTCCTTGATTGGCTGGGCAATCTAAAGTCTTTCCTTGATTGGCTGGGAAATCTAAAGTCTTGTCTTAATTGGCTGGAAAATATTAAGTATTTTCTTGCTTCGCTGGACAATCCCAAGTCCAGCCTTAAGTGGCTGGAAAATATTGAATCTGGCCTTAGTAAGCTGGAAAATCCTAAGTAAATTTACAAGATTAAATGAATCATGATAGTAAAATTTTTTTTAAGCCCTAACTGTTTTACATATTTGCTCTTCTAGGACTTATAACAAAAACTTAGCCAATCGAAAAGGAACCCCCGAAAACCCCTCAGATAACATTTTCAAGGGACGATGACATACCAACTCGGCGTTAATGGATTAATACGCTAAACTGAAAAATTTCACTTCAAGGTTAGCCCACTCGTGGCGTGGAATTCAATTATTTCACGAAATGTAAACGACTAAATTCGCTGCTCCCAGAGTTAGGTGGGTTAGCCCGCTTATGATTTATTAGGGGTGATTTCTGGGTTTCGGTGGATTAGCAGGTAGGTGGGTTAACCCATTTGTGGCATGGAACTTTATTATTCCAACAGAAATATGCGATTAAACTTATTGTTCGCAGAGTCAGGTGGGTTAGCTTGCTTGTGGCTTGTTAGGGGTGGTTTCTACCCCTAGGAAACGGCTTCCGTAGAAATGAAAATACATGGGTTCCATATTTTTTATTGTGTTATCAATGGGAAGAGTTTGGTTCTAAACGACAGTACGCTTTTTTGTTGGTATTTTGTGCGGGGTCCTTTGTTTTTTTTTATAGCCGTAAATTGTAGCCGCCATTTTGGATCTTCTAGGGGATATAACAAAAAACTGACGCCGGCAATAGAAAGGGCACCCTCAAAAACCCCTAAGATAATATTTTGAAGAAAAAATATCGTGACGTCAGCAATAGAGAATGCGTTGTATAAATCTAAACACCTCAGCGTTAACGAGTTAAAACGCTAAAATAAAAAATTTCAAATTATCCTTCGAAAATGTTTGGTTTGCTGTCTGGCTTTTGACTTTTGTCAAATTTTGTCGGCCTGTGTAATTATTGCTTGTTAAAAAGTTAAGATAATGTCCAACTTTTTTAATGAAATAGTTGACAGCTGTGGTTGCTACTATTATGTTGAAAATTAGAAGCACATCTAAAACTTTTAATGTTTCCCATTCGCTGATGTTTCACCTGTTGTGTAAAATGCCACTCCCAAAGCTGATAAAATATGTACGAGGTGTGTTTAAAAAATGAGGTGACTTTATGGTTTTCTCAAAAAATATTAATTTATTCCTCAATATTTATGTTGTCTCCTTCAAAGTCATCATTTCGTGTTATAGCCTTGAGTTCTTTCAGCAATGCAGTTTTTATCTCCTCAATCGTTGAAAATCGATGTCCTTTCATGGGTCTCTTCAGTTTTGGGAAAAGAAAAAAGTCACGGAGGGCCAAATCCGGTGAATATGGAGGCTAAGGCATGACTGTGGTGCTGTTTTTGGTCAAAAAATCTTTCACAAGCAACAATGAATGAGCAGGTGCATTATCGTGATGCAAAAGCCACGAATTGTTTTTCCAAAGTTCCGGACGTTTTTTGCGTATCGCCTCTCGCAAACGGCGCATAACTTGAAGGTAATACTCCTTATTGACCGTCCGACCTTGTGGTAAGAATTCCTGATGCACTACGCAACGGTAATGAAAGAAGACAGTGAGCAAAACCTTCACATTTGACAAAACTTGACGTGCTTTTTTCGGTCTTGGAGACTCAGGAACTTCCACTGAGACAATTGGGCTTTAGTTTCGACGTCATAACCATATACCCAAGATTCATCTCCAGATATAACCCTTTTGAGGAAATCAGGATCATTATTGATTTCATTCAACATCTCCTGAGCGATGGTCATGCGATGGATCTTTTGATGAAAATTAAGCAGTTTTGGAACAAATTTCACTGACACACGTCTCATGCCCAAGACGTCCGAAAAGATAGCATGGCATGAGCCAACCGATATGCCAACATCTTCAGCAACTTCTCTGATGGTAATTCGGCGTTTTTTCAACACCATTTCTTCCACTGCTTGAACATTTTCATCTGTTGTTGACGTGCTGGGATGTCCAGGGCGATGTTCGTCTCCACATACTCTGGGCCTTCTTGGAGTAGCTTGTACCACTTATACACATATTTCTTACTCAGAATAGACTCACTGTATGCAACTGTCTATATTTCAAGAGTTTTAGAGGAGTAGATTCCATTTTTCACACAAAATTTAATGCAAACTCTTTGCTCCATTTTTTCGAAAGAAGAAAATCGCCGAGCATATCGAACCCTTCTAACCTTTTACGCCTCTGCCAGAAAAACAACACGAGCTATATAGTCAAAACTGTAAACATATGATCGTGACGAGTGTACCAACATAACAAAACAAAAAATTTAAAACTTGAATGTACGTAGCCCGCGAAAATTGAAAAGTCACCTTACTTTTTGAACACACCTCGTATATCACGCCTACGTTACATAAAACATTTCTTTATTTCAGATATATCAGTTTATATCCGGTGTGTTGATAAAAAGTTTAGTATTTCTCTGTGGGCAATTTTCGAGGACAAGCGTAGCCTAGTTGCACAACACTTTCTTTCAACTTTACCGCAACGGTCTTCAAATATATCAATATACGAATGTCGGCATTAAAAGAAATGGTCTTCTGTTTCTTGTTCCAGAGTTAAGTTTAGAGTTCGACTGTTTACCTAATGGCGATCCTATTGAGAATACTCCTCGTGCGGAAACATCTAAGTCTGTTGACAGATATCGTTCTCCTGAAAGGTCTCTTCCTCCTGCAGAGCCTTCTTTTCGTTACAGGACCAGGACTCCTCCCAGACTTAGACCTTTAACAATACTTGGATATAACTTTGAACAACTTGGACTCATTTGGCTTGTTCCCCACTCGAACCCGCGCCGGCGATTTCAAATTCAAAGATACACTTTTCCTACCGATAAACGAGTTGAATTGAGAGGAGCAAGTTTAGTTCGTGCGCCCATGCCAACCGATGAACTAGAAGTATTAACAACAACCACTGGTGATGCCGTTGCAATAGTGAGTCTTGGGTCAATTCTTCGTGGAATTTATAATCACGATGGAAAACGGGTAGGCATAAACATGGAAAGAGGAAATGTGTTCGAATTGAGCCGAGAATTGATCAACGAAACTCCATTGGGCAACAATCGACGAATCAAAACGATTTTTAAAGTGGTACCTGTAACCCACGTGTAAACCATAATTATTGATACCATTATTTCACTAAGAATAAATGGAAACCTTAAGGCCATGTAACGAGAGAGTCACGTGACCAAAGCTGGCCCTAAATTTATCTTTTACAACTCACGTCTAAACAAAATGAGGGATCGCTCCGAAAGTGCAGGAAATGAAAAATAACATGGAATAAATTATTGTGTTGAAAGTTTGGCACGCTAGCTATGCGGTTTATATTGATCTAAGTGGGGCAAAACAACAAAAATCGCTTACGAGAATTATACAAAAATCTTTTTTAGGTTAGGTTTAGTTTTTATCGATATAAAAATAAGATGTATAACATTTTAAGTTACAATATATCAGGTGTTTCTGCGACAAGTGGTTCCTCTTCCGTAATTCATTCAGTTACCCTATAATATTTTCTTTAACATGTCAATGATGACATTCAAATTTGCGAGTAGATTTGTAGGTCATATGCACCACTACAATTTCGTTATAGAATAGTAACGAATATAGAGCAAAGTAATAAATGCTTAAATACTTGGAATTATTCAAACTGACGAACAAATATTTGTAGGTTGGCATCCGAAAAAAGTAAAAGTGCAAACTTTTGAAACCGAATGATATCTTCTGCTCGAGGTTTTTGGATTTAAAAGTTTTAACTAATTTTTCTATTGGTTAAAAAATTATGGTCGTTTTTTCGCACACACAGGTTTTGCTAGCACACAGTGATAAAAGATAAAATATTTAATTAAAAATTTTTTATTTAGATTTGCATTTTTTGTGAAGATAGCACTTCATTTTTTCGTAATTATGTTTTTTTTCATATGAAATCGTTTGGAATTGTTTGGAAACCTATTTATATCGTTTGGACAGTAAAATCCAAAAAGTTGTCGCCCTTTCAAGAATGGTACGCTAACTTCACACTTGCACTGCACTTTTAATGTTTTTCAAAAAATTTTGTTTGAATCGTTTGGCACTATCAAGTCCGCCATTGATGACAATCTGGCCGCCATGAGCTACTGCGCTTGCGTTAGGGTCGCGCTTACCTTGTCTGCGGTTAGCGCTAAATTCAAAACGTATATTAAAAAGAATACTTATTATTAAATAAATAGTAATTAGAAAATAAATAATTGAATATTCATTATTTTTTCTGAAATTTTAACTGTTTGTGAAAAATTAGTTTTTTTATTTTTAGCTAAAAATTAATTTTTCAGCCGAAAATGTAACTATTCCATCTTTATTGTCAATTTAGCTTCTTTTTGGAAAAAATTAAACTATTTGGTTAAAAATTTCTTTTTCTGTTTCGATTTCATATATTTTGTTTAGTTAATAATCAGTTCGGAATTCCATCACGGGCTGATTGTACACATGCTGACATTGGTAACGCATCTTGCTCGCACTAAAGGCGCATCCACACAAATGCTCTTAGGTTTGGTGCATTCTTGCAAGAAATTCATGCGCGTATCTACGTGCGCGATACTTTCGCGCACGAATATTTGCAATTGAAATGCAAATAAACAAATTTGGCCTGACATACTGTATGGGTCTGTGGGTAATACAGATTGCGTGGTTGCCGACAGAGAATGATAAAAAATAAATTTCTGCGTAAACCCTAAATGCGTCTGTCGATATTTCTTATTTTCATATATAAACTTTTTTCTTCCCTCGCATCTGTGCCTTGCCACAGACGGTCCTTTAATATTTATTAATATTTTCCGAAATTGTTGTTCGCTTTATTTATACTTTTATTTTTAAATATATGTGAAAAAATATTAACCGCAGGACTGACTTGATCAGCTGGTGCACTCGTTACATGGCCTTAAACATAATATATTTCGTGACCCGAAGTCGGGTCAAAATGTTACTAATAGTAACTGGTAATTACATGAAAAGTTATAATGCATTATTGTGACGTGGCTGAATTAATGTTTACGTTTTAATACAAAATTCACAAAATAGGTTAATGTTATGTTTTACAAATTACTGCATCTGCTTTAAGGAGAGGAAGGCGACCCATGTAACTGCTTAAAAAAAAATATTTTTTTTTGCTGAAATGGAAGCTTGTCATCCCAAAAACATTCTGTCAATATTTAAACGCGTTTTTCTTGGTTTCATATTTTTCATAGAAGATAACTCAAAAAGTATTTGACTGATTGAGTTCTCCTTGCATACACACATAGTAATGAAATAATTGTCTTCTGTGTGAACCTCTCTAAACTAGAAAAAATCTGTTAAACAATTATTTTTTTAAACAATTTCATGCACATTTTTTGTAAAAATCATTGTTTTTGTAAATGGATGCCATTTTGTCAAAAACGATTCTTTTTTTACACTTTTTTAGTTTACACGGAAGCTGTGAATATAAACTTCAAGGAACTTTTTTGGTTTTTCGATTCAGATGAATCTGAAAAATTAGAGTACGGGCAATTTGACATCTCCCGGCTGAACATGTTCAACATTTTCTTTTATAATTAAAAATGTTATGCATATTTATGTCTGAAAATAATTGATTTTTTAGTTCAAAAGTACCTTAATAAACCATAAAGCTTTTGGGACGATTCGTTATATTCTTCATCCTCAAAAAAATTCCCAAATATACCCTTATTCTTGAGGTTTTACATGGGTGCCCCTTAAGTTACTCGCCACTTAGGGTAACTTAGCGCACAATTTTCTGCCGTTTATGGAAAAACGCTTTAAGTTTAATTTTACATATCTTTTTATATTTACCTTAAATAGAACAACATTGCGGATTTTAGATTACATAATTTCTGTATCAAATTGTTTTTTAATTATTAATTGAAAATTAATTAAGTATTTGGGGAAGGATTTCGTTTGGGACTAACTTGAACCAACCCAGTAAACAGATTTTTTAAATAAGAAATGAAATTAAATTTTTTAGTTATCTTGGAAATATTGAGAAATTCGCGAAAACTGACAACGTTTACAGGGATTCATAAAGGGGCATAGTCATCAGCCATCCCGACCTAAAACAGTAAACAAATTTTCAAAGTAAAAAAAAAAAATAATTAAATTTCTGACTTATGTCAATGGCAAGCCGTCTTACTTTTTAAGTGTCTCAAGAAAACGTAGTGTCATATTAAATAATATAATCGAAATAAACTTTGATTATGGCTCAACATAATAATAATTCAGTGCATTAAAATTATTTTGGCGACCTAGAAAGATTTTCCAATTTATTTTTATTCTTACTTCGAAATTTGATTTTTCATTATGCTTTAACATAATTGTAAGACGTTGCATTACCATTATGTTAAAGCATAATTTTATTCCGTTATCTATTATTAGCTCTCTAGTTTATTTTTATTATGCTTTAAGATAATTTTAACTCGTTGCATTTCCATTTTGTTAAAGCATAATTTTAATTATGTTCATTTTTATCATGGTTTGACATAATTTTAGCTCATTGCATTTTCATTATGTCAAACCAAAATTTTAATTCCCTTAGTCGCGGCGAGGACTGATACATGGCGCCACAATTGCGGGAAGATTTTAACGCGTGTACCTATCCCTCTTCACAAGTTACATGGTATGACGCTCTTCTTCGCGGGAAAATTCAAACTACTACAAATTTTGTTCGTATCTTTACACTCGCTAGAATCACATCCAGATACAAAGTACTTCTTAGATACTAATCTGCTTTTTTCATTTAGGGAATTCGCTGATTTCCAAATTCATTTCTTGTTTACATATGTGACCCTGCTCGATTTAGCTTTTATTTTCAATTCCTCATTTTTAACGTTTTTAGGCATTGATAGGTTAGCTCAGATAATCAGCTGGATCTAGAGTTCTTAAATTCCTGAGAATTTAAGTTCAGGTTATATAACCGAGACTATGACAGAATTGAGGAGAATTTAAAAGAATTTATGGGAATTTCAGAATTTATGATTTTTGACAACATTTTTATTGTTTATTTATTATCAGCCGCTGAATATAAATTATTTTCTAGTACAGGCATATTTAGGAATTACAGCGTTTCATATAGAAATAAAAAAATTTCAAATATATTAATTTATTTCGAACAAAAAAAAGTTTTTTTTTTCTAATTTAAATGTAACTCTTTAACATAATAATGTAATTTTTAACATATTATTTGAATATTCAACCTAAAATAACGAATTGTGAACAAAAAATTGTCATAGTTTTGATTTTAATGAAAAAATAATAGAATTTAAACAACAAAAGTAAAGAAAATTAAAACCAAGAAGACGAATTTCCAACAAATAAAGATTTTTCACTCAAAAAATAAAAAAAAGTTCATCTAAATGATTTAACCCTCAAACCAAAAGACAAATATTCTTTTAAAAAAATTCAATTTTTAAACAAAAAATATGACTGTTTAGCAAAAAGTCAATTTTCTATGAAACTGGTGCATTTACTTTTACGCAAAAAATAAAAATTTCAAACTAAAAAATGATTTTTGACAACAACAAAAAACGCGAATTTTTAACTAAAAAATATAGATGTTAAAAAAGGGAAGCTACATTTTATGTTAAAAAATTAATTTTAAACAAAAAAAAACAAATATTTTCCACTAAAAAGTTAAATTTTAACCAGGCATAAGCCATCACTAAAAAAAAATTCACAATGTAGCTTAAGTTTGACCCAAGTGGTTGAATTATCAAGCAGAGAAGAACGATTTTTAATGAAAAAGTTGCAACTTTTATACAAAAAATGAAATTTCTTCTATAACAGATGAAGTTTTAAATCAAAAAGATAAATTTTTAAAGAAATAGTTGAATTTTTTGTTGAAAAAGATTTTTGTCCAGTTTTCACTATCAAACTATGAATTTTTCAAGAAAAAATAATTTTCTATTAAAAAAATTCAATTTTCAATCGAAAAACACGAATTCTTAACTAAAAAGGATGACTTTCTAACAAAATTGTTGAATTCTCTAGAAAATAGTGGCATTTTTAACAAAAAATATGAAATTTATCTTAAAGCAAAAGAATTTTTTATTTTAGTCAAAAATTCATCTCTTAGATTGGAAATTAAATTACTTGACTGAAAGTTCAACTCTTTTGTTACAAATTATTTTGTTGAAAAATAAGCTGTTTGATTGAAAACTTGTTTTTTTTTCTTTGGATAAGAAGTAATTTTTTGCCTCAAAATAAAAAGTATTTTGTTAATTTTTTTTATTTAGTTAACAATTATTATTCTTTTGAACTAAGAATCTAACTATTCTTCCAGTTGAATATTCCATAATTTTTGTTAAAAATTCATCCCCTTGGGTTGTACAATTATTTGTTAACTCCAAATTTATTTATTCAAATTTGATTATAAAATGATGATCTTTTTTAGTTTAAAATTCGTTTTTTTTTTTGTAGAAAATTGATTTTTCAACTTAAAACGTAATTATATCAGTTTTTGTTGCATAAAATTCAACTACTATTCCAGTTGAAGATTCATCATTTATGTTAAAAATTCTTTTTTGGTTCAAAATTCATCTATTTCGTTGAAAATTAATCTTTTTGTTTGATAATTAATCTAATTTTTTTTTTAAATTTTCTCTAGCAAATAGTTACATTTTTATAAAAAATATGAAATTTATCGTAAAGCAAAAAAGAATTTTTTTACGGTAGCAAAAAGAAAGCGTATTCTGCTTAGAACCCATCGAATTGTTGTCAATGCTTCCAAGGAGTCTCTATAGACTCGTTTTTTTTTTAGTTTTAAACCCGATTTAGTCAACATTAATGTCAACGGATGTAAAAATCACTGGCAGTTGGTTAAATGACAATAATTATATCGGAAAGTGTTATGTTATTGAAAAGAGTTTTACTATAGACACCCCATTTTCTAAATATTATATATGTTTGTAACTCTCTTTTACTATTCAAGAAAGTGTATTGGTAATATGGGTCAATTAATTCGTTACAATCAAGGAATCTTATATATGCTTAAATTTAAAAATGTTAGCTTCATTTTTAGCATTAGACTGTTTTTAAATATCTCAATTACTGGTGTTAAGTTGGCACAACGAAAAAACCAACAATTTGAAGTTTTCCAGTTTTAGGTTAAGACGGTACTGGTATTTTATGTGAAAAATTTAAGTATTTTATTTTAATTATTAAGAATAGCTTAAGAAGAGAAGTATTACTTGCAAACAGTTCAACAAATTACAAAAATTGAAATAATACGCTGCTAAGCATATGTCCGTTGACATGTTGCGGCATATCAACTTTTTATTACTATAATAAAAAATGCGCTTTCGAGCAAATTCTTTTAACAGGATGCGTAATTGATTTTCATCTACTTTTTGGACCTGCAAATCAATTTTCTTTCAAATATCCCTTAGCACCTTTTGGAGTACCGAGCTTCAAATATTAATAACTTTTATGATTTTTACTGCCGAATTTTACCGCCATATTGCAAAATCTTGGCCAGGAAAATTTCCACGCTAGGAAACTGAATTGGAACTCTGAAATGACGGTCCTCTAAAACTACTTTAGCGCCATCTGTTAGTTCGCGCCGCGACCTAGGGAATTAAAATGATGGCTTGACATAATGGAAATGCAACCAGGTCCAAAAAGGCTAAAGCATAATAAAAATGAAACGAATTAAAAGTATGCTTTAACACAATGGAAATGGAACGAGGGCAAAAAAGGCTAAAGCATAATAAAAATGACACGAATTAAAATTATGCTTCAACATAATGGAAGTGCAACGAGGTCGTAAAAGGCTAAAGCATAATAAAAATGAACTAGAGGGCTAATAATATATAAAGAAGTAAAATTATACTTTAACAGGCTGGAAATGATTGTGCATTGAAATTGGAAAGCATAAAAAAACATGGTGTCATATTAAATAATGAAAATTAAACTAATTCTTTTTCTGATTCCAACACGATAATAATGAAACGATTTAAAATTAAACCTAGGCATGTAAATAATTGTCAACTGCTAGACATCATATTAATGTTCCGTAAAGAAAATAAGCTGAATTCTTTTAGATTTTCGTAAAGTATGACAGTAATTGTTTGGAAAATAGATGACAACAATTTTAGCACTTGTCATACGAAAAGAAATATTATTATGTTAAAGCATAAAATAAATAAATTAAATTTATGTCTAGATATAATAATAATCCCTGGCGGACCTCTACAAAGTAGCCGTAAAGACTCCATTGGGTCCCCATTCCGTTCCTTTTTAAAAAACTTTAAAAAACATCAAAATCAACTTTTAAACTGTTGAAATTCGGATTCTAAGTTTAATTTTATATTAGAAACTTACGAAGTAATCGCAATACTTTTTTTTGTAGCGTTAAAAATGTTAAAAAATGTCATTAACTTCTGGTAAAGGTGACTTCAAGCGCATCTATAATAGCTCAAGTAGTATACTGCGCACGAAGTTTAAATATAACATTCTCTCTCACTTGCATCACAGCGTTGTTGTCTGAGGTTTCCACTGAGTGGCGCTAGCATCCAGAAAAAATTCTTAAAGTTACCGACGGAACGCTTATTAACTGCCACTAAAAGAAGATGCACTTGAAGGCGCCTTCAGCGCTGAAAGAAAAAGTATTGGGATTACTCCGTGAGTTTCTAATGAAAATTTGAACTTGGAATCCGAATTTCAACAATTTAAAAGTTGATTTTGCTGTTTTTTGAGTTTTTTAAAAAGGAACCGAATGGGGACCCAATCGCGTCTTTACGGGTACTTTGTAGAGGCTCCATTCGATTCCATTTAAAAGTAAAGCGGCTTACCATATATGTCGAAACCGGTCAGAAAAACGTAAAAAATAATTAAATTTTAAGATTTTTGTAAAGGTAGATCGTATTCTACCAATACGTTCAAATTTACACATCCAAATTTAGAATCACCTCTAAAAGGGCCACAGGTTCTCAAAAAATTACATTTTCAGAGTTTTAAATAGGAATATCGCTTCTGACAAAAATTTCAAGGTTTTTTCTGAGAGGTTTTGTTTTCGACCTATATGAACTAACCCAATAAAAATATTTCTTAAATAAGAAATATAATAAAAATTTCGATATATCATCAAAACGGTGGAAGATGCGCGAAGTCTGACAAAATTTTTGAGGGTTCCCGAAGAAGTTTTATTTGTGATAAATTCGAAATAACTTAATTGAGAGATTTAAAAAATTCAAAAGATTAAGAGCATTTTAAAATTATATCGAAAACGATCAGAGATACATAAAAAATCGAAATATTTAATGAGGATACGAGATCTGGAATGCTTTTTAAAAACTCAAATTAACCCAATAGAATGATTTAAAATTCAAATTAAAAAATTTTATTTATCTCAAATAGGATGAGAAATGCGCGATAAGTAAAAAATTTTTCATTGTTTTCTGAAGATCCCGGATCACCATCAATTAGCCTGATAGAACTATTTTCAAAATAAAACTTTTCATTTATCTCAAAAGCGATGAGAAACTCGAAAACTGAAAATATTTTGGAGTTTTGTAAAAGAGGATGGTCTTCGACCATAATAAATAACACAAATACAAGTATTTTCAAAATTATAACAATAAAATAAAAATTTTGAATGATCTTGCAACCAGCGAAAACTTAAACAATCAATAATAAATAACAATTAGTATTAAAATTGACAAAACTTGATACATTTTAAAATTTCCGTAGAACGTTGAAAGATACCTGAAAAATATAAAAATTTTAAAGATTTTCTAGAAGGGGATATATTTATTCGGATTAAAAATAATTGAATAGAGAGTTTTATAATTTAATATTTAATAATTTAATTATAATTTATAATTTAAAGAAAGATCCTCTTTCAAAAAGAATATCTAAAAAAAACGAAACTTTTGGACAAAAATAAAAAAAGAGGATAGTAAAAGTTTTAAAAATTTCTTTCATCTTTTTTATTTTTATTATTACCAAATAATAATAAAAAGACATTTCCAAGCTCTATTTTTGATATCCGAGAATCAAGGTAATGTATAAAATTTCTGAAAAGATAACCAAGAATACGACTACAAAATTTGGAAACCACAATAGAGTGTTCTTACTGTAATTTGAAAAAAAAACTTCTTAAAAAATCCTAAAAAAGAAAACAAATGTTCGTATCAAAGGCAGCGCTTCGTTGTTTCGTTGCTTTTTCTACCCGCTCATATTTTCTCACCTTTATGAGGGTGCTGTTCCAATTCGTAATTTAAATTTTTTGCGAAAATATTCCTTTTCAACTTTGGATTAGAATTAATTCTTTAAAAAAATTCCCTGTTTCAGCTCAGAATTTATTTACGAGGGTGGATCAAATATAAACCGGAATTTTACAAATACTTTTCTTAGCCAATCGCAAGCACTCTCACAGTGTAGGTTCTTGTAATGCAGTGTATTAGGAGTGGGTAATACGCTTGGTGAGCTGTTTGAATCAGTCAATTCGTCAGTACAGCTACAGTCTGTCAAGTTAAAGCGTGGGTGGCTTTACTCGCAGTCGGTAAGGTGTATCGACATGATTTTGGTGTCAAAATATTAAGAAGAGCTCCCTCT